>NC_135335.1:2609642-2957142 GCF_023851605.1 Tamandua tetradactyla
TGGCTGCCACCGGCACTCCACGTCGCTCTTTCTCCTTCTCTTTCTCTTTTCAGTGGTGCTGACGCAGCCAAGGCAGTTTCCCACCTCCCCTTCCCCAAGCCTGCACCTGGGGGCCGTGGGCCATACTTGCCTGCGTCCGTCCTCCCCGCCGTCCTCCCCATCGTCCTCCCCACCGCCGCCCTCCCCGCCGTCCTCCCCGCCGTCCTCCCCGCCATCCTCCCCACCATCCTCCCCGCCGCCGTCCTCCCCGCCGTCCTCCCCATCGTCCTCCCCGCCGCCGCCCTCCCCGCCGTCCTCCCCGCCATCCTCCCCGCCATCCTCCCCACCATCCTCCCCACCATCCTCCCCGCCGCCATCCTTCCCGCCGTCCTCCCCGCCGCCCTCCCCGCCGTCCTCCCCGCCGTCCTCCCCACCGCCGCCCTCCCCACCGTCCTCCCCGCCGTCCTCCCCGCCGCCGCCCTCCCCGCCATCCTCCCCGCCGTCCTCCCCGCCGCCCTGCCCGCTGTCCTGTGATGCCGCACATCGGGAAGGCCCCGCCACTGCCTCGCCCGGGCTCCTGCCTCTGTCCCCTGCTGAGGAAGGCCCTTTTAAACCTGACCCCCACCCACTAGGCCAGGCCCCCTGTTTGCCCTGCCCAACCTCTCTTCTGCCCCCAACCCAGCATCTGAGCCACGCAGGAGGTCAGGCAGGGTCCACGGGGCATGGCCCAGCCAAAGGTGGCAGTGCCTCCACTGTGCCCCCTCCTGCTGGGGGCCCCTCTGAAGTGTGACCTCCGGTCCTGAAAAGGGGCCAAGGCCCAAGGCTGAAGGGGGCAATCTGGGGGCCCCAGGAGCCAGCCCCAAATCGCCCCTGTTGTGGGCAGCCCCCGCCCACAGCCCCCAGGCCCACGCCCAGCTCTGCCTGCCCAGGCCGGCGCCACCCGCTCCCTCCGAGGGTTACCGCACCCTACCCCGCCACCCCGGGCACCGGCCTCTTGCCTTCAGTGTGACGAGCTGCCACAGCAGCCCGGGGACCAGCACTTTAGCTGCCAACTGTCTTCAACAATGCTGGCCAGCGCCCATGGCGGCACTTTGCGTGGCCACAGCCAGCTTCGGCGTACCACCTTAAACCCCACACACCCTCGGACAAGGGGGATATCAGCTCAGCGCCCTTGGCTCCCCCAGCCTTGCCCCTGCCTTGGGAAGCCCCCAGGATGAGGCTGACCCAGTGCAGTGGTGTCCAGCAGGCAGGGTCCCTCTCAGGCTAGGAGGCCCACCAAGGCATCCCACGTCCTGGCTGAGCCCCTCGCCCGCTGCAAGCTCCCACCACCCAGGGAAGAGCATCCCCCCAGTTTGGCCTCCTGGTGCCAGTGACCCAAGGGCAGGGCTGGACTCACGGCAGGGGGTGTTAACTCGGGGTGTCCCAGCTCCCCAAAGCCTAGGGGACCCCACCCCTGACGAGTGTGGCTGGCAGGCACAGAGGGTCTGTGCCTCCAGCCCATCCTGCTCCCTCCACAGTAAGGCAAAGGGGACGCATGACATTTAAATAGTCGCCTACCCTCGGCCTGCCACGCAACCCCAAGATCAGACCCTGGGCTGCAGCGGTTGGTCGCATTCTAGAAGCCTCTCTCCGCGTCCTCCCTCCTTCCCCCAGGTGTGTGCACGTTTGCATATTAAAACCCCTGAACCGACCCCAGTGTGCACATCCAGGGGTAGCTGGGAAGGCCTGGAAGGAAAAAGCAGAGACAAGGCTAGAGGCATTTCTGAGCCAGGTGCTGGGGTCACCACGATACTTTACCCCCCGAGTGAGGCACCCTCAAAGTTGCCTGCTGTCCTTTCACCTATACTGGCCACCCCCCCACGGCCACCCCCCCACACACACATGCACGCAGCTCAGAGACAGGCGGCCCCTGCTGCCTCCAACCACCCCCCATCAGCCCAGCTGCTGGCCCCGGCTCTGACACACCTGTCAGAGCCACAGGTCCTCAGTGCCAGCTGCCCAGAGCTCCTGTCCGCCCCGGGCTGATGACCCCCCGGCCAGACCCCACTCTCAGCTGCCAGCAGGGCCCCTCCCTCCCCAACAGGTGCCCCCACAACTGCTGGGGAGACAGCCTGGCTTTGCTGCTTTCCCACCCGCCCCGGGACCAGAAACGGCGGGTCGGATGGGGGGAGACTCGGCCAATTGGGGAGGCGGTTGGCTGAGGGGTCAGCAGAGCTGCCAGCAGTCACCCCGCCCCTTTCCGAGCCCTGTGTGCAACCTCCCCTGTCTGGCATGGGCACCTCTGGACCGTCCCATGGAAGTCCCACCAGATGTTTCCTAGAAGCCCCTGCACGTGGCCTTCATTCACTCACTCATTCATTCATTCACTTGGCAAGTGTTTCGTGAGCTCAGGGCTCAGGGGTCTATGGTGGGCTAGACAGCTGATGGCCGGCCCTCAGAGGCCTGCAGTGTGGTGCAGCAGGCAGATGCAAACCACAGAAACAAAAACAAAGCCAGACAATTGCATGGTTAGGAGCTCCATGAAAGAAATAACACGGTTAGGATGGAGAGACCTGGAAGGGAGCCGGGGGTGGGGCGCATCTCTAAGGAGCCGAGACCCCAGTGGCAAGAAGGACCCAGCCTTGTAATGACAGGCAGCAGGCCCGGCAAGTGCAAAGGCCCTGGGGCAGGAAGACGGTTCATATGGGGCCTTTCTCCGGAGGCCCAGGCTGTTCTGGCTCCTACGAGGAAAATTCTGCTCAGCTGTGCTCCTCTGTCCCAAAGCTGCGGATGGCAGGGTGCACAGCTGGGCACTCAGGGCTGTCGGTCACACTGGGCCAGCTGACCCACAGGAGTCACTTAGACTGTGGGGGTCAAGGAGCTGTGAAGGGGGCAGGAAGAGGGCCAGGAAGCCTTCCTGGAGGAGGAGAGCTGGAGGTGAGGGAGCAGCACAGGAAGTAACAGTGTGAGCTGAGGCCAGAGGGAGCAGGGGAATTTCTTTGGTTCCCAGAAAACTGGGACTCACCCCTGTGGGGGGAGGGGTACTCCTATTTCCCAGCAAAGCACCCCCAGGCCTTCTTTGGCCTGATCCCTGATTCTCTGACCCCTGAAAGGCTCAAGAGCTCATCTAAACCCCAATTTACGTCTGGGGGTAGATTCAACTCAGAGAGTCACTCCCAAGTCCTGGGGGGGGGGGGTCCCTGTTCTCAACAACTTCAGGTCGCTGGAGAGGGGAACCCCAGTTTCAGGTCACCTCCCCTGCCCTTCATTTGTGTCAGAAACAAGTTTGGGTCAGGAATGAGCCGGCTCAAGTGATGGGGTACAATAAGCACTGACTCCAGTCACAGGGGCCCCCTGACTGCCTCCGAGGTGCCACACAGGAATGCAAGCCCTGCCCCTGGGCACGGTCAACCAAGGGAGGGGCAGGGAAGCCTGACCTGAGCCCTGACTGACCCTACCTCTGGGCAGGAAAGGGACGTAGGGATGGAGGCCACCTACCAGAGCCCTTGAGCCTCAGAAGAAGGGAGAAGTCCAGTTGAAAACACACCTAAAACCAAGGGCCCCAAACGCAGGTGGCCTGAGCGAGGGCGTGGCTAGGCTTTTTGACGGCGAGCCGTCCTTGCATTCCTGGGGTCACCACCATGTGTTCTTGTCTCTATTACACTGCTGGATTCCATCTGCTAATGTATCGTTTAGGATTTGCCTCAAGTTCATAAATGGCTTGGCCTAGAAGTTTCTCGTGTTTCCTTGCTCAGCTTTGGTGCCTGGTTTTATCTCATTAGGCCCATTGGGAGACCTACATTGGCCTGTGCTCTGAACACTTTGTCTGGGGTGGATGTTGTCTGCTTCTTGAAGATACTCTAGAAATCACCCATAAAACTGGGCTTGGGACCTTTGGGAGGACAGTAAGTGACGATGGCTTTTTGTCTATTAAGGTTTCCTACTTTATAAGACAATTCTGGTCATTTTTTCCTTGAGCATTACCTGTCACATCTGGGTTTTCAATTTTATTGACATAAGAGTATATATTATAATCACTGACAATTATTCAGCTGGGGGGCCCTGACTGTCACTCTCCAGCCGAGGGATGTCTTGGGCATGGCCGCTATAACGAATGGTATCATTCTCGGACCAACCTCCACCTACAGAGCTGCCAAGTGTGCCAGGCAGTGTGAGCATGGTAGGCATGGGAAGTGGGAACACAAAGTTCACAATTCACAAGTGCCCCGTGCTGAGTGGGTGGTGTTTGCGGTCCACAGGGGAGCCCAGGGGATCCCCACCAGTGAGTGGGAAACGAAAGCACAGGCAGCAAGGCAGTGACCGCCGCAGACTCGCCTGTGTATGGTGGCCAGGGGTGGTGAGTGACCGGGGTGGCAGGCCGAGCAGGGAGGGCGCCGCAGCAGAGACGTGTGCAAAGGCCCTCGCGGTCAGGGGTGCGTGGCGAGAGCACGGGAAGGTGGCGAGGGCCTGGTGCAGCGAGGGTGAGCTGCAGCAGGACGCTTGTGAGAGGGTCCGGGGGCCGCAGGGGCCACGTGTGCTCTGAACCTGCCCTAGCTGCTGGTCAGAGGGTCCCCAGGGGCCAGCTGGGTGGGGGGCCATGGGGACGTGGGGGAGGAGGCGCAGAGTGGGCGGGATCCCTGGAGCAGCCCTGAAGGGATCACCTCGCTGACACCACAGTGTCCGGTGCCCTTCTGGAAACTCCAGGCTGCTGGCCCCGGCCCTCCCTGCCCTCTCCCGGGCTCCTCACAGCTGTCCAGCAGCCCCACCGCCCTGACCCCTCGCTCCTGCCGCCCATGACGTCCCCCCTTTGCCTACCTGCTTCCTACTGGGCCTCAGGTGACCTTAAAGGGTGCTCCGTCCAGGAAAGCCCAGCACCCTTGGCTGGATACACGTCCCTGCTTGGCGCCGGCCTGGCAACCGGGTAGGTAGGAGAGCCGGGCCAGGCTGGGGCCCAGTCCCCAAGAGACCCAAGGGGTCTCAGCATGGCCACATGGTCAAGGGGCCATCGGGTTTCTAAGCAGCTGACCTCGAGGTGGGAAGGCGGACCCGGTGACCAGGAGTTCGGGCGAGAGGCGTGCAGGAGGGGCCGGCCAGAGGGGAGGTTTCATGTGGGGTAAAGAGGAGTTGCCAGCTGCTGGCGATGGGAATGGACGGGGGCCTGGAGCCCAGCGTGCAGGGGCCCCCAGAAGCGGACATCTGACGAGCCCTCGAGCGGCAGCCCATGAGTGTCTGGAAGCGGCTGCGTCTGTGATGGGAACTGCAGGGAGCTCTCATAGGAGCTCCGGGCTCGGGTCAGAGGGGGAGCAGGAGACTCCGCCTGCAGGGGGGCTGCACCCAGGAGGTGGGGTGGGGGGTAGGGGGCTAACCCGCCCCGAGGGAGCACAGGTGTTTGGTTAGACCCGCTCTCAGTGCTGTAGAGAGGTCAGGACCCCATCCAGGCATCATGGAGGTTTCCCCAAAGGTGCGCCCGCCCTGTGAGTGGGAGGAGCTAGACTCAGCACAGGGACAGAGCAGCGCACGCCACGGCCACGGGGCCAGAGGGGCCAGACCAGGCTCACGACAGGAGGGCGGGGAGCTGGGCACACCGAGGAAAGAGAGGGTGGGGGTGTTGGAGCAAACCCAGAGGCCACCGGGACCAGGACCCTCCTCTCACCATGTCGGGGGGCCCTGGGAGCATTTGGCAATGGGGTGATACAAATAAACTGCCTTCATGAGGTCACTATGAAGCCTAAAATACTGCCATCATTAAGCCAGGGCAGGATACATTTAAAAAAAGAGGGAAGAAGCGATTAGAGAACCTGAAAGGGCTCTTGGAAATGCAAAGTATGCTGCTGAATAAAAGTCAGTAAGATTGAAATAAATCGCTCAGAAAGTAGAATAAAGACAGAGAGATGGAAAATAAGGGAGAACAGCCTAGAAGCATGGAGGCTTAATCCAAGGAGAGCCAATATCCAACTATCAGAAGTTGTAGAAAGAGAGAAGAGAGGAAATTTCAATGAAAGGGCCCACCAAGAACCCAGAATAAAACAGGGGGGCCCTAAAGCAGCTGTTGTGTTTTGTTGTCCTTCCCTAACAGGGGGGCTAGAGGGAAGACCCCAGCGTCTCTTTCAAAGAATGAGCAGGTGGCCTGCTAAACCACGGGCCTCTGAAGGGAGCAGTCTCCAGAAGGGACGATACATAGAGATGCTTCAAAAGGAGAAGGAAAGTGGAATCCTATACCCAGCCAGACTATCTGCCGAAGGGAAGGAAACAGCATGGAAATTTTCATGCATTCTCGCGTGCATGAACCTGGCTTTCCACACCCTTTCCTAGAAGGTTATGGAGAATGTGCTCCAGCAAAACGAGGGTGTAAAGCAAGGAAGAGGAAGCCCAGGGTCAGCGGCCAGGCCCAGGGCAGCCCCCAGGAGGGGAAGAAGGTGGGCCGAGAGGGCCTGACGCGGCAGCACTCCTGAGCCAGCCCGACGGAAAGTGCTGTCAGAGGCCAAGCAAGAACCAGCCCCGCCCCTCACAGCGCTTCAGGGAACTCACTTAGGATGTGATAAACCCACCCTGGGTCGTTAGGGGCAGGGGGGTGGGGGTAACATGATGCAGTTCAGGACCCCCCTGCATAGGATGAAGTCAGCAGAAACTCGGGCACGGCGCAGCCACCTGCCGTCAGGAGCTGGGAGGGACGCGCCGAAGGGAGTCGCCAGCATGTCTGCCTGGGGGGGATGGCAGGCGCGGACATCGCTGCCTGCCCTGGTGGGCGGACTGCGGGCGCGGACAATGCTGCCTGCCCTGGTGGGGGGACTGCGGGCGCGGACATCGCCGCCTGCCCTGGAGGGGGACTGCGGGTGTGGACATCGCTGCCTGCCCTGGTGGGGGGACTGTGGGCGCCGACATCACCACCTGTCCTGGAGGGGGACTGCGGGCACAGACATCACCACCTGCCCTGGTGGGGGGACTGCGGGCACGGACATCGCCGCCTGCCCTGGGGGGGGACTGCGGGCTGGACATCGCCGCCTGCCCTGGTGTGTCTGCGGCACAGCCGTTACTAGCTGTACAGCGTGTGTGCGGCCTTGAGAACACGGCACATGTGTATACACCCATGTTCACACATGTGCTCACGGTTGACTCTCCCGAGAAGAGCCTCTGCCTGGCGTGATGGTGAGGGTGGCTGGAGAGAGCAGGGAGAGGGAGGCAGGGCCGGGCTGGAAGGAAGGTCTGCTGGGAGCGGGTGAGGAGGGAGAGTCCACACCTGGGGCTGGGCTGGCTGGCGGGGGGAGGGAGGGAGGGAGGGAGGTGGTCAGGAGCCAGCAGCCCTGGCCCGCCTGCGTGGATGCGGGGGCAGGGAGAGCCCATGCAGCTGGGCTCCTCAGGATGTCAGCCCTTGCTGGGTGGGGGCCTCTGCACCCCAAGATCCCCACTGGCGAGGCCTGACCACAGGCCTGAACCACAGGCCAAGGGGACCTGCCCCAGTCCAGACCCTTGTCTCACGAGCCCCAGCTTGGGCTTCCTTCCAGGGAAATGGGCAGATCCCAGGGGCCAGGTGTCTCTGGCGCTCCACTCGCCGGCATCCCTCCAGTTCCTGCCTCACGAGGGCCCCTCCCAGGTGCCTGAAATCACACCAGGATGCATCCTCCTCTTGGTTAGGCATTGTCGTCTTCAACAAACATTTTCTGACTGTTTGCCATGTCCAAGGCTCTGGGAACACGGAGGGAAGTGGGGCCACGGGCAGTGAACAGATGATAAATAATCCTCCACGGGGGGGGAGGTGATCTCCAACACAGTTAGCCATTCACACTTCAGTATAAATGAGTCTCTCCGAGGCTTTGCTCAGGAGAGCCTGTATCAGCGTGGCTTCGCGACATTCTTGGGACAGGGATGGTGGGGAGGGTGGAAGTCAAAGCAGAGACGGGCGGGGGCACCTGCTCCCCGAGTTCCCAGGCTGCATCCTCGGGGCCCCCAGGAGGTCCTCCCTCAGGAGACCCTCCTCCCCACGGTCCCCCCTCCTCGCGGCCACGCCCTCCCCCTCCCCACTCTCCTGGAAACGATTTTGTTGACTGCGGAGATTACGTGTAACTGCCTGCACGCTCTAAGTCTCCGGAGCAAGCAGCCTGTTACCTAACCAGACCCAGCTCGTGCCAATGTCTTGAGTAATTATTGGGGGGCGGGGTGTCCAGCCCGCAGCAGAGCCTCTCCGGGGGAATGCTATTGTTTTTCATGTCAGCTGCATTTTAAGGCTACATTTCATGTCAGCTGTGACTTGGAAGGAAAGAGGGCCCGGCCTTTGAAAAATGAAGAAATTGAGACGGGGCGGATGGGGGAGGAGGTGGGGGTGGGGGACAGGCAGTTTAACCCTTTGGGCCCCCGCCTCTCCCGGCTTCCCGGGGCCTGGGGCTGGGCCCAGCAGCAGTCGCCACTCTCTTGGCAGCACCCGCGGAAGGCGCCATGTGGTCCTACACTGACAGAGCGGTCACAGGGGCTCTGGGGACAACGGTGGGCAGGTCCTGGCCTCTCCCTCCTCCTCCTCCTGCCTCCCCCAGGCTCACCCCATCAGGACTGCAGTGCCTGGGGCACAGAAATGCCCCTGCTGAGCTCTGGGGCACAGGGCTAGGGGGCTTGTCCACCCCACCCAGCCTGGCTGTGAACCCAGGCAGGGGGGAGGGTGGAAGGCACACAGTGTCTGGGGACCCTCTCCTCGGCCTCCACCCGGATGCCTGGGTCGGTGACCTGAGTGCCTACTGCGTGCTGGGGGCAGTGCCATTCACTGGTGGTGGCGCATGAGCCCCTTCCTTTGGGCCACTCACTGGCCTGGGCACGAGGCTGAGAGCGGTGGTGACCCGCAGGGAGAGAAAAGCTCAGCAGACACGACAGGGAGGCCCTGGGAAGGGAAGGAGTGAGCTGGACGGCGTCCAGGTGAGGAGGCAGGGTTGGCGCAGGCCACCCCCTCCCCAGGAGCTCCTGGGCCTGCAGCAACCCTCCGTCCTGGGCCTTAGAAAGTTCCTCTTTTCTGGCATTAAAGCATCTATTGGCTTGGTCACTCGCTCACTAAGTCATTCAATAAACCGACACTGCATGTGGTGCAGGCCAGGGGTGTGTGTGCAGAGGTCCTGGGGCGCAGGTGCCTGGAGTGCTCGGGGCAGCAGCACGAGGCCTGTATGCGAGGGCACGTGCGCAGATCCGGGCCTGGCAGCCCATTAGGGCTTTGGGCTTACAGGCTGTCAGAAGCCATAGAATGGTTTTAAGGTCTAAACGCAGAAACAGCGGGACTTGTTTTACCCATTTTTGAGCTGGGTGCTGCAGTCATCCAGATAAGAGACGTTGGGCTAGATTTGAGAGTGGGTATATTGGTCCAGCTGCTGCTGTGACAATGGCATGGGGTGTGTGGAGAGAAGCTGCTAACTGCAGGGTCCCAGTTGGCTCAGAAGCCCCCAGGAGTGAAGCGTGACCCAGCAGTAGCAGGACCCAGGCCCTTCTTTCTGGTTGCTCCACTGTCCATAAAACTAGGCCCCTGCCCTGAGACCCCCAGTGGCTGCCCCTGCGGCTGCCATCACATTGGCATTCCAGCAAGGATATGAAGGGCAGGCCTCTCCCGTGTAAGGACCCTGCACAGAAGCCTTCTGTTTCACCTCCCCTTTTCGTCCCATTGACCAGATGGTAGTACCCACCCCCACCGTGTCGCAGCATGGGTGCCAAAAAACAGGGTCTGTTCCAGGTGGCCAAATGCCCAGCTAAAAAGTCAGGTGTTCTGGTAATAAAGATGGAGAGAGAGGCCATTGGGACGGTTAGCTGTAGGAAATGGACGTTCGAGGTGAGGAAAGGGGAGGCCACTTAGGGGGGTCAGCCCACCGAGGTGAGCCCCCAGGGCCTTGTGGGGTGAAGGGGATGGAGTGGGACAGTTGTGTCTGAGTGTCAACTTTGAGACGGCTCTCAGGCAACCACGTGGCAAGGCAGGACCTGGGCCCACTGGAAGCCTTTAGAGCGTGGGCCCCATGAGAGCAGCCAAAGAGAAGTGCCCACCCGCAAAGCACCAAGGCAGGATGGAGGCTGGGGGTCCCTGCAGAGGCCAACGGGGAGGGGGGGCCACACAGGGGCCTGAGAGGAGGCAGCCCACAAACAGGAGAGACCCTGGAGGGCCTGGGGAGAAGCTGGGCCCGAGGGTGGTGGGGTAGTGGCCCCTGGCCTTGCCCACAGGGGCTCACTGAGCCGAGAAGCATCACTGGGGTCCCTGGGACAAAAGCCCCACAGAGAGGGCTGAACACCCAACGTACAGCCTTGGGTGGATGTGCGAATTCACGCTTATTTCCACCCTCCCCAAGTCCCATTAAAATTACAGTAAAGATAGAAATAAAGGAGACGGTGGTAAATCAACAAGGAGGACGAGAACAACGGTTCTAGAGACAAAAAAATAGGTCACACATGGTGGGCGGGGAAATCAGATGGCATGAGACTTCTCAGCAGCAGTTCAGGAAGCCGGCACGTGCTGGAGAAATGCCTCCAAACTTCTGAGCAAAAGAAAATATTCCCAGTCTAGAACTTGACACCCAACTCTCAAGGTATGAGAGTAGAATAAAAACATGTTTCTCCCACATGCCTTTTCTCAGAAAGCTACTTGAGGATGGCTTCCAGCAAAAATGAGGGGAGGAAACAAGAAAGGGAGAAGCGTAGAATCTGGGAACCGAAGAAGCCAACACACACAAAATAGCCCAGGAAATTCCCAGCAGGCTGGAGGAAAGATGCATTACCACTGTCAGGCTGGTCTGGAAGATACCTAGTTCTGCTAGGGCTCCAGAAAGAACTTCCAGGAAGAAAAATAATGAAGTGAATAGGTTGCTGGGTGGGCTTAACAGGGTGACTAGAAGCTTTACATTCAAGAATGAATTGGTGACAGGTGCATGAAAAGCAAAACATCAAGGCAATTCTCAGCCCCAGGGAAGATAAGATGTCATCATAGAAGAGCACGTGACTCAGCCGAGCACAGTATTTATGTAGCGAGGTAAAGAGTTACATAATGTTGACATTATGTAAATAAAAGGAAACAGTAAATATTTAGCCTGGAATTGTGGTTTTACTATATGGGGGGGGGGGCTGTGGCAGGAGTGGAGGTCTGTGAGCATGAGCTCATCTCACCGTCTGTTAGGATGTCGCTACTTAAGATTTAAAGTTGCAGAAGCGAGAATAGCAGTGCAAAAACATGGTTTAGAAACCCTGAGGTGAAGCCCGAGGCAGCCGAGAAGGTGGAGAGGAGGTGGGGGAGGGGGATACAGCATCCAGGGGGCTTTTCAGAGACGGGTGCTCTTCGCGCAGACTCGCCGGTCAATGGTGAGGAGGTCCCAGAATGGAGGGGAGCGTGATGGGTCGGACAGTACCCCAGTAGGAGGGCGAGGAGGGGTCTGACCACCTGCCCGCTCAGGAACCAGGGGACAAGGTGAGGTGCCTCCAGGTTCAGGTACAGCGTGGTGGAGGGCTGGAGGCTTGGAGCTGGCTGAAGCGGCGCTCTGCATGGGCACCCCTCCCGCCCCTGACAAGGGCTGGCCGGGCCTGGGTCTCCTGCCAGAGCTCCCCTGGGGGATAAGCTCCGGCATCCGGCGCCAGGTCTCCAGCACCAGCAGTGGTCCTGCAGGCGAGACAGGTGGGAGCCCTGGCTGGTCAAGGCGGGCCCCCTCCCTGACCTGGCGTCCCGAGGACCTCCTCCTACAGCTCGGACGCAGAAGGGGTGGCCCCTTCTACTGCCCATCTGAACACTGTGGACCCTACTGGAGCCCCCGGCATTCCTGCCCTCAGGCCCCTGACCCCAAGGACACACCACCTGTCCCCTCCTGTGCCCTCATTGCCACACACCTGGCCCTGCCCGCCTCCTGAGGCCTGGGCACCCCATCTGGAAGAGGGGGCGGAGGGGCAGCCCTCGGGGTCTCCAGGGCATGTGGTCAGTCTCGGGGCCCCTGTGCAGGTCTCCTGGAGGCGGGGGGAGGGCAGGGGCCAGGGGAGGGCAAGGCTTGGAGCTGCCAGCAAGGTGCAAATCTGGCCCCAACACCCACACCCTCCCCTCTCCCCCTCTTCCTCTTTCCCCCTACCCTCTCCGCTCCCCTCCACCCCTCCTCCTCCTCCCTACTCCACCACCTCCCTCCTCCACCTCCCCTCCCCTCCGTCCTTGCCCCTCCCCCCTTGCCCCTCTCCCTCCCCCCCTCCATGTCCCCTCAGAGCCCAGGAGGCCAGGTGCAGCTGAGCAGGGGCTGCTCCTCTCGGAGCTCAGGCCCCGTGTCCCGAGGGCAGTGGGCGCTGCTGCCCCTGACACTCAGGAGGGGTGCGGCCTGCAGCCCCTTATAGGTCCCCATGGCCTGCCTGGGTGGTCCCTCCCTGAATGCAGGGTGAGGCTCCGCCCGCAGGTGATGGGCCTGTACACGGGGTGGGGGTCTGGGGCCCCTGCCGGACCCACCCAGGGCCCACCTGGCCGGGCCCTCACCACCCACCCCCTCCCCTCCCTGCACCTCGGCTCCCAGCTGTTAAGCGGGGTGCTGGGACGCACACCCCGCGGTCCTCAGCAGGGCCAGGTGGGCCACTGAAAGCGAAGGCGGTGTGAACCCTGATCCAGGGGAGGTCGGGGACGGGGTCCCAGGCAGGGAGAGGATACCCTCTCCTTCCAGGTGGGACCGCCCTCACCTTTGCCTTCTGTCCTCACCTCCCTGAAGTCACTGGGCTCACCCAAGGCCTGTGCCCCCAGGGCCGCTCCCCAACAGGATCCCCGGGGATCCATGCCCACCTCTGGACTCCTCAGAGGGAAAGCCGGGTCTTTGAGGCGTCCCGCTCAGGCACTCGGCTGGGGGCTCCCAGGGACTCAGGGGAGGAGAAGACGCTGCCCAGGTGGGCCGGGCGCTCGGCCTGGCCTGGGGCCCCACCCCCGCTTCCCGGACAGCCCTCACCCCACTCCACCTCAGGGAGGGAGGTCGCCGGGGCCGGCGGGCAGTGGGGGCAGCGGCCTCAGTCTCCCCACACTGTGTCCGAGCATGGCGGGTGACAGGGTGGGGTGCTGTCCCTGGGGCCGCGTGGCCACCTAAAGTGGACTGCCAAAGACGGGCCCAGACGCAGTGATGGGAGCAGGCAAGCGGCCCCGCCCGGGCCTGTGCTGAGTCGGGGGGCTCAGGGCCATGGCGGGGGAGGGGAGGCTGTGCTGGGCAGGAGCCGGGCGGCAGGACCCTGGTCTGCGGCAATGGGGGGGCCATGGGAGCCAGGATGGACGGGGGTCCCTGAAGGGCCCCTTGTTGCCTCACTAACGGGAGGGCCTGAAGCGGTTGGGCAGCCTCGGTCTTGTCGTCCAGGCCTGACCCCAAGACCTGAGACATGCACAGATGGGCCGGGGGGCACAGGGCTGCCCTGGGTTCCAGGTCCCCGACGGCACAGGCAGAGCCAGGGGCTGGGGGAAGGATGGCATGGAGGGCTCTGGGACTTACGAGACACTGGGACCAGTGTGGACGGGGTGTCCTGGCCCGAACGCAGACCCCTGGCTGAGCTGCTGGGCTCAGTCCACGGCCGGGTAGGAGCTCTCAGCTTCCCCAGTCGAGAAGGTTCCAGAAGGGGTTCAACTTGGGTTCACCAGGTCACCATCTCGCCTCTCCCTACCACGAGACCCTCCCTGATTCGGGAGCCCGGCCCAGCTGTCCGGCCCCCATCTGGAACCCCAGCCCAGAGCCCTGGCCCAGCCTTCAGGGGCTGAATTGGGCTGACGCCACAAGCGGCCTGAGCCTGCCCCGTGCAGGAGGGGCGGGGCGGTGGGGGGAGACCACTGCGATGCCCAGAGGGGCCTGGGGGCTGCCACCAGGCGGGGGGGAGGGGCCGGATGCGCCCAGCGCGTGCCCAGCACGTGCCGTGTCCCGAAGCTCCGAGGGAGACTCCCCAGGACCCCTCGTACCCGGGCCGGGTGAGGGTGGCCAGAAGAGGGGGCTTTGTGGCTGGACCCGTCAGCTGAGGGGGAGCTGTGGGTGGCGGGGAGCCCAGGAAGGGCATGGGTGCCCGGGGGAGGCAGTCGGCAGGCAGAGCCAGCTCCTGGAGGCACGTGAGAGCTGCGGGGTCATCGGGACGGGGTGGACAGACAGGCCTGAGACTGCAGGGTCCCTGAGGGCAGCGTAGCTAAGGACAGGGCTGGGACTCCAGGCTGGGCACAAGGACCATGAGGCTGGGGGCCACTGGGCTGTAGGTGGGCTGCCAGGTGTACGGGTCAGCCCAGGAAGGTGAGGGGTTGGGGGGCTCACTCGCTCACTCAGCGGGGAGGGAGGGTCGGGGAGGGAGAGGAGGGCGGACGAGCGGGGTGGGGGCCATGATGGGGCTTGGCAGTCTGGGGTGGAGAGGGGGAGGGCATGCCCAGGTCATGGGAGGAGGGAGCCAAGATGGGGGGCCAGCAGGGGAGGGAGAGAGGATGAGGGAGAGGAGAGAGGAAAGAGGGAGGGAGGCCAGGAGGATGGGTGCATGGTGACCCGCGGAGGGACCGGGCAGTGGGTGGCCAGCGGGGAGGGCAGGACATGGGCACGAGGCAGGCATGAGGCAAGGGTGGCTGAAGATTTAGAACCCCCAGGGGTCCCTAAAGGAGCACCCACGCAGAGGAAAGAGATGGTGGGCAGGGCTGGAGTCTTCAGGAAACGAGGGGACTCGCTGGGTAGAAAGGGGAAGTGGGAGGCAGAGTCCAACACCCTGCACCAGCAGGGAGCTTCGGGGAAAGTTCTGGAAGCAGCAGGTAGAGCATGGAGCCCGCCCATCCTGCAGAGCGCATTTGCATTTCCACCAAGGTGTGAGGGCACCCCCAGCGAAGCAGGCAGGTGAGAGGAGCTGGGGCCGGGTGATGAGGGCTGGGCAGGGAGCCACCTGGAAGCCCCGCAGTGCAGCCATGCCCGTTGGCACTGAGGACCCCCTCTCAGGCGCCGCAGCGACCTCCAGGGCTCTCCCTGGACAGTTGACCATGAGGGGCGGACTGTAGGCATCAAGCCTCTGCGATTCCCACCGAGACCCTTTCAAAGGCCGGTGGAAAGGCGTCCCCCTGCCCCCACTGCGGCTGCCCCCTCTGGGCCAGCACTGCTGCATGTCCCAGCACAGAGCCCAGCGCCGCCGGGCAGACACGGGCTGGCAGGGGCAGCTCTCCTACCAGTCTGCTAAACGCTGGTGGCAGCTGCACCTGCACCAGGCCCGTTTGGAAACCGCTGGGTGGACAGACAGACATGGGAGATGCTGAGCTGGGGGAGGGGACCTGTTGGGGACAGGTCGGAGGGGTTATTTGAGATGAGATGTCTTCATTTCTCAGGGAGAATGTTTTCGTAGAATACTTACATAATGAAAAAAAAAATCCAGACCCACGGACTAATTTTAAAGCAAGTGTCCGGGTGGTAAACAGACAGGCCACGGTGGCGGCAGGGCGGGCTGTGGGGCGTGCGTGTCCAAGAGAGCACAGGGGCCTGGGCTCCGTGCATACAGCTGGGGCATGGGGGTGGCGTGGGGAGAAAGCTCTTCCAGGAGACCCCCGTGTCTCGCCCTGCCCCTGAGCTTTCAGTAGGGCCCCTAGGTCCGTCCAGGGGGGCTGGATCGGGGCTGCCCAGGATGGCACGGACTCTGACCGGGTGAGCGCCAGCTGCCCACACCACAGACCGGACTCACGGCGCCTCGGCCGCAGCCCCGGAACCACTGCCTGCCGGCCTTGCCGTGTCCCAGCTCTCGGCGAGGCTGATGGTCACAAGCAAACAGTCCGGAGTGGAAACCTGGACAGACAGATGGATGTGCCTGGAAGGGGGAGAGACGGGAAGCCACACCAGTCAGGCTGGGTCATTGGAGAAGCCTCTCCGAAGAGGAGACCCTTACCCTGGGGCCTGAAGAACACGTGCAGGGTGCCCGCCGAGTGGGCAGGAGGATGGGGAGGAGGGAAGTCAAGGCAGGCCAAGAGGAAGCCGGGGGAGCCCCTAAAAGGATGCTGCCACCTGCTATCCGAGGATGCCATAAAGGTGCCGCAACCCAGGGGGCTTGGCGGAGGCCCCAAAGCAGACCCAGTTACACGGGAAAGGTTTAAAAGGAGGATCCAGTGCAGTGGGGGGAGGCCACCAGAAAGGGGCCCTACCTCAAAGTCGCCCCACGTGCACGGGAGACCTGAGGGTGCAATATCAACCAGGAGAGTGCTGGAGAAAGTACCCCAGAGCCGGATGGCAGGCGGCCGCTCCGTGCAGGCGCAGAAATTAGAAGCGGCATAGGACAAAACAGATAACTTGGACTACATAAAAAGAGCTAAAAAAATGAATCAAAAATACGCATGGCAAACAGCAACGAAAATAATTGCCATTAACCAATTCACGAGACAGACAGCACACCGGGAAAAAACGTGCGCGCCATACTTGAGCAGAATTCATTTCTTAATACACGAAGAGCCTTTGTAGGCAACAGGAAATGGAAGGGCCTGAACAGGCTCTGCCGCCCTGCCCGCACCCGCCTGGAAGGGAGTGGGCCACGAGCGGCAGACCTGGCAGGACCCAGACCCCGCAACCCTGGGACCCTGGGAGCGTGGCTGGGGCCTCAGATGCTCCTTAGGCAGCTGAGTCCATAAACGAAGACGTTTCGGGGAGGGGCGAGGGCTGCAGGGGAACCGGGAGTCATGAGCCCGAGTCAGGGAGGGACCCCCACTCCGTGTGAGCTGAGCTTGCATATGTTGGTGGGGGGTGGGTTCCAGACAGAGGGCACAGTGGATGCAAAGGCCCTGAGGTAGGACCGAGACAGGAGCAGAGAGAAGGGGGACCAGGGAAGATGGCGTGAAGGGCTGGGGGAGCATAGGGCCTTGGCTGCGG
The DNA here is from genome assembly GCF_023851605.1 of Tamandua tetradactyla. NCBI lineage: Eukaryota > Metazoa > Chordata > Mammalia > Pilosa > Myrmecophagidae > Tamandua > Tamandua tetradactyla. The sequence goes on from NC_135335.1 coordinate 2,626,391, forward strand.
AAGGAACAGAGATTTTATTCCCTGGTACAGCAGGGATTCTGGGGAGAAGCTCAGCCTGGCTGCTGCCCAGCGGTGACTCGGGAAAGATGAGGGGGATGTTGGTTAGAGGTGACCGTGACAGCCCAGGCCTGAGCTGGGATGTCAGGCAGTGGGAAAAGGGGCTCAAAGCCAGGCTTTACACCCCAGAGGGCCGGGGGACCCCCTCCCAGCAGCCAGCCAGCCCCAGGAGGGTCATTCACCTCCATGGCACCCACAGGGCAGGGGCCTGGCGGTCCCGAGTGACACACTTGCATCCTCTGGCACTTCGGGGACCAATTGGTGAAAAGTAAAGGGAACTGGGCAAAAGCACGCATAGTCTCCTACTGCCTCATCAAGCTAGGGTTACATTGGCACACGTGTACATGTGCATGTACGCACTTATGTGCTGACCTGCCCTGCACACCTCCCACGCACACAGCCTCAGCCACACAGCTAACGTGCATGATGTCACAGGCACGTGACAACCAGGGTCTCCGCGGAGCTCTCAATTCACTCCCGGCACTCTCCCGTCAGGTGCTGCCGTGAGCCCTGTCACAGCTGGGGAGACGACATGAGGTGGGGGCCCCAGGATGGAAGTGGCCAGGGCAGGGTTTGCCCCGAGCCACCTACCCGTGTGCCGTGTGCCCATGTGCCATGTGCCCGTGCAGCCTCGGCCACTGCCACGCCCCTCGCCCAGCCCCCTCGCAGAGGCACCTCGGACCCTCACCTGGGCAGGGGGCCCCACGCACCCACTTCGGCCCTGCGCCCACACTCAGCCTGCAGCTGCCTCCCACGCAGGGTGCCCTGGGGCCGGGCGGTGAGACCTCAGCAGCTCGAAGTTCGGCTGATTTTCCCCCAGGAGCTGAAGCACTGGACAGAGCTGTGAGCACAGCTTCCCCGTCGCCTGCCATAAGTTACGAGGCGAGGACACCATGCTCTGCTTCCACTCGCACCCAGCAACGTCACCCCGAGCCACCCTCCAGGCCTAAGGATGCTGACCTGTGGGGGTCGTCCCTGTGCTCTCGCCATGGGGCTGGGGGTTCCCAAATCGCGAGGAGCTGCAGAGACCCAGGGCAGGGCCCGGGAGGATCCCGGCGCTGGAGAGCCTCGTCTGCGGCAGCTCACCACACAGGGGCCCCCGAGGCCAGGTCAGGAGGGCGGAGGACCATGGGATGGGGGTCTCCAGTCAGGTGACGTGTGCGGATGTCACGGCCGGGGCTGGGCGGCCACAGGAACAGCAAGGACAGAGGTCCCGGCAGGGACAGGGGCAGGGGCAGAGAGCAAAGGGCATGGGGGCCACGAGGGGCACAGGTGCTCCCAGGAGTGCTGGCCGCCAGGGGCTGCTGGGCGGGGCAGAGCTGGGACTTGTACCGGGGTCTGGAAGGATGGCCACGTGGACGTGGCTGCGGAGGGAGGCCAGGCGGGAGGTGACCACAGGCGCCCTGAGGAGAGAGGACGGGCCTGGCCGGGATCTAGCGGTGGGGGTGGGAGCCAGAGGCCTCCAGGGCTGTGCTGACGATGGGTGGGTGGGAGAGAAGGAGAAGCGCTGGGGTGACCCCGAGGTTCAGGGCAGGGTGGGCCGTGGGGAGCCGGAGGGGCTAAAGGGAGGTGGCGGGAGAGCCCCTGGGCACGGTCAGGTGGGGTCCTGGGTCAGCAGGGACAGAGGCTGAGCACTGCCGCCCTGAGGAAGCATCTGAGCCCCTGGACCCGGGGGGCTGGGCCTGTGGCTGGCCCCTCCTGACCTTCTCAGTGGCATCCATCACCCTGGGGTGGGGCCCCAGTCAGGCCAGTCACAGGGCTTCTCCTGTCGAGGCCAGCGGCCAGGCCAGGGCCAGGCAGGTTCTGAGGACTTCCCTCAAGAGACTTTTCCAAGAAGTTCTCTTGAAAACGAGCTTGTGGCTGCATCACACAGGCAGACCCACCACCGGTCCCCGAGACCGTCCATCAGGCTGCCACCCCAGCCGCCTTTGCTGCTGCAACTGGCTTTTCTCTCCCCTACCCTTTTAGTTGCTGGCCAGTTGCAAATAGTGACCAGCTCCAAGATCCCCAAAACTGAGCTGGCTGGCAGCACTTGGGAAGGGGTGGCCATGCTGCCCCCAACACCTCCCCGCCCCCTGCACCAGGCTGTGGCCAAGGCTGGTAACTTTGGCCTGCTGGAGGGGCCTCCCAGGGCAACTGAGTCTGTAACTCGAGGGGATATCTACAATAGCTGGAGGGAGGAGACGGGGTGAGGCCACACTGGGAGATTCTCTCTAAGAAGTGCGCACCAGAGGCTGAGGGTTGCCGCACACCCACCTGGCCAGCCTTTCCCCTCAGAGAGATCAGTGGGGGCAAAGCCTGGCCTGCCTCCCAGGGACAGCTCCCGGGGCCCTGGGGTGACCAGAGGCAGGGGCCCTGGGGAGCAGGCCCTCGACCACGGGGTGCGCCCTGCCCACCCCAGGGTTCTGTGGGGCTGGGCCGGATGCCCAAGGCCGTGGCCCAGGGTCCAGTCTCCTGGGGCCAGGAGGGCGCTCGCAGGGCGTGGCAGGGCTGGTTCCCCAAAGGCTCCAGGAGGTGCTGCCCAGCCTCTGCCCATGGCCCAGGCTTGAGGCCACCCACCTCTGTGCCCCCTGTTTTCCTGTCTCCCCGTCTCCCTGTCTCCCCCTTTCATAACTGCAAAGACCCCATTTCCTGATCAGGTCCCTTCATGGGGGCTGGGCTTAGGACCCGCACATGGCTTCTGAGGAAACCACTCACCCCACTATGTCCCCAGCAGCCAAGGAGAGCGGCTGACTCTCACCCACACGTGTTCTCACCCTTGCACCCCCACTCTGTTACAGAGACGCAGCATGGGCCGTAACCCCACCTTAACAGCTGAGGAAATCAAGGCCCGGAGGGGAAATCCCACCACTGCCCAGGTCACAGCACTGGAGATGGGACTCGGCCCCCACCACGGGCTTCCCAGCCGGCCACATGGAGTGGGGGGGGACACTGCCCAGTGCTGGGCGGGGGCAGGGCAGGCCCAGGCGCAGGTGCCCAGGGCTAGCGGGTGAGCTGGCCACCCAGGTAGGGTGGTGGGGGCAGCCTTAAGGTCCCAGTTCAGCCACCGAGCTCCGGGGGGACATACCCGAGGGGGCAGCTACCCTGTCCCCGCCTGGGGAGCCGCTAATCCCCCAGGACCAGGCCCCCTCTCCAGCCTTGCCCCCCAAGCCCCACCCTCCCGTTTCCATCTCCCCTCTGGAAACCCCTCGCGGGCTCCCGTGCCCCTCGACCACTCGGCGGCTCCCACAGCTGTCCCAGAGCCACGGAGTGAAAATTTACAAAACCACAGACTCTCTTCTGGGACTGATTTGGTGCTTTAATCGATGCCAAACCATCGACAGCTGCGCTGGGGCTGCACAGGCTCGCGCCACGCCTGGGCCAGCCTCGGCCACCGCACTGTGTGGAGAGAGGGTGGCTGGGGGGGGGGGGGGGGACTGGGCACCTGGTGTGGCCTGTTCCTCCCACCCTCAGAGGACCCACGTGGACCTCGGGGCAGCTGGGGCCCTCCCAGCCCTGTCTGGTCGCACCTCACCTGGGACACAGGTGGGTTGTCTGTGGGGGGTGGGGGGAAATGGCCGAGTCCGGGCGGGAGGGGCTGGGCCTGCCTTGCTGCAGGCGTCCCCCTCTCCGCCAGCCTGGCCCCTCCAAACGGCCTGTCCGAGGGCCTCACAGACACACAGGGACTTGGGAGCAGTCTGCAGGTGTCTGCCCAGCGCCCTCCGTGGCTGGCGCACCTGGCTGCTCGGCTCCCCGTCACTCGTCCCCTCTGCTCTCGCCCGCAGATGGCACGGCTGGACCAGAGGCTCACACTGGTGGTGGACATGATGCACCAGCTGCTGGCCCTGCAGCGCGGCAGCCCCGGCGGTGGTGGCCCGGTGGCCCAGCCCGGCAGCGGCAGCCCCGTGCACCCTGAGCTCTTCCTGCCCAGCGGCTCCCTGCCCACCTACGAACAGCTGACCGTGCCCCACGGGGGCTCCGACGAGGGCTCCTGATGGGGGCCCCGGGCCAGGCTGGGCCTGGTGGGAGCCTCGGGGTAGCCCTGCCCAGCCCGCCCCCCTCCCACCGGCCTCGGCCCCTCGCAGGCCCTGCTCGGCGGGACTGGACACCCCCTTGGGCTGGCGGAGGCCGCCTCTGCCCAGCCAGCGGGCGTTTGAACTTGGCCGGGTGCGAGGGCCCTTTCCAGGTCCGAGTCAGTCACCCTGGGCCCCCAACCCCCACGGCCTTGGCTGACCGTGACAGCACATGATGGTCAGAACACAGTGACAGGGGACTGGGGTTCACTCCTGGCCGTCCCGGGGTGGCTGGGAAGCAGCATAGGCTGGAGGAGATGAGGATGGTGGGGCAGAGTGTTGGGGACCTCTCCCAGCCCCCAAGCTTGAGTCGAGGCCCAGGTGGCCCGAGGGAAAGTGCAGGCAGGGCAGGGCCAGCCCATGGGGATGGAAGTGGGCTCCCAGTGAAGACCCCCTGGGTCCAGGGGCAGTGGGATGGCCAGGCCACCACCGTCCTCGTGAGCACGGCCCTGGGGGGTCGGCGCCCCTGGAATGTGGCAGGCCTGACCACCCAGTCCAGGAGGCGAGATCAGGGCCCCCTGCGCCCCCAGTCTGTCTGCAGCCTCCCCCTGTCGCTGCCTGTCAGGTCCAAGCAGCCAGACAGACACACAGACAGGCTGACAGAGGGCCACCGTCACACCCCTGGCTGGCGGTTGAGCCCCGGGCATTCGAGGGTGCGGGACCCTCCTGAGGCCGGGCCAGGCGATCACGTGGTGAATGGGGATGGGCTCTAATGTCTCACAGTGTGGGGTTGATCGTGGCGGGTTTTCCTAATAAACGTGAAGAACAAGGCGTTCGCATCGCCCTCCTGGACCTTCATTCCACGCTGTGCCGGAATGTTCCTCCCTGTCCAGCTGTCCAGTCGCTCCCTTGGCCTGGCCCAGCCCAAGGCTTCCCCTAACAGCTCCCCGTGAGGACTGGCCCCTCCGGGCCTAAAGACCCCGGCAGGGGAGCAGCAGCCCCAGGGACCCTGCGCTCTGCACCCACCCTCTCTGGGAACCCACAGCCCCAGGGCCTGGCCCTTGGACGCGGGTGCCCGTGAGCGTGCAGTGGGGGGTCAGAAGCTCACCTTAGGTCCACGAGAGCAGATTCCACGGATGCATCCATCTGGGCACGGCCCGGCCCCGTGGACGCATCCCAGAGCCGCGGGCTGTGGGGAGGTTTGCAGGAATTTCCGCTTAAAGAGATAGGCCAGGTGCTCGATGTGAGGTGGGAGTGACGAAAGAGAGACCCCCTGCCAGGGGGAGGCAGGGTCACCCACCCCGCCAGGCCCTGCCCCCAGCCCCCAGGCCACAGGGCTTGGAGTTGGCTAACAGCTCCAGCAGCCAGTGCCCGGGTTCCCCCTCTCTCCCCTCCCCTCCCCACCTCTGTCCCCACCTGCTGCCCGTGGGCACCCAGGTCTCTGCCTCTCCTGCCCTGGTCCTTCCCAGAGACCCACTGCCCAGCTCCAGCCTCCCCATTATCGGGCACCGGCAGCCCTGGGCTTCCACCTGGCCAGACGGCTCAACTCCCACCTGGGTGCAGACACGCTGGGCCAGGAGGGTGCACGCACGCACGCATGAACACACGTGCACATGTGTTCACAGCTCACGGACCATCCTTTGGGACTGCTCCCCGCGCCCCGTCCCCCTTTCAAGCCCTTTAGGGCTGGGGCAGCTGAGACGTGGGGGTCTGGGGCCTGTGTCCCCCTGGGGACTGGAGTGGAGCCCCCTGCCCACTGGGACTGCGCCTTGTGGGGGCCCCTCCGAGGACAGCCCCGGGCCCCACCCACAGGGACTTGGCCTACGGCTGGGGGTGCAGGCTGGTGAGGGGGTGGCGGCGGGCAGCCGAGGGCGTCCCCAGCCCTGCACCCACCGAGGGCAGGAAAGACGCGGGTGTCTCCTTGTGGAGTCGGTATTTGTGGGAACCCTGAGAAGCGGGGTGCTGGAAAGCGGGGTCCTCCAGGTGACCCCCGCCCGCGGCCAGCTCCGGCCCGGCCGCCCGTCCAGGGAGCTCCATGGCCGTCTCCGGGGCAGCGCGCACAGCGCCGCCATTGCGACCCTCTCGGCTGTGAAATGCAATTTACCTGAAATAAAGCCCGATGACGGAATTAGCTAATTAAAGTCGCGAGGAGGCCGGGCCGGCCGGCCTGGGGCACGATGCCCGCCCGGGTCCATGCTGGCCGCGGCGGCACGGGGGAACAGATGGCGTCCCGGGCCGCCGCGCCGGCCGCATTCCTTCACTGTGTGCCCCGATAAGTGACTTGGCAGCACACGGCCATCTGGTGTGTGACACGTCTGTGCGCTCCCGACAATGGCCCCGCGGACCTCCACCGAGAGGGGCCGTCGCCCTGGCAACGGCGGCATGCAAGCCCCCCGCCCCGCCGGGCCCCTCCCCTGCCCCTCCCCCGGGCCCTTTGTGGGGCTCGGCTCGGCTGCCCGGCGACTCGGCGCGGACAATGTCCGGGAGCATTTTGCCCGCAGCGGCCGGCCTTTGTCTCCAAATTGGGCTCCCTTGGGGGAACCCCGGCGTCCACTGGGTGCCCGCGGCATCGGCTGGCGGCGGGGGGTGGGGCGGCCAGGGGCACCCCGCGGCCCGGACCCTCCCTCACCAGGCGACCCTCAGACCCGGGTGGCACGGCACCTGCCCCGGGGACCCGACCATCCACGGGCCCGGGGGACGGTCGAGGGGACGGTCAGCATCTAGGGTCCAGAGGCAGATGGGAGGAGGTGACGGCGGGGAAGGACTCTTCACCTCCACCTCTCCCCCGTGTCTGTGGAACTGGGGTCTCCCGGGAACCGTGCGCCCCTCGGGCATGGTGGCCGTGATGGAGGGAAGATGCCCTGGCGCGCCGCCTGGCACTAGCCAGGCAGGCGGCCTCTGCAGCCCTCCCCGCTGCCGAGCCGGGGCACCTGGCTGTCCGGCCACCACCTCCCAAGGTGTCTGAGGACCAGGGCTGACAGCCTCCAGCCGGCCCAGGTGCTGGCCCTCCTGCCCGGGGCAACACCCGCCGCTGCCCGGGAGCCCCTAGTCCTTGGCCGGGCGGACCCCACCCATCGCAGCGCCCGCGTCCTGAAGCCCCCAAGACCCCTGGCCTGCACCGCCTTGGCCAGCAGCCTCCCTGCTGGGAAGGGATCAGCTTAGGTCCCACCACCCACCCCCAGGGAGAGGCCTGTGCTGGGACTTTAGTCCCCAAGGGGAGGCCGGAGCCTGGGTGCACCTGGGCCAGGGTGGAGCCCAGAGGGAAGAAAGGAGGGTTTGGAAGGAACTGTCCTCACTGCAGGGCCACGGTGGAGTGGGGCACCACCAGGACCCCTGGGGATGGGGGCAAGGGGGTCGGGCGGCATGGGCAGAGCCCCTGGGAACGGCCACTCTCGGGACCTTGCACCTGCATCCCAAGAAGCCGGCAGGAACCCGAGAGACCCCTGGGGGACCCCCTCACTGCCGTGAGGCCGGCCCCTGGTTTGGGGGACCTTTCCCCAGCTAAGCTGATATCTGCCTCCCCCAGCTCCTCGTCTCATCCTGGCGTGGTCTCATGGGGCTGCCAAGGGCGACCCGCCACCTGGCCCCAGCCCTTGTGTCTGTGGCCCTCCCCTTACGGCCCCGGCAGGCGAGGAGCTGGGGGCGTTGGACCTGACCCACTCCCTGTCATCCCTGGCCTCGGGGAGCCCTGGCCCGGGGCAGCCGGTCTGGAGCCCACGCGGCGGCCGGAGCTGAACAAACAGTTTCCCATTGACCTCTGCGTGCAGGGCCGGGGGCCGGGGGCCCTGCAGACTCCGACACTCCCCCCACCTGGCCCTTTCCAATACCATTGTGCAGCGCAGCCACGGAGGGCGAGCACGGGAGGGGGCCTGTGGCCAGGCACACGGAGGTCCCCGGGCTGGCGACCTCCGACCTGGGCAGCTAGCTGCTGTTTGCGCACCTGCTGAGGCGCTGCCCGGATACTTTTGCCTGAAGCACAGTCTTCCCTGAAGACAGGTCCTGGCCAGCAGCTGCCTCCGTGCCCCCTACAGCCTGCTGAGGCCGGGGTGCCCAACCCTCTTGCCCAGACCCCAGGTGCCGGCCACCTCTCCCTGCAGGTCCTTCTGGACACCCTGGGTCTGATTCGGCCATCTTGCGTCCTCCCCAAGCTTAGGTCACCTCGTGTCCAGACAGTGTCTCTTCAGCGGGTCCCTGACCCGCTGCGGCTGTCCACATGGCAGGTACCCCACGTCTCCCTGACTCCCAGACACGGGGACACGGGGCGGCCAGCGGAGCTGAGGCCCCACACAGAGGTCCCAGGAGGATCTCCTGGGCGGGCTGCAAACCCCGAGCTTCACCCACAGAGCCGGTGCCCTCGGTCCTCTCAGCCACGTGCACACCCGCCGGGACCCACCTGTGGCTCCCCGAGTGCACCGCCCCCTCCCGGGCCCTCGCCCGGCTCCTCCAGGGTCCGAGAGCCACCCAGGGAAGGCGTCGGGGCACCACACAGGGCCCTGAGGGCTGACACTTCCCACGGGGCCGGCGGGTCCCTCCACCTCTCTCACGAGGACTGTCCTGCCACCGTGATGGGGTCTGTCTGAGCACCAAGCCCGCCCAGCCTCTAGAGCCTTTGGCCATCCTCCTGCTGATCCAGCGACCCTGAGACCGGGCATCTCCCGAGGTCCAGGTGTGGACCCCGGGCAGCCCCTCGGCTCAGCCCTGGAGCTAGGTCCTGGGGGAAGGTGGGCGTGTGTAGACCGTCCCCTGCAGGGAGCCCACACCACCCCTTCCCTACCCCAGATGCTACCCCCAGATAGGAGCTCAGCGCAGGGGGGCAGGGTGCAGGAGGCCCAGCACAAGGGGTGGGGGGGACAGGGGAGCAGAGGGCAGGGGGGCAGAAGAGCAGGGGAGTGGGTCAAAGGGAGGCAGGGTGCAGGGGGGCAGGAGAGCAGGGGAGTGGGTCAAAGGGAGGCACGGTGCAGGGGAAGGGGCACCCTTTGGATCCCGGTGCTGGGAGGGAGTGGGTGAGAGCGTATAGAAAGTTGGTCCTTTTCTTCCTGGGCCTGGGAGCTAAGCAGCATGAAAGCGAGAGGCGAGGGCGGCTTGGCTGGACCACGCCCGGCAGCCTCACTGCCCCCCGGGGACCCCGGCCTCAGGAAACTCCAGGAAGGCGGCCGTGGCAGCTGTGGGAGCCACAGCAAAGCTGTCCATGTGACCAGGGGGTACTTAGGGGGACGAGAGAGAGACGTTCAGAGTAGGGGAGCCTCGGACCACATCCATCCCTCCCGCCTACTGCAGTGGGGAAACCGAGGCCCAGAGCCGCCTGCAGGACTTGCTTGTGGGAATTTGCATTTCAGTGGCCTCCGAGAAAATACAGAACTTTGGGAGTCAGAAAACGCAGTGGCTGGGCCAGGAGACCAAAGAGACGGAGAGAAGGGCTTGCTGAGATGAGAGCTGACCTTCCCAGATCCCTGGGCTGGCAGGTCAGACCCAAAGGAAAAGATCCAGAAAATTCTCATGGGCCGGATCTGAGGAAGAGCCTCAGAAAACCCCTGGGTGGTCCAAATGCAGCTCATCCACTGACCCATCTGGCCAAGAAGCACGATGCTTGCCCCAGGCAGCCTAGCACTGATTGCCCATCAGGAAATGTCCCCTGGTGCCAACAAGGCTGCCACTGCTCCAGCCTCATGGAAGAAAATGTCCAAATTCGCCAATTGAACCCTCAAGAAACCCTGTCACAAACCTATCACTGAGGTGATAGACCAAACCCCACTGGGTTGTTTCTTAGCTTTTTCCCTCCCCACTGCCAACCCCCTTCACACACGCCCACACATACACGCATGCGTGTACACACGGCAGAATAATGACCAGTGTCACCGATGTGGAGGAAGACAGAGGGGGTGAAGGAAGAGCTGAAGCTACAGGATCTCCTTGTCCCTAGACAGGCCCAGCCATCCTCTGGCTGTGTGCCCTTGGGCAGGGCCCCTAACCTCTCTGAGCTTCCGCTGGTTGTGGCAGCCCCAACAACAGAGTGCCCGCAGGACACCGAGCCCAGGAGAAGGCAGAGCTAAGCTCCAAGATGGAGCTGGCAGGGCTCGGGGCGACACAGGGGAGAGCCGCCGTGCTCTGTGGACCGCTGTGTGTCTTTCTCTGTAGCTGTCTTAGAGCCCACAAATGGGGACGACAGCAGAAAATCATTTGCTCCTGGTTCTTGAGGCTAGAAACTGAATCCAGGTGTGGGCAGGGGCTGCACCTCTGACAGCTGTAGGGGAGGCCCTTCCCGCCTCTGCCAGCTCCCAGGGCCACTGGGCATGCCTTGGTGTGTGGCAGTGTGACCCCAGCGCCGCTCCGTCCTGTGGCTGTGTCCTTCCCGGGTGTCAGGGACACCGCTCATTGCATTTAGGTCCCCTCCTCCAGTTTGCTCATATCCTAACCAGGAGCAGCTTCACAGACCCTATTTCCCAACAAGGTCACATCTACAGGTGCTGGGTCAGGAACTGGCCGTGACTTTGGGGGGCACGGGGGGTGGGGGACACAGTTCAGCCCATGGCACTCGATTTCACATGGAAAAACTGCCCCTGGCCTGCGCGTCCCGAGAGCGTGGGTGCTGAGTGGTGAGTGCCCCAGCCCAGAACGGGGGGCCACGTGGGGCCAGCCTCGGAGGTCTCACCCTGCCTGACAGCTCTGCCCCTCCTACAGAGGCTCGGCCGGCAGCCCCTGTGCCAGGGACAGTGGAGACGTCAGGAAGGGGTCACCGGGTGCCTGGGGAGCAACCGTGCAGAGGTCCTGCCCGTTGACGGGTACAGCGGGGCCTGGGTGGGCCAGGAGGCCCCTCCCCGGAGACCTGCCAAACAGGGCCAGTGGGGCCGGCAGGGAGCGCGGGTGACCTCGGTCATTGCAGAGGGTCCTCACTAAACCCCTCTCCACCACAGGCGTCGCCTCCGAGACTCTGGAGAGGGCGGGAAGGTGGCAGGGGCCGGCCACAGCCCACCAAGCCTGGCTGCCCTGGGGGTGGCAGAGAATGCGGGGTTTGGGGGTGCCGGCTGCCCCTGGGATGGTTTTGGACCCTCACCAGGTGGGTCTCCTCTCTGGGCCTCTGTTCTCACCCTCATGGTCCGGGTGGAGGTGGTGACGCCATCCTCAGCGGGAAGGCGTGACTGCGCAGGACGCGGGGGCAGCGCCTTCCCCGCCCCATCCCGCCACCCAGGAGGGGGCCACGGGCCCAGCTGCTGAGAGCCACACTCACAGAGGGGGAAACTGAGGCATGGGCGAGCCAGGCAATAGGAAGGGCCAGAGTTTCCAAAACCTGAACTTCTGACCTGTGACCTCAGGCCAGTGACCTGAGCCCTCTGTGCCTCGGTTTCCCCCTCTGTGGCCGGGTGGGCTTTGAACAAAGGCAACGTGTTGCAGAGCTTCCTGAATGTTCTGTGGTGACCCCTCAGCCTGAGTCCTGGTGGTCCTGCTGGGTTTGGTCAGAGCCCTCCATCCCAAGTCCCCTCTTCTTCCTTTTTTTCTCTTTACTGGCTCCCCACCCCACTCTCGCCTCACCAACCCCTCGCTCTCCCAGCCGGCCCTGGTCCTGCTGGGCGACCCCCGTGGACAGGCCTGTCCCCAGGCCACCCTGCCAGACGGCCACCCCTCTGGGCCCTGGCCCCACCCGGCCTCTCTGTGCAGCCGGCATGTGGGGTCAGCAGCCGGGGCACAAGCCGCAGGGGTGCCAGGTGGGCCCGCGCCCATCCATCGGCCTCTAGATGCCAGGCTCTGAACCCCCAAGGACCCCTGCCCCGTGCCACCCCAAGCACCTCTGTCCCCCCCAAGTGTGCCCTGAGAGGGCCATAGCCCACCTTCGTCTCCTGTGGCGAGCAGGGAACCCCGGGGCCCCCCGACACGCTGCACTCACCCTCCCCACCCCTCTGCTCTGCCAGCCTCAAGGTGAAGCAGGCCAAGCCGTGACCTGAAAGGGCTCCAAACCCCGTGTGCAGCCGAGCGGCTTGGGTTACGGGCACCCACGGGCCCAGCCCCCCTCGCGAGCCCTGCCAGGGGCGGGCAGCACGGCCACCAAGGCACAGGGCGCGGGCAGATTGCTTTCTCGCTGTCAACCGGGCCCCGCTCTCCGGGGAAAAGGTCCCATTGTTCCCCCCGGGGCCCCGCCTGGCTCAGAGGCGCCCCGGCTCCCAGCTCCGCGGCCTCGGGGCCTCCCGGGGTCCACCTGCAGCCGCACCAGCTCCAGGAAACCGAATCCCAGCCGGCAGATGACAGCCGCCTCGGCAGGACAGAGCACCCATTCAGCCGTGGCTGGAGCTGGCCTGGCCCGACCTGGCAGCCGCCACCCCCACCTGGGCCCGCCCCGCCCAGGCACAGGCCTCACGGAGCCAGCGCTGCCAGCCTGGGCAGCCGGGACAGGAGTGGGCACAGCAGAGAAGTGGGATGGGCACTGAGGACCCTCCAGGCTGAACATCAGCCGTGGCCATCCCTTAACACGGGCTCAACAGCTGTCGGGCAGATATTACTGCCCCATTGTGTGGATGAGGACACTGGGGCCCGCGATTGACTCACCTGCTCAGGGAGGAGCACAGCTGCCCCTGCCTAGCCCTGGGGGTCCCTCTGTGTGAGCAGACGGGGAAGGCATCTTGGCAGAAGAGCCAGCAGCCCAACCAGGGCTGGAAAGGAGAAGAGAGAGCAGGACCAGCTGAGGTAGCAGCCCTGGCCAAGGCTTGACCAAGCCCTGGCAGGAGGAGGCCCCGTCTCTGCTCACAGCTCCCCAGCCCCAGGTCTGGCCACTGGGTCTCCTGTGTGATTGGCCACCACGGACCAGGCAGCAGCCACCATCAAAACAGTCCCGGTCCTGCCCAGGCCCCAGCCTGGGAGAAGGGGGCGCCCAGTGCTTCCCACTGAACACCGGGCCCAGGCCCCGGCCCCCTATCCCCACCCCCCAGCTTGGAGGCTCTTCAAAGGCCGGCCCACGACCACCTATCATTCAACCCTCTGCCCTGCTGCTCACGCTGAAAACAGCGTCCTGAGCAGGAGGCATGGAAATCGGCTCCAGCCCGGTCCAGGGTACAGGACAGCGGAGCTCTGTCTCAAGGGACAGCCATCCACTCTCCCTCTGCACCCACAGAAGCTTTTTCAACTTCTCCACTCAGCTCCTCACCTCCTGGTAGGGCTGCATGCCCTTCCCACGCAGGTTGACCCTGTCTCCATTTGGCAAACTCCTATCCATCCATCAAGACCCAATGCAGGAGCCCCTACTTCATGAAGCCTCCCTGAAAAAGGTAGGCAAATGTGGCCTTAGCTCGGCCCTCACGGCATGTAGCATCCACTGCACATATTGTCTGTGTCCTGGCTACAGCCTTCACCCCCAGACAGGGAGGGTAGCGTCCCTAGAGTGAATGATGAAAGGGACGCACGGCAAGGAGATTCCTTGGGGATTTTGTCTAGGAAATGCCGACTTGGAGGAAACCAGCTCAGGCTGGAGCTGGGAACTCTGAGGACGAAGCAGCACCCCTTCCCAACCGGTCAGGCATGGGCCCTCAGGAGGCCCCCAGGCCTGGTCCCCCAGGCTCCCCCATGCCCGGAACCCCTTTCCCGAATGCCCTCATCTGCAGGGCACTGAAGGCAGAAGGAGGAGAGGGGCATTTCCTCCATTCTCTGCCCTTGCTGTCCTCAGTGGATACAACAACACAGAGCTGTTGGGAGGATGAGGCACAGATGGTGGCCATGTCCTCCCGTGCTCCCACCCTCCATCCTCCCGTCCTCTTGTCCTTCCAGGCCAGGGACCTTCTCCCCTCTCACAGGCACAGCCCACAGATGAACGCGGCCACATCAGCCGGGAGGATCCTGCCCCCTGGGACAGCTAGCAGCCAAGGTCCATTCCTGCGGCCCAAAGCTAGGCTGTGTGTTGGCAGACCCATACCACCCTGCAGGAGCAAATTTCCCAGGAAAATATGTTGGCTGACTAATTCTGACTAGTGTTCTATTGACTTCCCAACTTCCAGCTTGTTCCTTCCAACAATATTTGTACCCCTGGAAGGAAGAGCTAGAAAAGACCTTATCTGAGTCCTGAGGGTTAGATTTCCAAGAAAATGTCAGACATTCTGGACCCTGGCAGAGCAGACATTAGGGAGCCCCACACACCGGGACTCAGTGTGACCTTCCTGGCCTCAGGAACCAGCCCTTACCTGCTGCTCCATTGCCTCCCATCATCCACCAGGTACAGAATCCCCAGCCCTGATCAGCTGACCCAGGATGGGCCACACTCTCTCTGTCCCCTCCCTCCACCTTATCCAAGACTCAGCTCAGGGCTTCCCTTCCAGGAAGCCTCATCCTCAGCTGGGCCAGGCGTGCAGGAGTAGGTGCTGGAGAAGGGGGGACAAGGGTGGCAGAGGACCTCACGCTGGACAGAGCCACCGAGAGTACCCGGTCCACCACGCCCCGTTTGTCTCCCTGGGGAGACTGAGGCCCAGAAACCCTGTGCTCAAGCAGCCCCCGGTCCTGTGGGGTGCCAGCGGTGGCCACTGCAGCCTGGCTTGGGCCGTAGGCCCTCCTGAGGCTGCCCACCTAGGGGGCTTGTCTCATGGAGCCCCAACCGGACCCTGTCTCTGGCTCTTGGTGCCCATGAAGCCTCAGTTCACGGACTGAGGGCTCTGCGATCCCCTCCCCTGCCACCCGCACCACGCACACACACGCACACGCTTGCACACGCAGGCACACACACACGCACATGCACACACTTGCACATGCAGGCACAGACACACACTCCACCTGCATCCTGGTTCAGGGAAAAGCCTCAGGACTTGACTTCTCACTGGTCATTGGCGCCCAAGTCACCCAGTGGGAACGCGACGCGGTCATTTCCAAAGCCTGCCCGAGTTTTAAGACGGGAGAAACACTTTGGGGTCACTGTTCCCAAATGATTAGGGCAGGGGTAAACAAAGGTTTCCCCGATCTGCCAGACCACCAGTTGTCAGTGTCTCCCCAACACTGACGCTCCCCGAGACCCCACCAGCACTGGCAGGCTGGGCAGTTTAAGACCCTGAGGGGTGAGGAGGGGGGTAAGGACAGGTGGTGGGGGGTGGCGGCAGGGGCCAGGGGCTGTGCTCCAGGCCCCGGTGGGACCCGGCCAGGCCTGGATGGGGGGCTCCGAAGCTCCGCAGCCTGCCCTGGCCTGGCCCTGCAGGGACCCAGCCCCGCCGGCCGGCCACCAAGCCTTCGGGTGCCCAGGCTAGCCGCAAGGGGCCGCGGGCGAGCGGGGGCCGGGCCGGGGTCGGGGGTCCCGCGAGCTTTAATGCGCGCGGACAAAGCCTCATTTGCAGGTCAATGCCGCGGCACACTCGCCGCTCCCCTCGCCCGGCGCCCTTTGTCCGGCCGCGCCCGCTCCTCGCGCCAGATGGCCGCGGAAATGCTAATTTCAGGCGCCCCCCCACCCCCCCGCAACCCCCCCCCCCCCCACGTTTAATTGCCGCCTTTGCAGATGGGCCGCAAGTGTGTGCTTCATGCAGATGAGCGCGGCCATCCCGGGCTGCCCGGGCACCTCCGACCCGCGAGCCAGGAGCTGGGGTGCTGGGGTGGGGGCGGGGCAGGGCGCGGGGTGGGGGGCACCTCTGCCCCCTCCGAGCGCGCCCCTGGGGCACGGGCGGGCACCCAGCGGGCCCGGCACGGGGAGCGCGCTTTTCTCTTTTCATTTCTCCAAAATGGGATCTTAAGTGATTCTGAATGAAAACAAATTGGCCGGCTTTCTTCTCCAAACAGACTGGCGGTGCGCGCGCTGGGGGCGGCGGGCGCCGGGGAGGAGGGGGCTAGGGGACCCCTGCCCTGGCTGCACCGGCTGCCTCTGCCTTCCTCACGGCCCAGCCCCGACTTAGGCTCCCAGCTCCGGCGCTGCCCTTGGGGGCAGCTTGCTGAGTCACTGCAGGCCACGGGGGGGGGGGGTGCGGGGGGGGCTCCTGGAGGCTTCAATCAAACAGAAATCCGTGCAGACCCCTGGGCTTCGGGACGGAAACAAGTGCCAGGTTTGGCGGGTCCCCCGGGGAAAGGCAGGGGGAGGTGAGCCCCAGCAGGAGCCAGGCCAAGGGGTGGCAGGAGCCCCCTGGGAGGGCAGCCTCAGCCACCCCCAGGGAGCGCGGGCAGAGCCAGCTCAGGCAGGGCGTGTCAAGGCCAGGGCTTGGCAACGCATCCAGACGGCGTGAATGAACGAATGAAATTGAGTGAATGAATGAATGAGCGCATGGCAGGAAGCTTCCCTCTGGGACGGTGACCCATTTGCCCCACCAGCGGCTAGGAAGCTGGGAAAGGGCCCCCAGGCAACCCGGCCAGCAGAGCCCTCCAATGAGGCAGGAACCACCCAACTAGGTTTTAGGGCAGTTGGCGTGAGGACAGGCTCACCGGCCATGCTGGGCGCCCCGGACTCGGTGTCAGTCCCCCAGCCTCTTCCCACCACACCCCCCGGGGCCCTCCCCAGGTGCATCCTCCTGGCCTCCCCTGCCCCCACCTCCTCGGGCACCCCTGGACACTCCAGGAGCCTCATGCTGAGCCCCAGGCTACGCCCCCCTCGTCCGGATCCTGCCCCAGGGTGGGTGCTGCTCTGGGTGCCTGGCCCTGCCCCTCCGCAGCTGGTACTCAGCGACCCACCCACCCCGTCCTGCCCAGAGAGGAGGGACCGGCAGCCCCCCTGCCTTGTGACGCCGCAGACACAGCCAGGACGCTCTGTGGAAGTTTCCACGATCAGAGATGGGAAACCATTTCCTATACGACAAGGAAATAGCAGATGCCCCCTCGACCCCCAGCCCCCTTTCATTTTTTTTCCAGGAAAGAAATGAAAATAGTTCAAAGGAAAACAGTGACTCCCGTTTCAGACAAACAGCATTTGGGCTTCGTGGCTGCCGCCCCTTCATTAGTCAGAGGCCGCCAGTGTCCGCCTTGGACCAGTGCCCTGGTCCTGGGGCATCCCCGGGGCGGGGGGGCCTGGCCCAGCGCCCCCTCCACTCTTCCCCCGCCCCACACACACACAACACCCGCAGGGGCGCTGGCTCTTTGGAAGCTGCGTCCCTCCTACGTGTGCCACCATTTGCAACAGCAGCGTCACCCAAACCCTGGAAACTGGGGACACCCTGGCCTTCTCCTAACACTGACAAGGACATACGTCCTCTTCGGCCTCCTCTAACACCCTCTCCTCGGCTCCCTGTCCTGCCAAAGTCCTTCTCCCCAGCTCTGTGGCTTAGTTCCTTCCCCTCTCATATTGGGGGTCTCTTGAACCTCTCGTCATGGTGGAATATCGTGGGATTAAATGTGCATGCGCGTGTGAATCCTAATGCACCTGGAAAGTACACCTGGGGCCCCCCAGTGGGAAATCGTGGAGCCCCCCTCCCCCCAAAGAAGTGCCACCCATGTTTATCTCAGCATAGCAGGATCCATGGGGGGGGTGGACTTTTACTTTCCTTTTTATTCATTTCTTTATTGTTTCCGATTTTTCACAATGAACATAAGATATTTCTACAGTGGAGGGGGACGGATAGGGCTACTTTCACTTTGGAAATAAGAAAAAATGGAAAGCTCCATTGGTTTGTCAGCCATACGATCCATGGTTTGTGGCCAATCCCTGGTCCCGGGCGGGTGGGCAAGCCCCAGCCTGGCACTGGGGGCCACGGCAGGACCACCTTATGAGAGGGGCTGCCTCCGAATGGAGTCCCGAGGCACCGCAGTAACTAAACCCCCTTGGACAGAGGCCAAGGCAGACCCGCTTCATGCCAAATTCCACTCGGGCCTGCTCTCTGTTCCAGCAAAATTCCAAAGTATATTGTTGTTAGCATTATTATTTTGCAATTACGTGACATTTTTTAAATGCCTGGAGTGTTTCTTCAGCCATTTTCATTCGGTCCTTCTGGCTCAACCCCCGAGACGGGGTCAGCGTTTTGCTTCCCATTCGTAGGCCTGCCAAGGCTCAGACAGGTCGAGCAACTCGCCTGGGTCACACAGCAACGGCGTGGTAGAGCCGAGGCTTCCCGCTCACTTTCCACGGGCTTTTAATTGGGTTTAGGAATTTGTGGGGTCAGGAGCTGGGACAGGGAGAAGAGAATAAGGGAAAGGAAAGCCGGGACACAAAGTAGCCACATGGAGCCCCCCAGGCAGCCCTGCCTGTCCTGTCCTCCATGCCCCTGACCGGTGATGGGCTCTAAAGGAGCTCCAGAACCTCTGCTCTCAGAGCAGTGGCTTCAGGACTCTCATTTTCTGCAGAGAGCCCCAAGCAACGATGAGCAGGCCTGGGAGGACGGGGGGCTCCCCTTGCCACCCAAGGGCTCTCTGAAACGCAGAAGATTATGGAACCTGCATCAGTCGCAAATGGCACAAGAGGCAGCATCCCCCTTTGCCAAGCCAAACCCCAGCCTCAGAGCTCAGTCCCCGCTCTGGCACAGAAATGGGTCCCCGGGAAGCCCCCTGAAGGTCGAAACAGCATGATTCGCCACCGGGCCACACAGCCAGCAGCCAGCCCACCCTGAGCCCTCAGACAGAAGACCTGTCCAGGCCTGCACAGCCAAGACCCCAGACCCACAAAACCCCACCCACCCCCCAGCCGAGCTTAGAGACCTTTTCCGACTGAAGGCATCAAGTTGGATCCGGCTGGTTTCCTTTAGAGACCTGTCCCATCACCTAGGAACACAGTTTGAAAGTGGGGAGTGCCGGCCAATGCCATTTTCTAAGTCTAGGGGGAAAAAAAAAAGCCACGTGCGGGGTCAACCGCCATTTGACCCTAATATTAGCTCAGGAGTGTGGGCATTTGGATGTGGCTGGCTGAGGCGGCTGGGGAGGTTTGGGGCCCCGGGGAAGAGGGGGCCCCCAGGGGGGCGGAGCCGGGCCCCCTCCCCTCCCCAGGGGCTCCACTAACAGGCGCATCCTCTCCAGCTGGAGTCACCTGATTAGCCCATTCCCACTGGTCCGGGACTTCCCCCGTGTCTATTTTTTCACCCACACATGTTCAATTAAATTTTGCTTTTGTGCCAGAGGGGCCTCTGACGTGAACGTTTCTTGGGAGTTTTTCCTTGTTTTCTTTATAGCCTCAAAACCAGAGTCAGTCAGAAAGTTTCAGAATGAGAGGGAAGAAAAACACAACACAAAACAAAAGCTAAAGAAACAAAAGAGAAAGCATTGGCTGCCTTTAGAACGAATCCTCCAGAAGGAAGACAATTCATTCCGACTGAAACGCCTTCATTGTACGGAACGCGCTGGCTGCGTTGGGCAAAAATGCAAACCCCCGTTTTCCTTTGATGCAAATATTTAAATTCTCAAATATATATGCTGCGACAATTGACTCACAGCTGACTTCACTTATTTTCATAGCAGAAATGCAGAAACCACGGCCGCAGTTCATCTAGCCCACGGTGGCCCCCGTCTGATAACAGGCAGCCTCAGTCCGGGGTGTGGGGGGAAGAGGACCAGGGAATAATCCTTTTATTCAGACATTTGGCTTAAAAGAATAACAAGGAGAAAAAGCTGGAACATAATTGCATTGCATGGAAAACAGAGAAAGATTTTCTCTCTCCCTCTCTCTCTCTAACGAGCGTTCTCTTTTTTCTTTCTCAAAGAATTGGAGGCTAATGGCCAGAGGCTATTTTCTTGGGAAAGAAATCACAAGTGTTTTCCTTCTGCTATTGTCCCCCCACTGCCACCTCCCCCCCACCCCTCAAATGATTTTCTATAGTTGGGTTGGCCTCCACACTGTTTCCTTCCTTCCTTCCTTCCTTCATTCACTCATTCAAGAAACCCCAATGAAGACACTTAACTGGGGGCACAGCTCAGCTGGGCTTTGACTAGGGGTGTAACCTGACGCCCCAACCGCAGCTTCCTTCTCCGCTCCATCCTTGGGGGCAAAGCAAGGCCCCACCAGACCAGCTCAGCCACGTCCCCATCCCCCACCGCACCCCAGCTCAGACACACCATGAAGGATGGAATGAAAAACGGGCCATCGGGCAGGCAGGGGTCCCCTCTGTCCCTCCCCAGGGGGTCCCCAGAGCACCTGAGACGTGTCTGAGCCAGGAGAGGAGGGGGGACGGGGAAGGGCCCCTCCTTGGGCTGGCCGGCCGGGCGTCTGCCAGAGTCCTTGTCACAGCGTCCTGTTCCAGGGCCCTGGGCTCTCAGAGGACCCCGGCGGCCCATCAGCGCACTGGAGCTTTAATATTTAAAGAGCTCTCCCGGACATTTCAAGAACTCCCCGACACGATTTTCTGTGATGCCTGTGCTGTCGGGACATCTGTCTTCTATACCTAATAAAGTCGCCGGGATTCAGAATGAACTCCTCGGCACAGCTTTGAATCCGGGCTCACATATGGTCGGTAATTAGCTGGCTATCTCTTGGAGTTAAATGATTTTTTTTTCTCGCCCCGTTCGCATCCATAATAGACGCGAACAGAGTTGCGATTGTTCCCTGTTGCGGGACAGTCTGCGCCTGAATGAGCCGGGGCTGCTGTGCCGACGCGGATTTGCCATATGGTTGCGCGGGGCCGGGAAGAATGGGCCCCAGTGTGTGCGACCGGGGCGCGGCGGCGCGGGCCGTGCCAGGCGGGCGGAGCGGGGGTGCCCGGCGCAGGACCAGCGGGCGCCGGGGCCGCGGGCGCACGGGCCGGGCGCGGGGCGCGGGGCGCGGGGCTCGGGGCGCGTTCCCCCGCGCCTGGACGGACGCACCGACGCGCGCCCGGGCGCACGGCCCTCGGCCCCGCTCTCCGGCCCGGCCCGCGCCCGCCCCGGGGCCGCCAAGCCCGAGCAGGCCGCGCGGACCGCGGCGGGGGCCGGCGGTGCGGCTGCAGCGGCCCCATTGTGCGGCGGGCGAGACAATGGGCGGCCCGAGGAGGCACCTGCTCGCCTGAAAGGCCCATAAATCGCCGCCGCGTCCAGCTGCCTTCCCGCCCCTCCCCGCGGCCCGGCGAGCCGAGCCCGGCCCGGCCCGAGGGGGAGGCTTCTGCCCCGCGCCGCGCGCCTCCGTCGGGGCAGGGTCGCCAGGGCCCCGCCGCGCTCCCTCCCTCCATCCCTGCCTCCCGCAGCTGCCCGCGCGCCCCGCCGGAATCCGCGCCCGACCTGGGGCGAGCGGCTCCAGAGGGCCGCGGCCGGTGTCGCCGTCCCCTCAGGGCGCCCAGCACCCGCCCACGGGGCTCCACCATCGACCCGCTCAGGGCGCCCACTGCCCGGCATCAGAGCCCGCGTTTGACAGTGAACGTTTTTCTTTTTTTTTTAAATTTTTTGTTGTATAATATAACATATATACAAAGCAAAGAAATTAAAAAAGCAATAGCTTTCAAAGCACTCTACTACAAGTTCTTACAAGACAGATCCCAGAGTTTGTCATGGCTACCATACCATCCTCTCAGATTTTTCCTTCCAGCTGTTCCAGAACATAGGAAGCTAGAGGACTTAAATATTTTTTTATCATCACAATGACCTTTTCTCTTTTTTTGCGTGAAAAATAACATATATACAAAAAGCAGTAAATTTCAAAGCACAGCACCACATTTAGCTGTAGTACATATTCCAGAGTTTGACATGGGTTACAATTCCACAATTTTAGGTTTTTACTTCTAGCTGGAGAGCGAACTTTTGAACCCCACTTGTTACTGCTGCTGCTGTTTATAGTTATGAGCCCGGAACTCGCTCTGGAGAGGGAGGGCACCCACCCCTGCTCCCCAAGGTCCTGGGAAAACAACCCCACCTCTGCCCCCCAGGGCTGCTGTGCTCAGCCCCCGGAGGCTGCAGGGATCCTGGCCACCCATTTTGCTAAACTGAGCCTAAGGACAGCAGCTGACCCTGCATGTCCCCACAGGGATGTCTTCAGCCACCCCCATCCCTCTCTCTCCTGGGGACCAAGCCCAGGGCCCCCTCCTCTTCTTCCCCAGAGCCTGGCACAGAAGGGGCATAGGCCCTGGCAGCAGGCTTCCCCAGCACCTCCCACTTGCATCCAGAGGCACCCACTTCAAAGAATAGAGAAAATGAGGCCCCAGGCTGCATCAGCCGCCGGACCTTCGCTGGACGGGGTGTCCAGGAAGAGAGGAGTCTGGCTGGCCCTCCCCACCTACCCTCACCAGGTCTCAGGTCTTGAGGCCGAACGGGCTTTGTCCCCTGACCCCTCACTGCAGCCCCAACCCTCCCCAGTTGTGGGGGAGGGAGCTCTCTGCTTTGGAAATTGATGGAAAATGTTATTTTAAATATTTCTGCGGGGGGCTGCAAATCCTCTCCTTGGGGTGGGGTGGAAGTAATGTCCAAAACTGGCCAGAAGTGATCAAAGCTCCTGTAGGGTGGAGCACTGGAGCTCTGTAATGCCATCTGGGTGCACCCAGACAGAGGGCAGGAAGGCTTACCTTGGGGTGCCACCCTCCAAAGGCTTCCGGAGGCATGGGCGTGGGGGACAGGCAGCCCCAGGCGGGCACCTGAGGTCGGGACCTTTCGAGGTCATTTCGACAAAGCAGAGCAAGCTCCTGCTTCTTAGGGCCTGCCAGGCTGGCACGCGGTGAACCCCAGACCCAGCAGTGTCCCAAGAACAGGCACAGAAACACTCAGCAGCTGCTCGCCAGGGGCTCAGGGACCCACGGGGGACAAGATCCTCACCCATGACTGCGTGGCGGCCGAGGTGGGCTCCGAGCCAGAAGTGCTCTTTCCCTCATTCCAGTGATATTTCTCAAGCGCCGACTCTGGCGAGCAGACAGGGGTTGGGGAGCGAGGATGGAGATGGAAGGTGGCACTGAGAATGGTAAACGCATGCAGAGACGCAGATAGGAGGGTGGGTACAGAGACAAGGTCACAGACAAAAGCCAGGCCTGCTCAGGGGTCTGCCGGGGTCTCACTTGGGGTAGAGGGAGCTGCCAGAAGGCCAGGTTAGTGAGGCGAGACTCACTGACCAAGAAGTGGGAAAGCATCACAGCGCAGCGGGGGCCGAGGGGACCCTGTTCCAAGTGGGTGCTAGTGATGTGGGAAGGCTGCACCCTCCCAGAGAAGGCCCAGGAGCCCTGGGCAGGAAGCTGACCCTGCCCACAGCTGCGGCGTGCCAGGTGGACGACAGGACCATCGGGCACACATCCCGGATGGCAAGAGAGGCAGATCTGGGAGCGTGCCCCAGCTGTGCAGTCAGAGAAGGAGGGGTTCAAGGGGGGCTTCGGGATATGAGATTTGGGTGTCAGGGAAGCAGGACGAGAGAGGGAGGGGATGGGGGCATGGGGCAGCTGCAGGCTTTGGGGCCTAGGAGAGGACCCCATGGTTGTCCTCGCCATCCGCTCACACGTGTGTGTTTGCAAAGCAGGCCAGGGAGGGTGGCGCCTGCCGAGGCTAGGCTGGCTTGAGGATGTTTGAGGATGTGCACGAGTCTGTGGCTCAAAGGGTCATTAAAAGGCTCCCAGGCTTCTCGGCCACCTCTGCCGGCCGAGGGAGGCTGGACTCGGGCTCTGAGAGCCTGTGCCTGGCAAGGCAGGGCCCATGGTGTCCTCAAGTGTGGGCGCACCATTTGGCCGGAGTTTTCTTCCAGGAAAAGAAGCATATTCAACTCTCAGGCTCTGCCGGCACAGGCCGCATGCCCCAACACCGTGCACCCTAATACCGCGTTCCCCAGCCTGGAAGAGCTGGGCGCCTCTAAAGGCTGCTCCAGGACGCCAGGCGGGCGCAGAGGCGTGCATCGGGGGGCCCAAGCCCCTGTCCGCCAGTCGTGCCCACCCCCATCCCTCCGGCACTTTCCAGGTTAATTGCCTCTGGCCTTCGGGGGTCACCTCTCCTGGCCTCCACCCTTCCCGGCCCCTAGCCGCTTTCCCTGCTCCCTCTCGCCTTCCTGGCATATTAGAAGAATGCTTTTCCTCTTCCTTTGATGTCTTTTACAAGTTGCATCTCATTTCCTGCTGGGCATTTTTGACCTGGAGGTACTCCAGCACGAGACTCCTCCCGGGAGGATCATCCTCCGCCAGCTCCCTGTGCCGGCGTGCTTTCTCCCACCTTCCCCGCCTTTCCCGGCATGAAAGGGGTGGCCCCATCTGCCCCCCGCCCTGCCCAGCCTCACAGCTCGGCCTCCCCAGCCCCGCAGACCCGTTTCATTCATTTTGCCACCGTGGGGAGGGTGGGCTGGGAGGCGAGAGGAGGGTGGGCAGCGGGGGGCCCCGGGCACCCTGGGCACGCCCAGGGCCCCCTTGGAGCCTGCAGGAGACGAACCAGACCCTGCCTGTCTCCACGAGACCCTGGAGCAGCAGGAGCAGGATGGAAGCAAGGCCCCTGAGAAAAGCCAAATCAAGAGGAGATGAATGAAGTTCAACAGAACCCAGCTGCTTCCGCTGTTTCTTTCTCCCCATCTTCCTTCCTTCCTTTCTTCATTCTTTTATTTCCTTCGTTCTGCTTTTACTTCTTTCTTTCTTTCTTCCCCTTTTCCTTCTTTTGTTCCTTTCTTCATTTCTTTCTTCCCTGTTTTCTTCTTTCTTTTATTTTCTTCCTTCCTCCCTTCTTTCTCTTTTCCTTCTCCCCTGTTTCCTTCCTTTACTTCTTTTTTCTCTCCCCCCACGCTCCTCCCCACTCCCTTTCCCCCCTACCCCCTTCCTTTCCTTCCAAGTTGAGGCCTGTGGCTCTGGACTTAAAGCTTCATCAAGAACCAATGAAGATGCGCAGGGCAGGTGCTGAGCTGGGCGCTGGGGACACAGGGAGGCAAAGCTACGGGCCCTGCCTGGCTCTTGGTAGCCTCAGATGGGGGCACCAGGCCCAGTGTCAGTGCCTCGGACTTCACCGGCCATCGTACCCCGTCAAGGGTCTGCCACCTGGCCGCGTGCGTTGTCCCAGCCTGCGAAGTGGGGGGCAGGGGTGGGGGGCAAGCCTTGTGAGACCCTCTGAAAGAAAAGCCCCAGGCGGGCAAGGGCTGGGTTCCCTCCAGAAGGCTGGCAGGACCCTGGGGCGGGGTCAGCCAAGGCGATGCCTCCAAACCAACAAAAGAGGCTTAGGGAAGCAGATTCCCTCCACCGCGAGCTTCGCAGAGCCAAAGAACCCTCGAGCTAGCCAGGCCCGCCGAGACTCCCCCATACCGTGCTCCCTGGCAGGTGTGCGCAGGGGGAGGGCAGCCCCGGGAAAAGGGGGATGGTGGTTTCCGTGCACGTCCGGGCCACACACACCCCCCACCAGGGCCGCTCGGCGGTGGAGAAGCCTGGCCGTGGACCCCAGGCCTTCTTTTTCCTTTTTTTTTTCATCAATAAAGCCAATCAACATACAATATGAGCATTCTTTTTTTTATTCATCATCATAATCATTTCTTAGAGCATTTGCATCAGTTCAGAAAAAGAAATAAAAAAACAACAGAAAGAAAATTCATACATCATCCCCCTTACCCCTTGCTTTCATTGATCACTAGCATTTCAGTCTACCGAATTTATTTGAACGTTTGTTCCCCCTATTACTTATTTATTTTAATCCATATGTTTGACGCATCTGTCCTTAAGGTAGATAAAGGAGCATCTGACACAAGGTTTTCACAGTCACACAGGCACATCCGAAGGCCTTCTTGGCACTCGCTCAATTTCCATTTGTGTTACAACGGAAACTCACCACTCAAAAATCGCCCACCACGGCAGGGACGGGAAGGCGGAGCCCTGCAGGTCCACGTGGGGACAGACCCCCCACCCCTGGCCGGGACAAAGGCGCCGAGGGGAAGACACCACAAAAGCAGCCGGAGAACAGGGTGGCGCGGCGGGGGTCCGGGCAGGGTCCCTAGGGAAACCTGCCCAAGCAGCATTTGCGCCCTTTTCAGACAAAGCGCAGTGCCGCTGCTGAAAGCAGCAGTGCCCACGTCCCTGAGTGAACAGAGCTGCTCTCCAGGGGGGCGGCCAGCGCCTGGGGACCAGACCCCCGTGCCACAGGGGCCTTGCACGGCATGCGCCTGGGCCCAGGCCTGCTTGAGGGGCAGGCCAAAGGGCTTGCTGTGGGGAGGACTTTCAAAGTGCTTGAAGATGTTCCAGCAAAAAATATATATAATAATAATAATTTACACAGGGGGAGGAAAGCCGATTGACAAACTGAAAATCTTAACAGTTCTCCACACTTGCTGCTGGGTACACACGGCTTGTTATGCTCTTCTATTTCCGTGTTTGCAAGTTTCCAAAAGGAGGCAGAAGTGACACCATGACTACGAATGAAAAACTTTAAAACTGACTACAAAGTTAACAAAGCAAGAAGAAATGTTATCTATATGCCCACGAATGCACATATATGTACATATTACATATACAGATTATATACCCCTACATAGATGTTATATAAATGTATCTGTGTGTGTAACATATACCCTTATCACACACACACACACACACACACACACATACACACACACACAACAGGAGAAGGCAGAACGGGCCATTGACAAACACCTTTATCAAATACTTTCATCGTGCCGCCCCAGTGGACTTGGGGACAGGGGTGTGTCTTGTCACACATGTGTGCCAGCAGCTTCTGCCCCTCCCCTGGCCCCAGTGCTGGCGTACTGAGCAGGGATCCACGCCTGGCATTTCGTCGCCAATACATGAAGAGAAGAGCTCAGTGACCTTCTGTTTATTACCGAAAACCCACACCCGCCTCCCCGGGCCTTGTAGCTTCTGCCGTGGTCTCGCTGAGCACTCGCTCTTGGACCCCAGCTGCCTTGGGGTGGGGAAAGCTGGGCAGACCTGGGGGGGTCCCGCCCGCCTGTGTGGGCTCCTGGTGGCAGGTCCTGCAACCAGATCAAGTCACCCGAGCTGAGACCTCGCAAAGCAGTGACAAGTGGCCCAGCCGAACTCTCCCCAAATTCCCAACCAATAAAAGTATAGGCATGCTGGGGAGAAAGGAAGAAATATTCAGCTTCCCTATTTGGAGAATTTCTGATATT
The DNA here is from genome assembly GCF_023851605.1 of Tamandua tetradactyla. NCBI lineage: Eukaryota > Metazoa > Chordata > Mammalia > Pilosa > Myrmecophagidae > Tamandua > Tamandua tetradactyla. Next base: position 2,653,265 of record NC_135335.1, read on the forward strand.
CTTGCAAGCAGCAGTGACAACCAAATCAAGAGGCCAAGTCCTTGATCTTGGGGTTCGCCCCTATGAAACTTTTTCCCACAAAGGACAGGCTAAACCTACTTAAAATTAGGCCTAAGCATCACCCCCAGAGAATCTCTTTTGTTGCTCAGCTGTGGCCTCTCTCTCTAAGCCAACTCAGCAGGTGAACTCACTGCCCTCCCCTCTACGTGGGACATAACTCCCAGGGGTGTAAATCTCCCTGGCAGCATGGGACAGAAATCCCAGGATGAGCTGGGACCCAGTATCATGGGACTGAGGAAGCCTTCTTGACCAAAAGGGGGAAGAGAGAAATGAGACAAAATAAAGTGTCAGTGGCTGAGAGATTCCAAACAGAGTCAAGAGGTTATCCTGGAGGTTATTCTTATGCATTATATAGATATCCCTTGTCAGTTTATAGTGTGTTGGAGAGGCTGGAGGGAAGTACCTGAAACTGTGGCCCTGTGTTCCAGTAGCCTTGATTCTTGAAGATGATTGTATAATGATATAACTTATACAATGTGGAAAAAAACAGTGAGGGGGCATAAGATTGGGTTAGGTTTTTGCTCAGCAATGGGTAGCTGGAAATGGGGTTGTCAGGCAGACAGAAAAGGTGCTGGATTTGCCTCCACCCTGCCCTCATTCCCCTGGGGTTGAACAGGACAGCCATGACCGGGCTGGGGTGGGAGGAGACAGTGGACACACAGCTGGCCACTTGGCCCTGGAGCAGGCTGCCCCCTGAGAGGGGACCCAAACCTGAGCATTTTAAAACAATGGAGGAGACCAGAGTGCTTCCCCGTGGTACTGACTGGCCAGGAAAGGCCACTTCTATTTTGTGTAACAAGAGGCTAATCCATGGAGCATGCCTGGTGACAATCCATAACTCGACTACCCCAAAACATTCACATCGGGGGACATGACACCTGATGACACCATCTTTACTTTTCAGAAGAAGCAAATGGGGCTTCTTGAAGATGCCAAACTGGGACAACCTCTATGACTCTGCCTCTTTCCCACACTTGATAATTTGCTTCCTTCATCAGAGAAACAAAAAAAGATGAATTACTGGACACTTTTTACAGTACTTGCAAATACTACAGCAGAACAGAATGCAATCGGAGAGGAGAAGGGAAACACACCCAGCCACGCCAGAGACAGGAGCCCCCCCCACTCAGCTCCATTTGGCACCTCTGAGGGGGAGCGCCTCCATAATTTCTGGACCCATGTCCAAGGATCCAGAGCACGTCAGCAGTGCCATGGAATCCTTGCCCTCATTCCACAAGCTGGGAGCGTCTCCTCTAGTAAAAACTAGAAGAATGAGAAGAAAAAGTGTATCTGTCAGTTTAGTTTATCCCGTGCTGCAGAACAAACAGGCCCCATAAGCTTGGTGGCTTGCTCCAACCACAGAGCAGTGCTCACTCAGCATGGTGGTTCCTCCTTCGGTGGCCATGGCTACATCCCTCTTCATCATCAAAGGCACAACCCCTACCTGGGCTCTCGTGGTCTCACGGCAGGGGGACAAGATGACGGGACCGTGCGCTGACTTTCCAACCTTCCCCTCTGCACTGGCCTATGTCACGCTGATCACAATTCATTTGACCAACTCACACGGCCAAGTCTGATACCCATATCCGCGAGGTGCATACCCCCCCAGGGAGGGGCAGCCATTAGTTGATTGTTTGGGCAATGACGTGCCCTATCACAGAGCTGACTGGCAAGGACAGACCAAAGGCTGGGCTCTCCCTCCCAAACCAGGTCCAGCCACCCCAGGCATGGAGAGAGAGATGCAGCTGTCTGCGTTACTGCCTTTTTCTGCTTTCTTGCTTTGCCAGTCTGAGTCCCACCGTCCTCATAGGTAACACGGGTCCGAATGTCTCATCAGCAGGCCATTGAGAGAATTCGCCAAAAATGTAGAAAGTATCATGCGTGATTCCCATGGGGCCTGGTTTGGGTTCCAAGGTAAGTCCAGAGGGAGGGGCATTGACCCCTCTGCCCTTCCCTCCCCAGAGAAGGCACCTCAACTCCGAGGACCGTCCATGTCTCTTTTTCCATGCCACCCCCCCACCCAGTGCATCACTGGGTCCCACTGGTTCTCCATCTAATATATCTCAGCGCCCCCACCCCCACCCACCCTAAAACCTCCTCACTGTTCCACAGACAGGACAGGCCTCAGAGCTTTGGCACTGGCCCTTCCCTCTGCCTGGGCGTGTCTCTGTCCAGTAAACCCCTCGCCTTGCCAAGATCGGACCTGCCCTACGGGGGCTGGGGGACAGGGCTTCCAGGAACACCCCTGCCCCTGCCTGCCCAGCTTCCTTTCCCCGACCACATCACCCTGCCCCCTTCTCCACACTGCCGCGTGGCTTGGGTACACGCTGCCTCTGGGGAACTGCCTCTTTTAATCATTGGTGGCCTCTGGCGCCCAGAACGGGGTCTGTCCTGCTTGTCACGCCTGGTACCTTTGCCCGATGGCCCCACAGTCTCCCAACCGGCCTCCGCTCACCCCCCCCACTCTCCCGCCACCCAGGCAGCCTCAGGAGCTTTTAAAAATCTCTTCAGCTCCTGCCACCTCCGGCGTTACTGCCTCCAGGGCCCCTGCCCACTGTCCAGCAGAGAAAATCCAGCCTTTGGCCGCTACTCCTCAGGCCCAGGAAAGCACCAGAGACCAGTGATTGTGGACAGGACAAAGGGGAGGCTCGGCAGGCGCACCCCAAAAGGCACTGACGTTGCGTCACGTTGAGTAATGCTGACAACTGGGTGCTGGTCCAATGCCAGCATCCCCCTGGGGGTCCCCTCGGCCTTGTCTCCACGTCCCCTCTCCAGGCCGGCCCCTCTGCCTAAAGGCCCCACCCGGCTTCCCGCATGGTGCCTCCTGATCTTCTGGCTCTCAGCTTGAGCATCACCTCCCTGCCCCCCGCCGCCCTTCCCCAGAGCCCACTGGCGCGTCGTCCCTTGGCTAGTGCTGGGTCAGCCTGAGTCCCCTGGACACGGCCCACGCGGGAGCTGGGGAAGAAGATACCCATCCTAGCTCCCAGGGCTCACTGCACCAGGCTCCACGCTGCAGCCGTGTTCACTCGGGGTCCTGGGGAAGCCCCCCAGCCCTCACCCCCCATCTGCTCTCCTCCCCACGGGGCTCGGCGCCAGGCTGCCCAGGCCAAAGTCCCCAGCCCCTCCTCGGGCCGTCTCTCTCTGGGCCTCAGTTCCCTCGGCAGACAAACAGGGAGCCCGCTGGGGCACTGTTCAGGGGTCCCATTGGGAAGAGTTGTATTCAGCACTCACCTGGCACAGGGTCATCCTGTGGTTGATTATTTTTATTTGGTTTGCTTTGATTTGTATTGTGATCAGGGACCCTGGGGTGGGGGTCAGACCCCCACAGAGAACAGACATATGTGTATTAGGTCGACCAGTCTCAGCTGCCCTGGGCTTGTGCAAGGCCTGGGGTGCTCAGGCTCAGCCCTGCCGACAGGGAGGTGTTCGCCCACACTGGGTTCCCACGGGCACCCTCGCATAGCATCCCACCACGGCTCACCTCGTCTGAGCCCCTCGCAGGGCGTCGGAGATGGAGGGGCCCTTTGACGTTTCTCAGGCCAGGCGGGGAAACCGAGGCCCCAGAGGAAAATGGCTTGCCCGGGGTCACGGCTTGTAGCCAGTGACCGAGGGCAGCCTTGGGGGTGAAACGCAGCCCTGAGATGGCACTGGCACCCACGAACCCACGCAGCCACTCTGCTGCTCTCCAATCCCCCTCACGAGACAGCACCAGCAAGCCGGGCCGTGGGTTGGCCGCGGATGGGCAGTGGGGAGACAAAGGGTGGGGCGTCCAGGCCTGCCCTCCCCGCAAAAGGAGACCCAGGCGGTTGTGTCTGCAGGTTCTGAGGTCCCACCCCAGCCGGGCTGTGTCATCCCCAGCAGGGGCTCAGGTCACCTCGAGAGCCAGCTGTCCTGCGCTGGGCCCGTCGTCCGAGGCTGCCAAGCTTCTCCACACCGGCGGAGAGAGGAGCCTGTGTCCTGGTCCCACAGAACGTGGCAGCGTTTCTCCTGCCCCCTCATGTTCCCCACACCCCAGGAGAGGGTCCCAGCCTGAGGTCAGGCGGGTTCAGCAGTTGAGGTTGGGGCTGGAGGCAGCAGAGCCCACCACTCTGCTGTCCTAGGGGACACGGGACCATGTCTGGTCCCAGCTGGGCCTTCGGGCCAGTTTCCATCTCCCTCCCGCTCTCTGGCCCTTTTGGGCAGTGGTGGGTGGAAGGCAGGGTTTGTTCGTGGTGTATCTGGAAGCTTATGGGGGGCTTATGCCCCTGACCGTGGGGGCGAGGGGCTTCCAGCCCGGTAAATGTTAACTTAAAAATAAGCTACCTTTCTCTGTGTCTTTCTCTTGGCCACGCTCACCAGCAAAAATACTGCCGGCCCTGATGTGTTTGCTATTTCACGTCACCCTTTCCATTGTAGGCCATAATTTTCAGGTTTATAGGTCAACTATAAAAAAATTCTGAAACCCTCTCCTTTGACTGAAAGGGAGCACTTTGAAACGAGAAGGGTGCTGAGGTGGACAGGGCAGTGCGCAGCGGGGAAGCTGCTCCCAGTTCTTTCCAGCCCCACCCCCACCCCAGGCCTGGTGGCCGCCCCTCCCCCACCACAGCCCGTCCCAGCAGGAGCACCCATCAGCCGTCCTGTGGCTGGGCACTGGGGCCCTGTGTCCTGCCCTAGGGTCGCTGATGTCAGCGGCAGCAGTAGGGGGCCTGTGTTCACCCAGCCCCGACGGGGGCTCCACCCTGCCCACCCCCTCCGTGGGGGCCAAGGGGCCTCCGCACCGCTGCTGGCCGGCCCGGGACTTGGGTGTGTGTGGAGTTCGTGTCCATGGAGTCAGGGAAAAAGGTCTGGGGCCACCCAGCCTAGGGGATCCCCAGAGCCTACACCGCGGGGCTCAGTAGGGGCATGTGGGGAGCGCCACATGCGGGGCGCAGATGGGCGCTGGGAGCAGGCGGGCGCGGGCCACGCCCTGGCACGAAAAGCTCCCACCCCTTTAGGGAGCACAGCACAGAAGACTGCCTGCCCTCCCCCTGCCCCTGCCGTGTGGCCGCTTTGCCCCCTCGCCCCGTGTTCTGCCTTCCCAGCGCCCTGGGGTGCAGGAGAAGCAAGCAGAGGGCGAGTTCAAGCAGAGAGAGACCCGAAGTGCAGCATTCATCGGCCTCTTTATTGATAACCCGACGGAGAAGGAGCCGGGGCAGTGGCACAGACGGCTCGGGAGCCTTTTTTTTTTTTTTCTTTCTTAACAGATTTGTCTTCATGTTTAAAAAATTGCAATAAGAGAGACAGCGAAAGCGCGAAGAGACTGCAAGCTAGGCGGGCTGGCCAGGCGGCTACAGCTGGTGAGTGGGCCTCTCCCCAAAGTCGGCTACAAAACTGAAGTGTCCATTTGTCAATGGCCAGATGCGGTGACTGCGCTTTGGCGTAACCAATGACCTTGTGAGTGCGTGGCAGAGCGGCCCACGCTGACATAAATAGAAATATAAGTTAGTATAGCTTTTTAAACTTTTTGTACAAATATACATGCTTTTTTCCTTTTTTCTCCTTTTTTTTTCTTTTTTAGCTTTTTTTTGCACTGAGAATCAGCAGAGATTAAACATTTTATATAAATGACTCTTAAAGCTTTACACCTTGGGGCCAGTGTACCTCCTCGTGCAGGATGCATTTAGATATAAAAGAGTTATTAATACATTGCACAGTTTTCAATCTTTTAGACATAAAATCGAACGCTGCTCCGCGGCGGCGGCCGCCGCCAGCTGCTGCTACATGAAGGTCCCAGCCGAGGCTCCAGGCTCCTGGATCTGCTCCGCCCCGACGGGGCTTCCCCGGGGCTGCTCTGCGCGCCTGCAGGGGAGAGAAACTGGTGAGCCCGCGGCCGCGCCGATCAGGCTGCGGGGACCCCGCGCGCGCGCGCGGACACTTACCGCGCTCACCGCAGGCGCTTGCGTGGGGTCTGCTCCGCGGCGTTGACAGCGGCGGAGGCGGCGCCAGGAGGACACCCCGCGGGGACCTCGCCCGACGCCTTATTCTCGGGCGCGGGTCTCTTGCGCTTGGCGAAGAAGTCTGCGGGCGACCAGCGCGCGCGCGGGTCAGGGCGGGGCCGGGCCGGGGACCCGCGGGAGCGGACGGGGCGGGGGTGGGGGGCGAGGAGGGGGCGGGCGGGCGGGCAGGAGTGGGGGCGCCGTCCCCGCCCGCGCCGAGGTCCGCGGCGGGTCAGCTTTGTTTACGTCGCCGCGCAATGTGCTGTGTAAGCATTTCCCCTTGTCCCGCCGCCAAGCCCCCCGGGGCGGCCGCGGCACTTAACCCCCTCGGCGCCGCGCCCGCCGAGTCCGGGAGGGGCCCCCGCGCCCCGGGACGAGCGCCACGCTCCGCGGGGGCCCGGGCGCTGCCCTCCTGGCCCTCCCTCGCCAGCCGCCCCGGGGCCCGGCGGCTGGGCGGGCAGCGGGGGAGAGGCCGGGAGCGCCCGGGCGCCGCGGCCCTTTAACGCCACGGAGGAGGCGGGGACGAGCGCGGCCCCCGAGGGCCGGGGAACCCGGGCGGCTGGACAAAGCGGGGCCGGGCCAGGGTGGGGCCGCGCGGGGACTCACCTGAGATGAGCGGGCCCGGCAGCTTCTTCATCGCGGCGCCGGCCGCGGGCGCTCCAGGCGCGGGGCGCCCCGCGATCCCTGAGTGCGGCGGCTCAGCGTGAGGCTCCTGGCTGCGCGGCGCCGCGGGCGCGTCCTGCTCCGCGCTGTCGGCGGGCGCAGCGGCCGGAGTCGGCGGCGGGGTGGTCGCCGCGTCCGGGACGCTGGCCGGCGGGGCCGCCTCCTCCTCGAGCCCGTCGAGGGGCTCGTCGGCGGGCGGCCCCGGGGGCGGGTTGGGGATCACACAGATTGGGGTGGGCCGGGACGGCAGCAGCAGGCGGCAGCGCCCCACCTGCACCGTCTCGCGGTAGAAGGCGGGCACCGACTCGCTGTCCACCTCGGTCCACTGCAGGCGTCCGGGGCCCCGCAGAGGCTCGTCCCGCTGGAAGTTGTAGTCCCAGCGGCGCTGGTCCTCGGCGTTCAGCTCGGCCAGGCGGATCTGCAGCTCGCGTCTCAGCTCCTCGTGATCCACCGGCCCGAAGAGGGTGCGGCAGGCGCTGGTGCGCGCATACATGGGAAAGGTGCGGCGGGCTACCAAGCGTTCCATCGCGACGCTCTGCGGGGACACACGTCGGACATGGCCGGGACTGCGGGCGGGTGGGGAGGAGAGGACAGGACAGGAGAGGAGAGGAGGAGAAGGAGGGCGGAGGCCGGCTGCGTGCAAGGGGCCCACGCCGCGGCGCAGCGGACCCCTAGAGTGCAGCCGGGTTTGTGTTGGTCGAGGGACCCGGAGGGACGCAGGAACGACGGCTACCTGGCTGTCTGCACCGAGAGCTGCTCCTGCGTCTCGCTTGCCCGAAGTGTCCTCCGGCTGTCGGCCGCGCCCCCTTGGTGCCCTCCGCTCGGTCCTGCCGGCCTAGCCCGCAAACCCGAGTGCAGCACACTGGGCCTGTGGAGCACCCAGCCCGCGCGCGCCCCTTTTATACGCGCGGGCCCCGCCCTGCGCGCGCGGGCTCCGCCGCGATTAGCATAATGTAGTATTTTCAGTTTCGACAACACCGCCGCGATTGGCCGGCTCCCCGCTGCCCCCGCCCCGCCGGCCCATTGGCCGCGTGCACACACCCACCGGGGGCCGGGGGCGGGGCTCGCGGCGGGGCCGCGGGCTGATTGGCCGCGGCGCGAGCGAGGGGGCCGGGGGGCGGTGAATGGGGCGTGGGAGGGAGTTAAAGGGCGCTGCGGGCCGTAACGTGACACCGCGGCGCCCCGCCCCCTCGCCCCATCCCCCCGCTCCCGCCCCCGCCCCCCGCCCGGCTCCTTTGTCTGCAGGCGGGGGCTGCGCGGCGGCTGCAAGGGCCCGGCGTCCGGCCAGGCCCCATCGGCCCCGGCCCGGGCCGGACTCCGGGCGCCCAGCGCCCTGCCCGCACTTGCCGTGGGGCCTCCCGCGCCGGCTAATGGGGCGCTAACCCCGAGCCGGCCGCGGCGGGACGAGGTCTCCGGCTGCCCCCGCGCGGCCTGCCGCGCTGTCCGCACACCTGGAGCTTTAGCACACCTGCTGTCCCCAGGCCCTCGAGGCCGGTGAGGAGGTGAGGGCTAGACACCCCCCAAGAGCCTGTCCTCGGCCCCCTGGAGCTCAGCATGGCCTGGCGGGGCCCACGCTGCTGCCCTCTCCTTCCCCACCGGGGTGCCTGGGCTGCAGAACAGGCCACAGTACATTCACGACGTGAGGGGACCCCGGTGTGACCCCCCTGTGCCCAGCACCCTGCCTGCAGCCAGGTCACTCTGTGCCCCAGGGTCTGACTATCCAGGTGGCTGCTGGATCTTGTGCTGGAGGGGGATACTGGACTGGGCCAGTGGGGTGGCTGACCTAAGTCAGGTGTTCACTGCCCATGTCCACACTCTCGGTGTCCAGGGCCCACGTGGGCGTCGGCCAGCAGCTGTGGGAGCTTTGCCTCTCCCGCACCCTGGAAGACGAGCTGCCCCCACTTGTTTGTTGGGGCAGGACACCCCAAAGGACAACAGGTATGCAATTCAGGGGGCTCCTGGCACAGGTGTCCAGCGGAGGACCTACCCAGGGAGGGAAGGACCTCTCTGACTTTCACCAGGGGAGAGGGTCAGGACTTCGGGCCCCTGATTCTGGGACTCGGAACTGGACGGCTGGTCCCACTGGCCGGATCTTGCCGGCAGAGGCGAGAGGGGGACACATGGGGCAGTAACGGCAAGGTGAGGGGCGCGCACGGGGCTGCACAGGAGCCAGGGCTTGAAAACGGGGAGGCGAAACCCCGGCGTGGGATGTGGACCAAGGCAGGCGAAGGAGGCGGCATGGGCCGGTGACCTCTCCGTCCCCTTCTGGACCCAAGCCACCGAGGGCCGTTTGAAGTGAGGGGCCACGTGGAAGAGTGCGTCATTCCAGCAGGGGCCGCCCGATTGTGGGGCGCCTCTGTTGTCCTTGGGCGGCAGGACCAGAGCCCTTTGCTCATCTTGTTTTCTTTATACTTCTCGGTACAGTTTATCCCACATCTCCCCAGTACCCCAGGGCTGCAACGATTCTTTATCTCCAGGACGAGAAAGTGAAGCTGCAGAAAGCTTCCCAGGCGCCAGGGCCCCTCGACGGGGCTGATACCAGTTGGCCTGACAGCAGGGTCAGGCAGGGCCTTCTGTGGACCCCACCTCATGGTGGGGGGGTCGGAGGGGGGCTCTGACCACAAGGCGTGGAACCGCGGCCCCACCACCCTCCCGCACCCTCCGAGTCCTGGAGAGGTCTGGCCGCCTGGCTGGCTCCAGCAGAGCTGGGAGGGAGAGCAGGCTGGGGTTGCCGTGCTCCCAACCTGGACTCCTGATCTGGGGGTTTCACTTTCCCCAGGATGGAAGGAACGCTCCCCCCCATGCCCCCCAGCGCTCGGTTGGCTGCCCCTGCTCGGGACACCCAAGGACTTGCTGCTGGAATGCGAGCCCCTGTCGGCCCTGAGCTCGCCGAGGGCAGGGGCCCTGCAGATGCCCAACGAGCGAGCAGCAGCTGCCCCTCCCCAGCCAGGGAGGCTTCCTACTTGCATTTTTCCACTTTAGCAGTTGAAGCAGAATAAGTCAGTGCCATGAGGACCCCCCGCCTTCCGGTCTCTTTGTGGTGGGGGGCGGCCTTCTCTGGTCCCGAGACTGAATTTGGTCGAGCATGGCCCCCGCTGGCTGTCCCACCCGCAGGACCCAGGAATGCAGCTGGTTCGTGTCCCCCGAGCCGGGAATTGGATAAAACCGGGAGTTCAGGGCCCCGGAGCCCAAGGCTGAGGCCCTGAGAGAGGGCCAGTCCTCTCCTGCCCCGAGGGGGTCCCTGAAGCAAGTAAACATCTGGTCTGGATACAACAACCAGGCTCTACGTTTTGTAATTAAAAATATATCCTAAGGCAAAGGAAACAAAAGGAACGATATGTGTGCTTTGTGTTGCAACGGGGAGGGGTGCTGGTCCAGGAGGGGCTGGCTGTGCGGGAGTCAAGGAGCCCTTGGCGAGGGGTCCCTGCCCAGGCGCCCACGGGGCATGGGCACGTGTGTCTCCTGTAATGCTCACCCACCCCACAGAGAGACGGGGTGAACGCTGCATGATCACAAAACTATTGACCTCCCTCCCGAGTCCCCATGTCCCCCGAGATCACGTATCCCGTCTAGCTTGGGGCGACGGGACGTGGCAGAAGCATCTCAGGCTGCGTCCAAGGCTGATCCTTCAAAGCTACCCTGGCCATCCTCCCCCACCCCCATCCCCCCGGCCGGCCTTGAGGTGGACAGAGCCAGACCCACCCTCTGCACATAGACAGTGAGTGAAGTCAGAAGCAGCCTTAAGCCACTAAAACTTGGAGGTTGTCTGTTACGGCAGTGCCCAGCGCAGCTTCCCCGGCGGTCCTGCCGGCAGAGGCCGGTTCCTCCCAGGCTTTGCTGGACGAGGGATTTGGGGCTCAGGGAGCTCAAGTGTCCAAAACTCCTAAGTGGGTGAGGCGGGGGTGCGTCCACGTGGTCTCCCCACACCCAGGGCCTCAGCTGCTGGGCTTTAAACAAATATGCATTCTTTATTTATTTTTTAACTGCAGTAAGATATACACAGCAAAAAAAGTCCTTTTAACTGCATGAGGCGGACGTTCGGGGGACATTGGGTTCGCTGGCCGTCCTGGCTGCCATTCCCCGGCGTCTGTTTACGGACTGTTTTCATCAACCCGAAACAAAACTCTTTCTCTTTTAGCAGGACCCACCCGCCAGCGCCCCTGAAGCCGACCGCCGGGCTTGGATGCCAGGGGAGAGGGCACACGCGAGGGCTCACAGCCTGCGTGCGGCTCAGAGTCCCGCGGGGAGACGTCCCCACTGCCCCCCACGCTCCCCCCACGGTTGGTCCTGCCGGGACGAGGCTGGCGTGGCAGAGCCGGGAGAGGCCGCAGGGGCCTGTCCGCAGCTCCACACCGCCACCTGGCGGCCGCCCCAGCCCCGCCTGCCCCTGGGCGGCGGACGCAGGGCTGTCCTCAGCCCCCACCCCAGCACAGTCAGAACATCCTGACCCCACCAGGAATGAGCCCCGGGGAACTGCAATCTGGGGCAGGGGACACCCGGTCTGGGGCTGGGCCAGCCCACCTCTAACCGTTGGGAAAGCCTCTCTGTTCCCGAGTTCCGAGGCCCTGAGTTGTCCAGGTGGGGCGGGGGTGGGGGTGGGGTGGAGGACAGCGTGTCTGTCTTTTGGAATGAAGCTGCCGAGAGGCCAGCGGTCACGGGTCAGCCCCCACCCCAGCCCCGCACCCCAGACGCCTCCTGGGCCTCTGCAAGCCTCGGGGATGCTGGCAGGGATGGTCGTTCTCCAAAGAGCCTCTGGGTCTTTACGGGGTCTCAGAGAGGTCAGCGGTTTTCCTGAGGTCCCACAGCCAGTGGGCACTGAATGGGCCCCAAACCTGGTCTGCCTGGCTCGGGGCCTTTGCCTACCTGGGCACGGCCATGGGTGCACTGGTGCTGCACCCCACCCTGCCGCTCCCCTTGCACCAGGCCGCTCCGGAGGCAGGGCCATGGCCGGGCTGGGAAAGGCTGGAGAAAACGTCTGGGCGGCGAGGGGGCACCGCTTGCAGCCGCATGGCACGGGAAGGCCCTGGCGGCGGCACGTGTGCCCGGGGTGTCCCTCGGCCGCGTCCCTCGGGGCCAGCTGTGTGACCTCGTCCAGGATGACCGAGACCTCCAGGGGCGCCTCTGTGTCTGTACCGCCTGCTCCCGGCCATCGCGCCCTTCGGGGGAGGCCAGGGGGTGACAGATGGTGACAACACTGTCCTCGTCGCCTCCTTTCATCTCCCTAACACGCCGAGGGAGGCGATTCCGGCCTCTTTTCCCAGGGAGGGAGGCAGCTCGGAGCGGCCGAGCAACCTGCGAGAGGCCCCAGAACTCGGGGGGGTGCAGTCCTCACCCAGCCCAGGACCCCTGCAAGGGCGCCCAGCGGGCACAGAAGCAGGAGAGGAGAGACGTGGGGGGGCCCGGGCTTACGCCCCCCAATACCCATTCCCTGACCCTGGAGCTCAGGGACGGGCGTCTGTGCTGGGCCACACCCTGCCTGGCACTGCCCGCTCCCTCGGGACGCCGCACCCGGCCTTACGTCGTCACCAGACCACGTCGAACTCACGAGGGCAAAGCCGTGGCCACCGCGCCCACTGCCCGCTCCCCTACAGCTGCATCACTGGGGCGGCTGCCCGACAAGGTCCCGACCGACCGGCCGCCAGCTTGAGCCCGCTCTGCCCCCGCCCAGCCCCAGGACAAGCTCTGTCCGCTCCTCCCCTCAAAATGGGGTGGTGGGCGTTGTAGCCCCCCCAGACCAGCCCCCCACCCCCGCCCCAGGGAGAGCCCCCCAAGTCCAGCCCCCGCGTGGCCACAGGGCCAGCTTTGCGGTGCAGGCCTGGCCACGGCCCAGCGGCAGGACGGCCTCCCGCACCCGTTCCCGCGCTCTGCTCCCCCTCCCAGGACGGGCTGTTCTCGGGGCGCTGCCAGGCACGTCCTCCACAGGTGCTGGCCCTCTGGTGACGCGGCCGCAGGCCGCAGTGCAGAGATTGGCCAGCTCCGATTACAGGCCTGCCTTGTGCTCGGGGTCCCGGCAGGGGAGGGGGCCCCACTCCCCGGGGTCGGCGGGAGGGGGCCAGCCAGAGAGAACAGGCTCTGGGAACGGCCCCAGCCTGCCACCCCCCTGAACGGGCCCAGGGCTGCTCCCCCTTGGGGGTCCCCGGGAGGGTGGGCTGCTGCCTCGTCAGCTTGCCGGGGCGGGACGAGGTTCAGCAGAGAGTCCAGGAAGCCCGGCCTGCTGGGCAGGCGACCTCCGGGCAGCCCCGTGCACAGCTGGGGGTCTCCCGGGACAGGCTCGGGGAGGGTCTTGGAGTCTGAGGACCTGCCTCCTGCAGCCCATCCCGCCAGGCGTCCCCCCGCCACCCGACCAGGGGGGTGGGCCCCCAGGCCAGACAAAAGCAAATCTGGGGCTGAGCAGATTCCCCTTCCCTGCTCGCCATCCGCGATGCCCCCCCACCAGCTTCTGGTTGGAGCCCATGGGTGCCCGTGAGTCAGCACCTCTGTCCAGGGGGTCACCAGGAGCCCAGCACCTTCCCCTGCTCCCCCAGCTCAGGCTGAGGAAACTGAGGCCCAGAAACTGGGGTGGCCTGCCCGGGTCCCAGGGCCAGAGAGAGACAGTCCCTTACACTTTCTTCGCCCCATCGAGAGGGCAGGGCCGGGACCCACAGGCCACAGGCCCGGCCAGCTCGGGGGCCAGCCACCCACCTGCCCTTCCCTGCCTCTCCTCGCTGCACACAGTAGGTGCTCGGCCGGGGGCCCAGGGGCCTGCTCCTGCCTTCCACCAGCTCAAAGCTGGTGGAAGCACAGAGCCTGCTGCCCCCACGGCCACCCTGCGTCCCCTCGGAGCTAGACCAGCCGCCTGGCAGACTGCTAGGGCGGGCTGGGGGCTGGAGGCGGGAGTCACCTTCTCTCAGGCCCCCAAGACCCAAGGCTCTTTTGGGGATCCAGAGCACCCTACTTGGCCCCAGCAGGGGAGACTCCTGGAGGGGCTGCCAGGGGCCCAGGCATCCGAGAGGGAGGAGGGCAGAGAAAAAGACCTTGCTCTGGACACCGGAACCCCAGGCCCGCTGCCCCCTCCTCGCCGCACGCCTTCCCCCATTCCTTCCCCCTCAGCTGCCCTGGTGGCCTCCCTTCCTCTTCCTCTCCCTTCTCTTCCCCCTCCCCCACCCCTCCCCCTCCCCCTCCCCTCTCCTCCCCTCCTCCTCCCCCATATCTCCCCTCCTCTTCCCCCTCCTCCCCGTCGTCCTCCTCCCCGTCCTTCTCCTCTCCCTCCTCCTTCCTGCCGTGCACCCGATCTGACCCGCGCTCCCCCAGCGCCCCTCCGTTCTGTGACCCCCACCCCTGGGAGGCAGCGAGCTCGCGGTGCCCCAGGGCCCTCGGAAGCCTGCCCCGCCCCTTGGTGGTCAGCTCCTGCACTGCCAGTGGCCACCCCAGTCACCACGACGGCCACCTGTGCGGGAAACGGGGGCCCCGGGGCACGGAGGCCAGCCCAGGCCCCTCCTGGGACGGGAGCGCCCGCGGTGAGCCCCACCCCCCACCCCCCAAGTGCACGTATCGGGGATTCTGCCAGCCCCACGTCCTGGGACCCTGTCCCCCCAGTCCAAGGCCTGAACCTCAGCAGCAGTTTGGGGGTTCATTGCCATGAGAACGACATGGGGGCCGGCGGGCACCCCATCAGCGCCGACACCCCAGGTTTGGGCTAACGAGGAGCCGAGGCATCTGGGGGAACAGGGTCCAAGGCGGGGCGGTGGCTGGGCACAAGCCCCGAGGACAGGGCCAGCCCTGGCCTTTGCCGTCGCCTTGGCCAGTGTCCGGAGAGGGGACGGAGGACGAGCTGGGGCTGGAGAGGCCGTGGGGGTTCTGGGCTGGCACTGGCTGTCCCTGGAGCTGCTCCCCTGTCCCAGGCACTTGGTCACGTGGACTGAGGCCGCCCTCGCTCGGGCCGGGTCCTGTCCCTCACCACGGCCACAGGGCCTGTCCCAAAAGGTTCATCCATGGGACGGGGCAGGACCTCAGCCTGCCCTCTGAGGGGACATGGCCCGTCCCCACAGCACCGGCCCTGCCTCGGTTTCCCCAGTCTGCTGCCATGCGACCAGGTGTGCAGTGGCTCTCCCTGGGCCCTGCTGCCTGCTGGTGACCCCCTCAGCCGCCTCCGACGGGCTCTCATTCCTCCACGAGTGTGGAATTGGGTGAGGCATCCCCTGGGGGCCCTGTGCGCCAGCTGTGCTTTCCGCCAAGGCCTGGGGCCCCCGGGTCTCAGTGAGTGGGGGGCCCTCTGGGTCATGGCACTGACGCAGGCCCAGAGCCCTCAGTCCACCTGCCAGCCTGGGACGCGCTCCAGCCCCTGCCCCTCCTCCGGGACCCGAGACTCTGGAAGGTTCCAAGGCACTTGCCAGCTCAGCCCCACGAGGGTCCCCCAGGTCAGAGGGGACTGAACCAGGCTGCCGGCCACGCTGCCCCCCCGGCTGGGCCCCCGGCCCTGCCCCTGTGGCATCTGGCGAGAGGGGCCTCTGGCATCCCCCTTCCCAACCCAGCCCCCTCCTGGACCAGCAGGGCTGACCACCGAGACCAGGTCCCGGAGCCCCCGCGTGTCCAGGCCAGCCCTGCCCGCGGGCCTGGGGTGCTCGGCCGCAGCGCTGACCAGAGGGAAGCCGCGGGCTCTGCCGCCCCCTGGTGGCCGGAGAAGGAACTGCGCCTCGTGGTCAGCGGGGGACCGGGTCGTGGCCACACTGCACCCCGCCACCTGTGGCCCTGTGGGCGAGCGTCCTGGGCGACCTCCGAGCACTAACGAGTGGGGGGCACACTGTCCAAGCGCCTGCACACAGGAACCCCGGGGGCTCCAAGTCTCCCTCCAGGGCCTCCCCAGTGCCCCCCACCCCCACTCAGCCCAGCCCCCAGGCCCGCTCCCTGCAGGCTCACGTGTTCACTCTCTCGTCACTGATTAAAAGCAGGTTTTTCCCTCGACTTCTGTGTGAGACCAAAGGGGGAGATGTTTATTTGGTGCAAAATTTATATTTTGGTTAGTGCATTTCCTAATGTAACTTTATGGTCAGTTTAGTTCAACACCCTAACTACAAGGACTCTTGAATAGGACATGAGCTCTTGTTGGTCTGACCAGGTCAGTGTGATGCCCTGATAAATCCCAGAGTGATTTGGACAGTGAATAAAGAAGGATTTGCAAAGTCCCCTTGGGACACTGGGGAAAGGAGGAAATATTCGACTTCACCATTTGGGCAATTTCTGATGTTCTCACAAGCAGTGGAGGCAACAAATCAAGAGGCCAAGCCCTCAGTCTTGGGGTTCGCCCCTATGAAGCTTATTCCTCCAAAGGAGAGGCTAAATCTACTTATAATTGGGCCTAAGAGTCACCCCCAGAGAATCTCTCGTGTTGTTCAGATGTGGCCTCTCTCTCTAAGCCAACTCAGCAGGTGAACTCACTGCCCTCTCCCCACGTGGGACATGACTTCCAGAGGTGTAAATCTCCCTGGCAACATGGGACAGGACTCCCAGGATAAGCTTGGACCTGGCACCAAGGGATTGAGAAAACCTTCTTGACCAAAAGGGGAAAGAGAGAAATGAGACCAAATAAAATTTCAGTGGCTGAGAGATTTCAGAGTCAAGAGGTTATCCTGGAGGTTATTCTAATACACTATATAGATGTCCCTTTTTAGTTTAGGGTGCATTGAAGTGGCTGGAGGGAAGTACCTGAAAATGTAGAGCTGTGTTCCAGGAGCCTTGATTCTCAAAAACGATTGCATAAAGACATAACTTTTACAATGTGACTGTGTGATTATGAAAACCTTGTGTCTCCTTTTATCTATGGTATGGACAGATGAGTAACAAATATGGATAAAAAATAAATAATGGGGGGCAGAGGTTAAAATAAATTGGGTAGATGGAAGTAGTATTGGTCAATGAGAGGAAGGGGTAAGAGGTATGGTATGTACGAGTTTTTTGTTTTTTCTTTTCATTTCTTTTCCTGGAATGTTGCAAATGTTCTGACAAACGATCACAGTGATAAGTACACAGCTATGCGATGGCACTGTACGCCACGGTGTGCACGGCGGTACAGCACGTATGGAATGTTTCTGTTCAGATTTATCAATAAAAATATTTTAAAAGCAACATGTATTACCTAGTAATATTGCATGCGGATTAAAGAACGTGGCTTATCTGGGGTACATAATAGGTTCAAACCAGCACACATGGTATGAGAAGATGTGATATATGTCAATAAAAGTGCATTAAATTAAAAAAATAATAACCAATGAATGTTCAGCACAAAGAAGTTGTTTTTATGAAAACTGAACTAAAAGTGCTGAATTGAGCAGTAAAGACAAGTTGCTAAAACCAAAGACAAATTGCTAGTGAATTTGGTGGAGCTAAAATGAGGGTCAAATACTGTGGAAAATATTATTAAAAATCTAAAAGGATTCTGCACTTAAAGTTTCCAAAAGCGTCTAAACTCCAAAATTAGGTGCAGCATTATGCTGTGCTTTTCCAGGAAAGAGAAAGCAGATCTCCAGAGGCCCTGCTCCCTGGAGAGACCTAGGCACAATCGTATTGTTTCTTTTCTTTCCTTTTCTCTTTCTTTCTTTTTACTGTAAGAATGCATTTATTATATTACTGATTTAATTTTAAAATGTTGATTGATAAAAGTTGGTTCCTTTATCCATATAAAGGATACCTTCAACAACACAAAACTAAAACCAGGTTTTCTGTCTCACCCCACTTCCTGTCCTGGTTCCCCTTGGTGGGAGCTGCACCCTACAAAGAGGCGCCCGGACTCCTTGGCCGAGCTCGCCCCGCACCCGACCCCTGCCAGCTGTGCTCCTGTCGGGCCCCCGGTGGCCTCCTGCCCTCAGTGACCGCTGAGCCCTGAGCTCCAGTCCTTCAGGGGACCGGCGGCTCCTCCTTCCAGAGGCGGGCAGGACCCGTCCCCTCGCCCCAGGGTGCCCCGAGGCCGCCTGTGCTGCCCCAGCCCCAAGGCTCCGTGTCAGCCCAGCAGCCCGGGGAAACTTCTAGAACCTCAGAGCCCAGCAGAGCTGTCATCACGTGCACAGCGAGCCCCGTGCTCTCATGGCATCTCGATGGTGCGCTGCTGTGACCCCGACACGCACACACGGGAATTCCAGCCCCCCTGCCGGGCATCTGGGCTCAGTGTCCAGGGCTGAGCCTGCCCCGCGGCCGGCATCGAGGGCTGCACTGCAGGTGCTCAGCCTGTATTTGTGAGGTCACGGGACCTGCCACCACCATGTCCGGTGGCCACCTCCCTGAACGGGCCCGGGGCTGCTCCCCCATGAGGGTCCCCGGGAGGGTGGGCTGCTGCCGCATCAGCTTGCCGGGGCGGGACGAGGTTCAGCACTGAGAGTCCAAGAAGCCCGGCCGCTGGGCAGGCAACCTCCAGGCAGCCCCGTGCAGGGCTGGGGGTCTCCCAGGACAGGCTCGGGGAGGGTCTCGGGGTCTGAGGACCTGCCTCCTGCTGTGCCCCCCACCAGGCCTCCCCCCAAAATTCCCAGCTCGCAGCTGGGGTGGGGGGTCACCAGGCCAGAGAAAAGCAAATCAGAAGTAAGCACATCATCCTTCCCTGCCCCCACAGCCGCCCCTCCGACCCCTGGGGCTGGACCCGCGGCCAGGCAGACATGGGGGGGCAGAGTGGGGGCTGGCGGGGAGCCGCTTTCTCATAAGCCCTCAAGCCGCGAGGCTCTTTTGGAGGGTGCAGTGCACCCTACTCCCCCCTCTTTCTTCCTCCTCTCCCTCCTCCTCCCCCCTCCTCCCTGCCCTGCACCCCATCCGACCTGTGCTCCCCCAGCACCCCTCCCTGCTGTGACCCCCACCTCTGCAAGGCAGCGAGCTCACGTTTTCTGGGGCCCTCGGGAGCCTGCCCCGCCCCTTGGTGGTCAGCTGCCCCTGGACCCCTGACTTGGGCTCCTGGGTCTTGCACTGCTGCTCCAGCTGTGCTTTCCCCCAAGGCCTGGGGCCCCCGGGTCTCAGTGGGTGGGGCCCCTGGTCTCAGTCAGTGGGGGGCCCTCTGGGTCATGGCACTGACTCAGGCCCAGAGCCCTCAGTCCACCTGCCAGCCTCGGACGCGCTCCAGCCCCTGCCCTTCCTCTGGGACCCGAGACTCTGGAAGGTTCCAAGGCACTTGCCAGCTCAGCCCCACGAGGGTCCCCCAGGTCAGAGGGGACTGAACCAGGCTGCCGGCCACGCTGCCCCCCCGGCTGGGCCCCCGCCCCTGCCCCTGTGGCATCTGGCGAGAGGGGCCTCTGGCATCCCCCTTCCCAACCCAGCCCCCTCCTGGACCAGCAGGACTGACCACCGAGACCAGGTCCCGGAGCCCCCGCGTGTCCAGGCCAGCCCTGCCCGCGGGCCTGGGGTGCTCGGCCGCAGCGCTGACCAGAGGGAAGCCGCGGGCTCTGCCGCCCCCTGGTGGCCGGAGAAGGAACTGCGCCTCGTGGTCAGCGGGGGACCGGGTCGTGGCCGCACTGCACCCCGCCGCCTGTGGCCCTGTGGGCGAGCGTCCTGGGCGACCTCCAAGCACTAACGAGTGGGGGGCACACTGTCCAAGCGCCTGCACACAGGAACCCCGGGGGCTCCGAGTCTCCCTCCAGGGCCTCCCCAGTGCCCCCTACCCCCACCCATCCAGCTCCCGTGATGATCAGGTTCATGGGTCACCTCGGCCAGGTGATGGGCCCAGGTGTTTGCTCAGGCTAGCCCTGGCCTGACAGTTACTGCAAGGACAGGGTGTGCCCGGTTTAATAATTCTGCAGTCAGATGATTGCAGCTGAGCCTGATTGTATCTAAGACCGACTAAGGGTGTGTCTTCTGCAAGGAGAGAACCCAAGCAGTCGGATGCGACCCAATCAGTTGAAGACTTCAGGGAGAAGCGAGAATTTTCACATTTTTCTGCAGCCCGGCAGCCTCTCCTGCGGGGTGCATCAAGGACTCTCCTCGGAGCTGCCAGCCTCGCAGCCTGCTCTACGTGTTTTGGACTCTTGCATTCTCCCTTTTATGAATCTCATATTTACAAAATCTCCTCTTAGTTCTGTTTCTCTAGAGAACCCTGAGTAATACACGTACTGAGAGTGTTTATTAAAAAACAGAAACTTAAAAATGGGCTTTTCTGGTCATTCCGAGAAACTTTGGGTGTTTATGTGACCCCTGAGACTCAGAGTGAGAGTTCTGAATCTGTGAAAGTCAGCAGTACCCCATACAGGAACTGTTTAAACAGTTGAAAAAAAGATCAGACTTTGAGTAGAGACGTGAATGAAGCTGATCTGGATAGGACTAAGGTAAATCAGAATACAGGGTAAAGGATGAAATGGTCCATATTTTAAACATCAACATTTTTGTGAGACCAAAGGGAGAGATGTTTATTTGGTGCAAAATTTACATTTTGGGTGGTGCATTTCCTAATTTAACTTGTATGGTCAATTCAGTTGAACACCATATGTACATGGAATTTTGAATAGGGAGGAAGATTTTGTTGTTTTGTGCAAGTTAGTGTGATGCCCTGATAAATCCCAAAGCAATTTGGGGAGTATTTGCAAAAAAGAAGTATTTGCAAAGTCCCTTTGAGGGACTGGGAAGAGAGGAGGAAATATTCAACTTCCCCATTTGGATAATTTCTGATATTCTCGCAAGCAGTGGGGACAACCAGATCAATAGGCCGAGCCCTTGATCTTGGGGTTCTCCCCTGTGAAACTTATTCTTACAAAGAATAGGCTAAGCCTACTTAAAACTAGGCCTAAGAGTCAGCACCAGGGAACCTCTTTTACCGCTCAAACGTGGCCTCTCTCTCGAAGTCAACTCGGCAGGTGAACTAAATGCCCTCTCCTGCTTACGTGGAACATGACTCTTAGGGGTGTAAATCTCACTGGCATCGTGGGACAGAAATCCCGGGGTGAGCAGGGGAAGAGAGAAATGAGACAAAATAAACTTTCAGCGGCCGAGAGATTCCAAACAGAGTCGAGAGGTTATCCTGGAGGTTATTCTTATGCATTATATAGATATCCCTTTTTAGTTTATGGTGTACTGGAGTGGCTGGAGGGAAGTAACTGAAACTGTTAAGCTGTGCTCCAATAGCCTCAATTCTTGAAGATGATTGTATAACAATACAGCTTTTACAATGTGACTGTGTGATTGTGAAAACCTTGTGTCTGATGCTCCTCTTATCTAGGGTATGGACAGATGAGTTAAAACTATGGATAAGAAATAAACAAATAATGGGGGGGGTAAAGGTTAAAATAAATTGGGTAGATGGAAATACTAGCAGTCAATGAGAAAGAAGGGTATGTAAGAGCTTTTTATTTTTTTCTTTTTATTTTTTTTCTGGAGTGATACAAATGTTCTAAAAAATGATCATGGTGATGAATGCACAACTGTGTGATGATATTGTGAGCCACTGATCTACACCATGTATGGAATGTTTGTGTATAAAGATTTATCAATAAAAATATTTTATTTAAAAAATGGATTCTTACAATTGGTTTTCTGCTCTGATTAGATTCAAAGGCACTAATGACTCAGTTTCCAATAATCAAGATGGCACTGACAGCCCATGGTATCCGTTGGCAATAGAGATACACAAAACATCACCATTTGGTTCTCCAAATTATACACTTTTATGAGACAAATCTCTGGGTGGGAAGATTTTTGATGTCTTTATGGAGTTTTGTGGAATTAAGAGCTATAAAGATGTTGGCTGGTTGTTAGATCTGTGGGATACAGTGATGAGGGAAAGGGATGAGCTGAAGCCTTCAAATTTGCACCTCAAGCACCATATGAGTGGCATGACTTTCCCTGTGCACCCTGAAAGAAAATCCTAATTCCTGTGGTTGCACGCCTGAGGTCTCTGGGAAGCAGACCCAGAGCTCACTGTGCAAGAGGCAGATTTACAAGGGAAACTGAAATCTCAACCCTGCAAAGTGAGGGCTTTCGTTGGAAAGATCTCCAGCCTGCCCTGAGGAAGCTGCTTCCCAGCCTCCAGGCTGCCCAGAGGAGTCTGCCACCCAACCTCTCCCTAAGGAGATGAACCCTTCAGTGCCTGCTAACCCTGGAACCAACTCCCCTGGGGAAACAGCCCTCATGCCTCTATGTGGAACAACTAATCTTGTTTCACAGGATGAAACCCTAATGGAATGTCCCGAGGTAACCAGCTTGAGAGACACTCCTAATTCTTTTCGTGACCCATCCCCACCACCACTCTTTCCTTCCAGAGCTCTGACTAAGATCCCAACAGTCTCCGAAAGTGTGCAAAGTGTCACCCGTGAGGAGGTGTGCTATACTCCAAAAGAGCTGCCTGAGTTTTCCAATCCATCTAGACAGAAATCCGGGGCATATGGGTGGGAATGGATATTCACGGTGTGGGAGAATGGTGAAAGGAATGTAAAGTTGGATCAAGCTGAATTTACTAATATGGGCCCACTAAGCAGAGGTCCTGCATTTACTGTTGGAGCTAGAGGGATGAGAAACAGCACAACAGTTTGTTTGCATGGTTGGCTGAAACATGGATCCAAAGGTGGCCGACATTACCTGAGGTTGAAATGCCAGAACTGCCTTGGTATAATGTAGATGAGGGGATCAGAGGCTGAGAGAGTTGGGAATGCTAGAGTGGATTTATCAAGCAAAGCCTGCTCTTACACCCCAGGAATGTCCAGAGGATGCACTTTTCACCAGAACCTATAGAAATAAATTTGTGAGACTAACGCCATCATCCCCGAAGAGCTCTGCAGTTGCCTTTCTCTGTAGCTCAGCTATTACTGTGGGAACTGCTGTCACTGAGCTGGAATCCTTAAACACAATGGGGATGACAGGATCCCGAGTTGGCAGAAGCCAGGTGGCAACTGTTAATCACCAAAGACAAGGGGCCCTGGCCACCATAATGGACAGCAGGGTCAAAGCTGGAGTCAAAATAATCTGACTCGCAGAGACTTATGGCATTGGCTAGTGTTGGGTAGATGATGGCTGGGGGTAAGTGGCCATACTGAGTCAGGCACACAGCACACAGTCACAAAGAAAGGACTCAGGAGACAACCCTCAGAGGTGAGTGGGAGGCGTCTGCTTTATTGAGGAAGTGCACAGGCTTATATAGGCTGGGAGCATGCAGGGACACGTGTCCGGCTGGGATTGGTCACCATTGTTGCTAGGGTGGAGGGCAGATTTACGTGTTGGGCTGGGATTGGTCACTGTTGTTGCTAGGGTGGAGGGCAGATTTACATGTTGGGCTGGGATTAGTCACTGTTGCTGCTAGGGCGTAGGGCAGATTTACCTGTCGGGCTGGGATTGGTCACTGTTGTTGCTAGGGCGGAGGGCAGATTTAAGGTTAGCGCTTTTGGTGCAAACCACCGCCAGTTCCGGGAAGAAAGCCGGTTGCGGGCTAGGCCATTTTGTGTTGCTTTGCATCAACCACAGCAGCCATGTTTGGCAAGATCTTATGACTTCTCCATCAATTCCTCCTCTTTTGTTTTTTAGCTCTCCGGGTAGCCGTGCCTGTCTTAGGTTGCCTCCTCCAGAGGTCTTACCCGTCTTTGGCTACCAGCTAAGCCACCGGAAGCTAGGGGCAGCAGCACTTGTCTCAGGTTGCCTCCCCAAGAGGTCTTACCTGTCATTGGCTGCCTGCTGATCATCACTCAGGAGGACTGTGACGTGCAGCGTAGGCTGGCTATAACGGAGACCATGGATATGTGGTTGATGCGGCTTTGCAACAAGGCCAAAGTTTAGACAAGGGTATGAGGTGGGAGTGTAGGCGGGGGGGGAGGGGTAGGTCAAAGGGTACGTGGCGGCGTGTGTTTCAGCCTGCACTAAAAATCTTCAATCTTCTGTTCCCGAGGTTAATCTTTCAGCTGTGTCTGTAAGGGATCTCAAACAAACGATTTAGAGGGAATTGAGGTAACAGGCCTTTAAGCTAGGGGGTTGTCATACTTTGGTTACAGCATCATCGTACATAGAGCTAGGGGACGGAATAGGTTGGTGTAGCTGCATAAGCACCATGAGGTGGAGAGCATTAACTCGTGCTTTAACGAAAGCTAGGAGGTGCTTAATACATGGGCCTATAGATATTAGGAGAAGGATGATGAAAAGGGGTCCCAGAATAGAAGAGATTAGGGTGGTTAGCCATGGGGATTAGAATAATTGTTGGCACCAGGTCTCTTGGGCGTCCCGCTCACGCTTGCAGATCGCAAGTCCTCCCCTGACTTTGGTCGTGGACTCCTTAATTACGCCTGAATGATCAGTGTAGAAACAACATTCCTCGCTTAAGGTGGCATAGAGCCCTCCTTGCTTGAGGAAAAGCAGGCCTAAGCCTCTCCTGTTTTGGAGAATGACTTCTGATAGGGAAGTAAGGGATTTTTCGAGGTGGGTGATGGAGAAAAACAAGGGGGGCATTGGGGATGGGCTTGGAGGTGGGAAATGCGTGTGAGATGAAGACGAAGGGAAGAAGGGCCGTGGATGTGATGAGTTTGTGTTTGGGCAAGGGATTGTGTATTTTCCCAGTGTAGCCGGCAAGAAGAATTTGCGTGTTGAGGTCGGATTGGCAAAGGTGATTAATTTGTTCCATAGTAAAGGGGAGAATTAACGTATCAGGCTCTAAGCCGAATATGCAGACAGCTGTGGTCTGAAGTTTTCTCCCAAGAATACAGACTGCGTCCCAGTAAGGAGTGATTTTTCCCAAAGAAGTGAGTGCCAAATGCACCCAGAAAAGCGGCCCATCTTGGTAAAGGAGACCTGTAGGTGTCCCTGGGGAATTGATAACTAGGGCCAAGAGAGGCCGCTCTGGTTGAAATCGGGCGAGGCTCATCGCCTTGATTTTGTCATTCATAAGGGACGTGCACATTCGCGCGGGGTCACTAAGAGTACGGTAGCTGGAGGGGTTGGAATCTCCCTCTAGAAGTTCAAACAGGGGCTTAAGTTCATGAGTAGTGATATTTAGGTGGGGGCACAGCCAATTAATGTCCCCGCAGACACGTTGGAGCTCCTTAAGGGTACATCAGTCTGGGAGGTCCAGCCTAGGGGAGGTGGGTGTGATCTCGTCAGTGATGGTGTAGCCCAGGAATGTGAAGGGGGGGCGATGTTGAATTTTGTCAGGTGCAAGGGCAAACTGTAGCTGTTTAAAATTATCGAATAGAGCTGTAAGACAGTCCGATAAATGACTCGGGTCTGGGTGGGCCAAAAGGATATCATCCATGTAATGCACCACCTGACAGTACGACAGAAGTGGGCTGGTGGCAACCGAGACATAAATCTGACACATCGCCGGGCTGTTTTTCATTCCCTGAGGAAGGACCTTCCATTGGAACCTCTGATGAGGAGTGGCGTTGTTAATTGTAGGGACTGGAAAAGCAAAATAAGGGTGATCCTCTCCGTGGAAAGGAATAGAAAAGAAACAGTCTTTGATGTCAACGGCAACAATTTGTAGCTGTGGGTAATGGCTAAAGGATGGGGGAGTCCCGGCTGTGGGGATCCAATTTTTTCCATCTGGGCATTAATATTACAGAGGTCATGAATGAAACGCCATTTGCCAGTTTTCTTTTTAATTACAAAGACTGGCGAATTGTGAGGACTGATGGAAGGCTCAATGTGTCCAAGGGAAAGCTGTTCCTAGACAAGGGAGTGCAGGCCGGAAAGTTTTTCTCGAGGCAGCGGCCACTGCTCCATCCAAATAGGGGCGGTTGTTAGCCACCGTAACTTGATGGGTGCTGGCCTGGTGACCGAAAATTGGGGCAGACGAGCAGCGGCCTCTATGCTTGGGGGTGGACTGCGGGGTGGGATGTAAGCACAGCGTTAAGCTTTGGGAAGACGTCCCGGCCCCAGAGTGGGT
Organism: Tamandua tetradactyla; assembly: GCF_023851605.1. NCBI lineage: Eukaryota > Metazoa > Chordata > Mammalia > Pilosa > Myrmecophagidae > Tamandua > Tamandua tetradactyla. The sequence continues at coordinate 2,678,735 of NC_135335.1, forward strand.
AAGTTAGACTGGGAAGAACCAGGAGGCGAAACGTGCCTGTGGTTCCATCGGGGTCCACCCAGGTCAGGGGGCTCGCAAGCTGTCGGGCAGGTTTGAGGCCTCCAACACCCTGCACTAAGGGTCCCGACTTAAGTTTCCACGAGGGGTCGAGCTCTTGGGGCCGAAGGATGGAAACGTCGGCCCCTGTGCCCAGTTGACCAGTAATGGTCTTGCCCTGAACCGTTAGTGTCAGAAAGGCCTTGCTTTGCGTGATGGGAATAGCCCAGAGAACTGCAGGGGAACGCTCCTCTCTTGGGGGGGGGGCTGAGAGGCGCCCCGAGATTAGTTTAAAGGTGGCAAGGGGCGACCCTGAACGTTAGAGATAGCCCTGCAGGCCTTTTTCCAGTGGAATCCATGTTTACATTGGGGACACACAGAGCGCGGGGTGGCGGGACCAGAGGGGTTTGTAGGAGGAGTTGGGGGGGAAGTGTTAAAGGTACAATCGCGAGCGCAGTGGCCGGGCTGGCGGCATTGATAACAAATTCTAGATCTTTTGGGGGAATGAAGGTCCTCCGCAAGAGTGGCGGCAAGAATGGAGGCGCCATCTCGGGCAGCGGCCGCAGCAGTGGAGGTGGCGGCAGCAGCAATTGCTGTGGGGGAGGAGGAAGAGATGTCCCTACAGGCCAGGACCCAACTGTCTGGCTCTTGATTGCGGATGGGGGTGATAGCTTGTCTGCAGGGAGCATTCGCCCCTTCCCAAAGGAGTTCCTTGAGAAGGGCATCAGCGGCGGGGCCCACTAACACCTTACGATGTACAGCGTCTTTAACGTGGCTGAAAAAGGTGGAAAAGTGTTCGTCTGGACCTTGTAAGAGTCCAGCTAACGGAATGGGTTTACCCTGCAGGTTGAGCTTCTGGAAGGCAGACTTAGCAATATTACGGACCTGCTCAAAGAGGAGAGGGGGCAGGAGGCTTGCACCCAAGGAAGAGACCACTGCCCTGTGCCCTTGAGGGCATCAGGGGGGACATCGGTGTGACCATTGGTGAGATTCTGGACACCAGTTCGATCGGCTTCATCATTATATAATGCGTTCCAGGTAACAAAGTCTCCCGGCTCGAGAATAGCACGCGCAAGGTTTTTCCAGTCTACTGGGAAGTTGTATTCATAGGAGAGATTCTCAAGAAGCATCTGAGCATAAGGGCTATGGAGGCCGTCCTCCTGGACGGCTTTACAAAGGTTAGAGATGGTTTTGTGATCTTATGGGTACCAGGAGAAAGGAAGGGAGGGCTGGGGTGACGATTAAGGGGAAACAGGTGAGGGTGCAGCGGTGCTGCCGAGGGGTGGGGGAGGGAAGGGCATGCGCAGTGGGAGGGGGGAGGGGCCGCAGGACCCAGAAGACAGGGAGGGGGACAGGGAGGTGGGAGCAGGCTGCTGTCTCCCTCCGGAGACAGGGAGGGGGAGCAGGATGCTGGCCGGAAGGGGAGGGGGGGGGAGGGAGCGCAGCAGGAGTGGGGGGAGGCAGGGCCGGCAGGCTGTGGGGCGGGGCTGATCGGCTCAGGGGTGTGGAGGGTGGAAGGGGGAAGGGGCAGGGGTTGTCCATGAAGGCTGCATCCGGCGATGGAGTGTTAGTAGGGGGAAGAAGAGGTAGAGGGGGAGGGGCGGGAGGAGGGGGAGGGAGATGAAGGAGAGGGAGCAGGTTAGGGTTAGGGTTAGGGTTAGGGTTAGGGTTGGCTTAGGAGGAGCAGGGTCTGGGGCAGCCATGGCGGCGGCGGCCGCAGGGGGTGAGGGTAAGGAAGGGTAGAGCGATGTCCCCGTGGAGGAGGAGAATGGTTTGTACAGAGGCGGGGAAGGCTTGGGTTCGGAAAGGGGAGACTCCGGTTCGGAAACAGGCGGAGGTGGGGAGTGGAGAGGATGAAGCCGGCGTGGCGGGCAGAAGTGAAGGCGCTTGGGAAGGGGCTCCCGTGAGGCATGCATGTGCCGCAAGGAGGGTGGGAACGAGACCGAGGGGAAAGGGTTTTCCCTCCTGTTCCTCAGTGGCGCCAATGCGCTGAAGGAGTTTGGACCGAGTAGTGAGGTCCCATATCGACGCAGTTTCGAGCCAGGGGTTGGATTGCTTAAGGACTTCCCAGTACTCGTGTAAGATTTTCTCAGGGATTTTGACCCGCCTTGTGGCCAATAAGGCCTGAATGGCTTGAGCCTGAGGCTCGAAATCAGAGGAGGAAGTGTGGCCCATGATAGGGAGAATTTAGAGGGGGCGGTGTGCATGGAGAAATTGCAGAGGGGGCCACTTACCGAGACGGGGGTGGCTGTCACGGAGAACCGCCGAAGGGCCCGACGTTGAGCACCACTTGTTGGTTAGCTTATGGCTGGGGGTAAGTGGCCGTACTGAGTCAAGCACACAGCACACAGTCACAAAGAAACAACTCAGGACATAACCGTCAGGGGTGAGTGGGAGGCGTCTGCTTTATTGAGGAAGTGCACAGGCTTATATAGGCTGGGAGCATGCAGGGACACGTGTCGGGCTGTGATTGGTCACCGTTGTTGCTAGGGTGGAGGGCAGATTTACGTATCGGGCTAGGATTGGTCACCGTTGTTGCTAGGGTGGAGGGCAGATTTACGTATCGGGCTGGGATTGGTCACCGTTGTTGCTAGGGTGGAGGGCAGATTTACGTATCGGGCTGGGATTGGTCACCGTTGTTACTAGGGTGCAGGGCAGATTTAAAGTTAGCACTTTTGGTGGGAACCACCGCCAGTTCCAGGAAGAAAGCTGGTGGCGGGCTAGGCCATTTTGTGTTGCCTTGCATCAGCCACGGCAGCCATGTTATAAGTCATAAGCCATCTTATGACTTCTCCATCAGGCTAGTAGGTCATGGGGTGCCTAGAAGTCAAACAGATGAGAAGTCTACCAAATTCTTGTTTGAACTGAATAAGCAGCAGAGTTCTAGGTCAAGTGAACAGAAGTTTAACTTGAATTACAAAAACAGAGAGTCACGGACCCTAAATCAGTTCCCAGACCTGAGGCAGTTCACAGACCCAGAGTCCCTCGAATGAAGGGAGGGCCAGGTCCCCTTGGGGAAGGATACTTTACCAGTGCCAAAAATTTATGCTGTTAACTTTCCCCCCAGCCTCCCCCAAGGAGACCAACGGCCTTTTACCAGGGTACCTATGCACTGGGGAAAAGGAAGTGATCAGGTATTTCAGGGATTATTAGATTCTGGCTCAGAGGTGAAACTGATTTCAGGAGACCCAAAAACGTCACCCTGGTCCACCAGTCAGAGTTGGGGCTGATGGAGGCCAGGCAATCGATGGAGTTTTAGCTCAGGTTCATCTCACAGCAGGGCTGGTGGGTCACTAGACCCATTCTGTAGTTATTTCCCTAGTTCAGAATGCATAATTGGTATAGACATACTGAGCAACTGGCAGAATCCTCCCATTGGCTCTCTAATTTGTGCGGTGAGGGCTATTATGGTGGGAAAGGCCAAGTGGAAGCCACTAGAACTGCCCCTACCAAGCAAAATAGTAAATCGGAAGCAATACCAGATTCCTGGAGGGATTGCAGAGATTACTGCCACTCTTAAGGACTTAAAAGATGCAAGGCTGGTGATTCCCACCACATCCCCATTCAACTCTCCTATTTGGCCTGTGCAGAGAACAGATGGGTCCTGGAGGATGACAGTGGATTATCGTAACTGAGCCAGGTGGTGACTCCAATTGCAGCTGCTGTTCCAGATGCGGTATCATTGCTTGAGCAAATCAATACATCCCCTGGTACCTGGTATGCAGCTATTGATCTGGCAAATGCTTTTTTTCTCAATAACTGTCAGGAAGGACCCCCAGAAACAGTTTGCATTCAGTTAGGAAAGTCAGCAGTATACCTTCACTGTCCTGCCTCAGGGGTGTATCAACTCTCTAACCATATGTCAGTCTTCTCCACAGGGAGCTTGATCATTTCTCCCTCCCACAAGACATCACACTGGCCCATTATATAGATGATGATATGTTGATTGGATCTAGTGAGCAAGAAGTAGCAACTACTCTAGACGTAATGGTAAGGCATTTGTGGGTCAGGGGATGGGAGATAAATCCACCAAAAATACAAGGGCCTTCAACCTCAGTGAAATTTCTAGGTGTCCAGTGCTGTGGGGCATGTTGAGATATCCCTTCTAAGGTGAAGGATAAATTGCTGCATCTGGCCCCTCCTATGACCAAAAAAGAGGCACAAACAGGACTGAATATAAAAACTCAGAAATGGATAGCACAATAAGACCTAACTATAATACAATTATGTTAAAACATTGAATGAAGCTGAATGTGAGAATGATAGAGGGAGGAGGGCTGGGGGCATAAATGAAATCAGAAAGAAAGATAGACGATAAAGATTGAGATGGTATAATCTAGGAATGCCTAGAGTTTATAATGATAGTGACTAAATGTACAAATTTTTAAAATGTTTTTGCATGAGGAAAAATAAAGAAATTTCATTACTGCAGGGTGCTGAAAATAGATGGTAATTAATATTTTAAAATTTCAACTTATGTGTGAGACTAAAGCAAAAAATGTTTATTTGGTACAAAATTTATATCTTGACTAATGCAGTTCCTAATATAACTCATGTAGATAGTTGGTTGAACACCATAAGTACTTGGAATCTCGGGTAGGACATGAGATTTTGTTGATTTGTCCAGAGTAATTCCCCGATGAATCCCAGAGTGATTTGATCAGTGAGTAGAAAAGTATTTGCAAAGTCCCCTTTGGGGAATGGTGAGAAGAGGGGAAAATTCAACCTCCCCAAGTTGAATTCTTGATATTCTCACAAGCAGTGTGGACAACCAAAGCTATAGGCTGAGCCCCCAGTCTTGGGGTTAGTTCATATGAAACTTAACCACACAAAGGATAGGTCAAGCTTACTTAAAATTAGGTCTAAGAGTCACGCCCAAGAGAACCTCTTTTGTTGCTCAGATGTGGCCTCTCTCTCCAGCCAATACAGCAAGCAAACTCACCACCCTCCCCCTGTCTATGTGGGACATGACTCCAAGGGGTGTGGACCTTCCTGACAAGGTGGGACAGAAATCCTAAAATGAGCTGAGACTCAGCATCAAGGGATTGAGAAAACCTTCTTGACCAAAAGGGGGAAGAGTGAAATGAGACAAAGTGTCAATGGCTGAGAGATTCCAAACAGAGTCAAGAGGTTATCCTGGAGGTTATTCTTACGCGTTAAGTAGATATCACCTTGGAGTTCAAGATGTAGTGGAGAGGCTGGAGGGAACTGCCTGAAAATGTAGAGCTGTGTTCCAGTAGCCATGTCTCTTGATGATGATTGAACAGTGATACAGCTGTCACAATGTCACTGTGTGATTGTGAAAACCTTGTGTCTGATGCTCCTTTTATCTACCTTGTCAACAGATGAGTAGAACATATGGAATAAAAATAAATAATAGGGGGAACAAATTTGAAGTAAATTTAGTTTGAAAGGTTAGTGACCAATGAAAGGGAGGGGGAAGGAGTATGGTATGTATGAATTTTTTTTCTGTTTTCATTTTATTTCTTTTTCTGAATAGATGCAAATATTCCAAGAAATGATTATGATGATGAATATGCAACTATGTGATGATATTGTGAATTACTGATGATATATGCAGAATGGAATGATCAAAATAGGAATGTTTGCATTTGCTTTGTGCTTTTTGGTATTTAAAAAAATAAAATTAAAAAAAAAAAAAGAGGCACAATGCTTAGTTGGTCTCTTTGGATTTTGGAGACAACATATTCCTCATTTGGGTGTGCTACTCCAGCCCATTTACCAAGTGACGAGAAAAGCCCTAGTTTTAATAGGAGACTAGAACAAATAGAGGCTCTGCAACAGGTCCAGGCTGCTATACAAGCTGCTCTGCCACTTGAGCCGTATGATCCAGCAGATCCAGTGGTGAGGGGAGTGTCAGTGGCAAATAAAAATGCTGTGTGGAGCCTTTGGCAGGGCCCTATAGGAGAATCACAATACAGACCCTTAGGATTTTGGAGCAAAGCTTTATCATTTGCTGCAGATAACTACTCTCCTTTTGAGAAACAGCTTTGGGACTGCTACTGGGCCTTAGTAGAGACTGAACACTTAACCATAGGCCACCAAGTTACCATGAGACCTGAGTTACCTGTCATGAGCTGCGTGCTGTCTGACCCACCAAGCCATAAAGTTGGTAGCAGCACTCCATCATAAAATGGAAATGGAACATAGGAGATAGGGCCGGACCAGGTCTTGAAGGCACAACTAAGTTACATGAGGAAGTGGCCCAAATGCCCGTGGTCTCCACTCCTGCCATATTACCTTCAGAGCTATGGCCTCTTGGGGAGTTCCTTACAGTGAATTGACTGAGGGAGAGAAAACTCAGGCCTGGTTTACAGATGGTTTAGCATGATATTCAGGTACCACCCAAAAGTGAACAGCTGCAGCACTGCAACCCTTTCTGGGGTGTCCTTGAAGGACAGTGGTGAGGGGAAATCCTCCCAGTGGGCAGAACTTCAAGCAGTGTACCTGGCTGTTCATTTTGCTTGGAAGGAAAACTGGCCAGAGGTGTGTTTGTATACTGACTCACGGGCCATTGCTAATGGTTTGGCTGGATGGTCAGGGACTTGGAAGGAACATGATTGGAAAATTGGTGACAAAGAGATCTGGGAAAGAGATATGTGGATAGACCTTTCTGAGTGGGCTAAAAACATGAAGATATTTGTGTCCCGTGTGAATGCACACCAGAGGGTGACTTCAGCAGAGGAAGGTTTTAATAATCAAGTGGATAAGATGACCTGTTCTGTGGATACCAGTCAGCCTCTTTCCCCAGCAACTCCTGTTATTGCCCAATGGGCTCATGAACAAAGTGGTCATGGTGGTAGGGATGGAGGTTATGCATGGGCTCAGCAACATGGGCTTCCATTCACCAAGGCTGACCTGGCTACAGCCACTGCTGAGTGCCCAATCTGCCAGCAGCAGAGTCCCACACTCAGCCCCTGATATGGCACCATTCCCCGAGGTGATCAGCCTGCTACCTGGTGGCAGCTTGATTACATTGGACCACTTCCATCATGGAAGGGACAGTGAGTTATTCTATTTGGAATAGACACATACTCTCGATGTGGGTTTGCTTTCCCTGCATGCAATGTTTCCAACAAAACTACCATCCGTGGACTTATGGAACGTCTTATCCGCCATCATGGTATTCCACACAGCATTGCTTCTGCTCAAGGAACCCACTTCATAGCAAACAGAGTGTGGGAATGGGCACATGCTCATGGAATTCTCTGGTCTTACCAGGTTCCCCATCATCCAGAAGCATCTGGATTGATAGAATGGTGGAATGGCCTTTGGAAAACTCAATTACGGTGCCAACTAGGTGGCAGTACCTTGAAAGGCTGGGGTAATGTTCTCCAGGAAGCTGTGCATGCTCTGAATCAGCGTCCACTGTATGGTGCTGTTTCTCCCATAGCCAGGATCCATGGGTCCAGGAACCAAGGGGTGGAAATGGGAGTGGTGCCACTGACTATTACCCCTAGTGATCCACTAGGAAAATGTTTGCTTCCTGTCCCTGTGACCCTGAGCTCTGCTGGTCTATAAGTCTTAGTTCCAAAAGGAGGAGTGCTTCCACCAGGAGATGCAATAATTCCATTGACCTGGAACTTAAGACTGCCACCTGGCCACTTTGGGCTTCTCATGCCACCTAATCAATAGGCACGAAAGGGGATTATTGTACTGGCTGGAGTGATTGATCCTACTGATCAAGGGGAAATAGAACTGTAACTACACAATGGAGGTGAAGATTAGTTCCTGGAATACAGGAGATCCTTTAGGGTGTCTCTTAGTACTACCATCCTTGGGATTAAAGTCCATGGAAAACTGCAACAACCCAATCCCAGGCAGGACTACCAATGCCTCAGAAACTTCAGGAATGAAGGTTTGGGTCACCCCATCAGGCAAAGAACCACAGACAGCTGAGGTATTTGCTGAGGGTAAAGGGAACATGGAATGGGTAGTGGAGGAAGGTAGTGACAAATATGAACTTCGACCATGTGACCAGTTACAGAAATGGGAACTGTGATGGTATGACTCTTTCCTCTTTGTCTTGTTATGAGTATGTTTGTATTTGTACATAAAGCAAATGTCTTGTTTTCTTCTTATCACATGACATAAGGCGTATTGTTCATATTATGGTATTTAAGTTATAGGATATCAAGGTTAAGGGGGACTGTTATCTAAGGGCTTGCACCCTATTCCAGAGAGATTTAGTGACTTTCCAGTTCTGCGCAGGACAGCTGAGCATTGTTAAGTGAAACCTATGTCTGCTGTTGTCTTCTAGTTAGAGATTAAGCATGGTTTAAGGTGATGTGTACAGCTGCCAAGCTGACAAGGGGTGGACTGTCATGGTCAGGTTCAGGTGTCAACTCGGCCAGGTGATGTGCCCAGTTGTCTGGTCAGCCAAGTAGTGGCCTAGTCGTTACTGTAAGGATGGTTAATGCTGGTGGATAAACCAGAAGGCTGGTTTCTTAAATCATCAGTCAGTTGATTGCATCTGTGGCTGATTTACATCTATGATCAACGAAGGGTATGTCTTCCACAAGCGAGAGGATCCAATCCGCTGGATTTAATACAGTCAGCTGAAGGCTTTTAAGGGAGAAGCGAAGATCTCCAGTTTTTCTCCAGCCATCCAGCCTGTCTCGTGGAGTTCAGCAAGGACCTTCAAGGGAGTTGCTAACTTCTCAGCTGGCCCTGCAGATTTTAGCTTCTTACGTCCCTATGGTTGAGTGAGACACTTTTATAAATCTCATATTTACAGAGAACGCCTGTGGGTTCTGTTTCTCTAGACGACCCAGACTGATACAGCCCACAGGACCACCTTACCCACGGGCTCACGTGTTCCTGCTCTCATCAGTGATTTAAAAGCGGGTTTTTCTGTCTCAGCCCCACTTCCCCTCCCAGTTCCCCATTGTGGGACCTGCACACAACAAAGAGGCGCCAGGACTCTCCTGGCCTGAGCTTGCCCCCTGCCCGACCCCCTGCCCTCAAGTGTTCCTGTCGGGGTCCCCTTCAGCTTCTGGGGCTCAGCCCAACAGGCAGTCCTCAGCCTGGCTCCTGCCCACAGTGACCACTGAACTCTGAGCTCCCGTCCTTCAGGGAACCGGTGGCTCCTCTTTCTAGAAGCGGACAGGACCCGTCCCCTCGTCCCAGGCCCGGTCCCCTTGCCCCTGGGTGCCCAAAGGCCCTACCTCAGCCCAGCAGCCCGGGGATCCTTCTAGAACCCCAGAGCCCTGCAGGACTGCCATCATGCACAGAGTGAACCCCCGTGCTCACAAGCTTGACTTCTTTGTTCTCACGGCATCTTGATTCTGCACCACTTGTACGCCCCCAAAACACACACTGGATTACAAGCCACAAGGGAGGTCTGAGGTCAGTTTCCACTGCTGAGGCTCCCCTGCTGCCGGCACAGAGGGCTGCATACAGCAGGTGCTCAGTGCATGTTTGTGGGGTTGCAGGAACAGACACCACCATGTCTGGTGTCTGAGCTGTGGAGGGGGCAAGGGCCCCTCAGTCGTCAGTCCTGCAGGCTCTCAGGCCAGACCCCCCTCTGCAGCCCCACAGCCCCACAGCCCCACAGCCCCTTTCCCTCAGAGGTCCCAGCCTCCAGCCCAAAGCAGCAGGAGCCCAGGTGCATTTCTCCATGCACACCCTGTGTCCAGTCCCTGAGGATTCCTCAGGGCTCCTCACGGCCAGTGGCCTTGTGCTCACGGCCCTCACTGCAGGGCATACCCTGTATACCAGCCCTAGCAAGAGCTCCCGGTTTCCTAAACACACCAAGCCGGTACCCACCTGGAAGCTTTGTCGGTGCTGTTCCCCTGTCTGGAATGCCCTTCCCGTACCCTGCCTGTCTGTGACACCCTTAAGACAGAGGCATCCCCACTCCCAGGGGCAAAGCACGCTGTCAGGTCAGCCTGGGTCGGGACAACTGTCAGCAGTCCTCAGAGGCACCAGGAGGCCACGAGGAAGCCCTAACCCAGGAAGTCCCCGCAGTCTCCTCCCCACCCAGCGAAACGAGGTTCTCACGCTTTGTCTGAACCCGGAAGCTCAGCCCCGCCCCACGGAGCTTGGGGGTGACAGCTTTGCAGCCGGATCCGATTGCTTCTACTCCAACCAGTTCCCGGCCACACACCAAGGGGTGAGTAAACAGCCCATTCCACCCATCCACGGGCCTCGGCCTCCCCACCCCTGCTCTGAGCCCCTTGGGGGCCTGCATCCCACCCTGTCCTGCAGCCTCACCCTGACTTCTTGGGGGCTGGCCCTCCCTCCCCCAGGGAGGCACCTCGGGGCTGGCCCTCCCCTAGGTGGCCTGGGGCTGCTGTCCCCGCAGTCCTCTCCCTACAGCCTAGGCCAGCCCTTCTGTGCAGCCCCTCCTGGTAGCTTCACTGGCACCCACCAGGGTCGTGCCTGGGCCCTGGGCTGCCAGAGGATCTAGGGTCCACCCCCGCCTAGTGCCAACCTCTCCTGCACCTTCCTCTGCTCGCTGAATGGAGAAAAGCCGGGGCGTACCCCATCTCCTCTGAGAACGCAGGGTGGGCAGGCAGGGGGGCCCCCCAGGGGGTGGCGAGGCGGACAGGGTCCCAGGCAGAGGGCTGCAGGTCCATCTGAGTGGCCTGTGGCCCTTGGGGGGCTGCGCACAGACGTTTATCCCTGTCTCAGCTCCTCCCACCCCCACCCTGTGGCTTGGGGGTGCTCATGCTCAGCAGGGGGACATGTCTTCGGACCTTAGGGCCTTTGGCCTGGCTCCTGCCTGGGTGCACTGGGCAAGTAGGTGGGTGGAGGAGTCCGGCACCTGCATCTGGTTCCTTAGCAAAGACCAATGGAGCCCAAAGGGGGGTCTGTCACTGGGCCTTCCAGCAGGGGTGCTGGGTGCTGCAACAGGCGCCCCGGCTGCTCCTCGCAGGCTCCGCATCTGGTGGCAATGCTGCCAGCAGGGAGAAATGGGTCAGCGCGCCCCAGGGGGAAGGCCAGACCATGCCCCCCTCCCCTGCCCTCCGCCCCACCATTTCCTCTAACATCCCAGCACCCCACCTTCCTCTCCCTCCCCTTTTTTTCTAACTCTTGCTCCCCTCCCTTCCCCCCACACCTCTCCCCCCACCCCTCTTCCCTTCCCCAAACTCCTCTCCCTGCACCTCCATCCCCTCCCCTATGCTCCTTGAGAGGCCAGAGTTCCTGCCCCTTCTCCAGGTCCCAGGCCCACGCCAGGTGAGAAGCGGGAAGAGGCGGGTCGGGTCGGGGCAAAGCAGGCTTGGAGCCCAGAGAGTACAGCGGCCGCCTGGGGCGGGGCGAGGCGGGGCGGTGGGCGGGGCAAGTTGGGGGCCAGGCGGGCTCAGCCAATGGGAGCAGGCACTCCCGGAAAGAGGGCGGGGTAAGGGCGGGAGCCAGAGCGCAGCCGGGGAGGGGGCGGTGCCCGGGGAGGGGGTGGTGCCCGGGGAGGGGGCGGTGCCCGCGGAGGGCGGGCACGAGCTCACCCCAGGGCGTGCCACCGCCTCCAGCCTTTGCCCCACGAGGTACTCCCGGCGTGCACCCCAGGACAGCCGCTCTGGCCTCGGCCCGGGCTCCCCCAACCTCCCCACGCCCCGGGCCCCTCGGTGCTGTCACCCCGCCCACCCGGGACCCCTGGCCGGTCAAGGCCGCCCTCCGGGTCTATCTGCGCCGCTGTTAACCTGGCATAACGTTGGGCACGACCCCCACCTACCCCAGGCGCCCTTGGGGGTGAGGCAGAAGGAGGGGCAGCGGCTCTGCCCTGCGGGTGCGGGGAGCCGGAAGGCCGAGCTCGGACTCAAGCATGAGCCAGGAGAGCCCCATTTTGGGCTTGTCCAGGAAGAGGGACCCAAGGGATCTCCTGGGCGCAGACCATTCCAAGAGTACCCCCCAGCTCTGGGTGGAGGACGGGGGAAAGGTAGGCACGCCCCTGAGAGCTGCAGGGGGGCAGTGTGGGGTGGGGGCATGCACTGAGGGTCTGCAGCGCGCCCCAGGCACAGGCCCCCCGAGCAGCCCCACACGGGCAGGGGGCAGCCACCTATCTAAGCAGCATCCAGCCACTCCTCTGGGATCTGCTTCCCTCCAAAAAAGGGGGTGTCAGGCTGTGTAAGGCCACTGAGCAGGACCGTGCTGGCGGGCTGGAGGTGCCCATCTCCTGTCCCATGGGGAGATGCACGCCTGGACACCCAGAGTCATTGGAGTTGTGAGGAAGAGGCTCTCACCCGAGCTCAGGACACCCCGGAGGGGCATCAGGGGCTGCCCCGGAGTCGAGCCCCCAGCCAGCTCCCGCGTCTCCCCAAGCAGCTCCCACCCCCTGCTGTCCCTGGCTCAATTAAGGGCCGCCTGGCCCGTTCTCCACTGCCTGGAGGGGGCCAGCCCAGGGTGAGCATTAGGTGCCTGCAGAGGGGTCCGGGCGGGGACGGGTCCCCCAGGCAGACCACCTGTCCCACGGGCACCCGCTGCTGGAGGGGAGGCCAGGCCGGTGCCACCTTTCGCCCGCTGGTGACTCAGCACTGCCGCCCGGATCAACAGGACTTTTGCCCCTTGCCTGTGTCCAGGATTCACCAGCTCAGCTCCTTTCTGGTCTCCTCCGGCACCTGCCAGGATGCAGAGAGCCTCGGCCCCCGGGGGGGCCCTGGGCAGGACCCCAGTCCTCCTGCTCACCTATCTGCTGGCCACCCTAGAGCTCACCTGCCTCTTCATGCAGTTCTCCGTCCTGCCTGTGAGTGCCCCCTCCCCGCAGCGTCCCGCAGGCCTCCCCTCTGGGCGGTGGGGGCGGGCCGGCTCCTCCCGCCGGGGCCCCATGCCGCACTTGAACTGGGCAAGTTCAAGGCCCCCTGGACTGGCCTCTGGCTGCACCCCGGCCCTGTGGCCTCCCCGCCAAGGCAGCACACCCACGAGGTGTGTTTTCTCTGCCCCCCACCCACACAGAGCCCTCTGCCTCCTACCCTGGGGCCTTTGCCTTGTGGGACTTGGCCCCCAGCGCTTCTCCAACACCTGCTCAGCAACTCTACCTGCAGCAGCCAGGCCTCTGCTCAGGCTGCCTCCTCCGAGGAGCCCTCCTTGACCAATCCTCGAACCCTCAAACCCTTATCCTGCTCTACGCTTCCTCACCCAGCAACTCCAGCACCCAAACCCCCCTCTCAGGTGTCCTAGATGCTCTCTGTTGTCTCCCACCAGCACATGGCTGCACGAGGGCAGGGTCTGGCCGGCCTTGATCTCAGCTGCCTCCTGGCCAGAAACACCAGCTGGCTCATAGAAGACAGATCACCAAAAATTGTCTGTCCAGTACCCACCCACCCTCTATCTGTTCATTCCCCCTCTCACTCTCATGTACTCATCTGATAAACCGCATGGAGTTGGCCCCCCAGGCTCTCACCTTCCAGGGCATCAGAGCAGGGGAGCGTGCACGAACCCAGGACCGCCCGAGGTTCTGTTCTCTCTGGTCTCCCCAAGAGATGCTTGTGAACAACCCAGGTAGAGGGGACATTGGCTCCACGCTGGGCTCAGAGTAAGGACACGGCCCCTGAGCGGTCAGCAGGCCAGGCCGGGCAGAGCTCAGCACCCGGAGCCCAGAGTGACATATGGGAGACCAGGGCCAGACCCGGGAGCCTGAGGCTCAGAGGCACTTGGGGACCAGCTCACAGGTGAGCGAGAAGCACGGGCAGAGCAGGTTCCAGCCCTGGGGTGGCCTGATTCCCCAGCCAGGGCCTTCCCAGAGTCACCTCCCGTCTCCTCTGGGCCACGCAGCCTGGGCCCTGGGACCCAGGACAGGAGGAGGCACCGGCCCTCATCACGCTCCAGGGCCTGGCAGGGGCTCCTGCCACGTGGTCAGCCCACGGCCCCGCTTTCCCCTGGCCCAGCTCCCTCCCTCAGTGCCTGTCTGGAGTCCTGGCCCCTCCTTCCAAGCCTGTGACCTTCGGCAGCACCTCAGACCCCTCCTTGTAAATGGATAACAGCCGCCCCCCTGCCCAGGGTCAGTGGCCGAGCACTGAGAAGACACTCTAGACCCTTCCGACCGATGCCCTGACACAGAGAAGGGCCGACGGGGTGTCTGCAGGGTCTTCTTGACCGTGTCGTCAGCCCTTGGCTCTCAGGGGAGGGACATTCACTTGTTCGACAAACCAACCCTGAGCCCTGGCTACAGGCACCCCCTGCTCTCAGAACTAGCTCTGCAGAGAGCAAAACAGGCTATGAAAATCCGCAGCCTCGGAGCTGGTAGTCTAACGTGGTAGGCGTAGAGAGGAGGGTGACAGGCCATGCAGAGTGAGCATAGCGCACAACTGAAGTGCGTGGTGTGACCACGCGACACCTGCAGAGAGAAGCAGCGAAGAGGGGGGAGGAGCCACACGAGCCCCTGGGCGCAGACAGGGTCGCTGGTCAGCGGTCAGATTGGCCTCGGAGGAGGAGACGTGGAGCAGGGACTTGAAGAGGACGAGGGAGTGAGACAAGCTGATGGGAGGAGAACTGTCAGTGCAAAGGCCCTGGGGTCATAACAGGGCTGCTGCTGCTGCGGGAAGGGGGACGGGAGGGGGAAGCAGGGGTTCAGGCCAGAGGAGGGGTCGGGGCTGCCTGGACCAGATGCTTAGGGGAATTCAGGTGACAGCTGCAGGGGGCAGTTTGGGAGGGTGGAGTGGCGGGAATCTGGAGCTATGAAGACTGAGCAGTAGGCATTGCTGGTGTGAGTCTGGGGTATGCCAGAGAGAGGGGAGTGCGGGAGGACACGGGGGACTGGGTCATGAGCCCTGGAGGGGAGGAGTCTCAGCCCCTGAGTCGGGGCAGCTGCGAGAGGCGCCGGCCTTGGGGGAGCCCCGGGAGCCCAGCTTTGGATGTGCTGGGCCCAGCTGCAGGAGCCCCTGGACGCCCAAGCAGGGAGCGGACGTCCTGCGGCGTGGGGGCCACTCTGGGACCTAAGGACACAGGAGTGGTGGAAATGCACGGTCCTGGGGTGGGCTCCCTCGGGGCAGGTGCAGGTGAAAGGAGACGGTATGGGGGCGTGGGTGGGCAGGGGAGCCAGCAGAGGCAGCTGAGAGGGGCAGGCCTTCAGGATGGTCCAGAGAGGGGCGTCCGCAGAGGAGGGAGGGGGCAGCACAGGCCCTGGAGCTGAGCTTCAGAGGTAGCAGCCTGCAGGGGAGAGGGTGTGAGAGGGCAGGGGGATCAAGGGGCCGGTGGCCAGGCCAGGCGGCTCAGCCCGGTGGGCTCTGCACGGGGGTCAGCTCTGGGTGGTGGGCGGGGCTGTCCCTCCCGCCCTGAACTCATCCCACGGTCCCCTCCTGTGTTGCAGTACCTTGCCCGGAGTCTGGGCTTGGACTCGGTGGCCTTTGGCTACCTGCAGACAACATTCGGCGTGCTTCAGCTGCTGGGCGGGCCCGTGTTCGGCAGGTATGGGGAGTGGTGGGGGGTCGCGGGGCCCCTCACCCCAGGCCGACCCTGGCGGTCCCGCAGAGGTCATGGGCTGGGCCTCCCACAATCCCTGACCTTGTGCTCGGCCCCACCTGGGGGAGACGGGGGTGCTCCCATTTCACAGTTGGTCAAATCGACGCACAGGAGAGCTGGGGCCGGCCTTGCAGGTGCGGGTGGAACCCCTGTCCCCGGGATTCCCCAACCCCTGACCCGTAGTCACACTGGTTCCTGGAAGAGGTCACAGGTGAAAATCTTGTGGCCAAGATTGTGAATCCCACGGAGCTGGAATTCCCTCCATCTTTTTTGAAAAGTAATTCTGGGGGGCAGGTTCCCTCAGGACCTGGGCAGGAGCTCCAGGGAGTGGGGCCCCCTAAGTGCCCCCGGTCTTAGTGCTGTGGGCTCAGCCCCGGAGCCCCATGCTGGGGGGACTTGCTGGGGACGTGCCAGCAAACCTCATGGTGGCCAGGGCGGGGATGAGGGAACTCAAACCTGGAGAGTGGCTGCTCCCCAGAAAGACGGGCTTCCACAGGTGGGAAGGGCCCCCGCAGGCCGCGTGTCGCGAAGCGTGTCGGCCTGGGTACAGGGACCTGAAGACTTTTTGTCCCCCTGTGTCCATGCAGACAAACACCTGGGTTTATGTGCAGTCAGGATGTCCTCCAGGGTCAAAAGCTGCCCCTGCCCAGCCCCTTGGGAACGATGGGGAAACTGAGGCCCAGAGCGAGGCAGACCTGCCCTCCAGGCCCCCACCCCCCACCCCCAGCTTCTCTGATCGGCCCCCCAGGTGGGTGCCAGGGTGGGCCCTGTGTGAGGGGCCCCCGTGGAGGTGCAGCCATGGGCGTGGGGGCAGCGGGGCCCAGGAGGTGGGCGTGGGGGTGCTGAGGGGGCTGACTGGTACCCCCCTGCCCCCAGGTTTGCAGACCAGCGCGGGGCGCGGGTGGCGCTGACGCTGTCGCAGCTGGCAGCCTCGGCGCTGTTCCTGCTCCTGGCGGCCGCCTGCAGCCCGCGCCTGCCCGGGGTGGCCCTGCTGTTCGCCTCGCGCCTGCCCGCCGTGCTCATGCACACGCTGCCAGGTGGGGCTGCGGGGTGGCAGGGGGCAGCGTGGCGCTGGGGGGGAGCGTGGCCCGGCCCGAGGGGGCAGTGCCGCTGAGGCCCCGCCCGCCCCCGCCCGCCCCCAGCCGCCCAGATGGTGGTCACGGACCTGTCTGCGCCCGAGGAGCGGCCCGCGGCCCTGGGCCGGCTCGGCCTCTGCTTCGGCATCGGCGTCATCCTCGGCTCCCTGCTGGGCGGGACCCTGAGCTCCGCGTGTGGGTGAGCAGCGGGCAGGACCTGGGGGCCGGGGTGGGGTCGGGGGATGGAGGGGTGCAGGGAAGGAAGGAGTGGAGGGGCTCCCTGCCTGGGATTCAGCTCCAGCACCTCTGTGCCTCAGTTTCCCCACCTGCACACTGAGCCCAGGAGGGAGGCAGCAGACTCCCCAGACGGAAATTAGTCTTGACCTAAGGGAAGTGAGATGGCAGGCCCCAGAAGGCCTGAGATGCACTGTGCTGCCACGGGGACCCCGAGCAAACCCCCAGAGGGAGGGAGAGGGGAGGTCAGAGGCTGCGTGGCGCCGGTGCTTCCGCCTGCTCTGAAACACAGGTCCTGGAGCTGTCCAGTGGGGACAGTCCCTTTCCAGCTGTGCACCAGGCGGGTGGCTAGAAACCCCTTTGGGAGGTGACTCAGCACAGGGACTGGGAGAGAGGTTGGGGGATCCCTGGGTGGGCTGCTCCCTGCCTCGATATCCTGGCCTGGAAATGTGAGTGCTCATAGGAGCCTCCCTGCTCGTGGGGGGTAAATTGGTTCATGGGGGTGGAGTGACAGCCTCTGCCCCACCTCCGTAGCTGTGCACACCCTGAGGTCTGGGGGCCTCCCCCGCCCAGGTGCTGTCCTAACAGCCCGGCTCATGTCTCAGCCTAAGCCCCTGCCTGGGGTCTGCAAAAGGGATCCCCCACTCCAGGACACTCCAGGCCTCCTATCGTGTCCCTTCTGAGAGGCCAGGCTGGGCCAGGGAGAAGGACTCGCCTCTGCTGCAGGAGGCCAGGCCGCCCCTCCTCCCCATGCCGCCACGCCCAGAGGCCCAGCCGCCCTTGCAAAGGTGCTTCCTTCCCCAGTGCCCTTTGCACTGGCATGCTCCTTCGCCTTGGGTTTGGTCGGGGGCAGAGGGGCAGCAGGCACCACCCAGCCCTGGGCGGATGCCCCGACCAGCTCCCTGGGCAGAGGGAAGGGCCTTCCTTCCTGCCATCTGACCCCCTGCACGCACACGTGGGGGTAGCACTCGGTGCGGGGCGGACACCTCTGTTGACACGAGGCTTCCTGCACAGCCCTCTCAGGCCCTGGGCCTCTGGAGAGCAGCCTGGGGTCCCTGGGGTCCCCAGAACAGAGGAGCCGGGTGATGGCTGAGCCCTCGCACGGTGGACTCCTTCGGGCACCCTCCTCCCTTGAGGGAGGTCTCTAGTGGGGTGCCACAAGGCTCTGTTCAAGTCCCCGGGGCCTTCTCACAGGTTCATCCGAGCCGGGGTTGAGGGCATCCAAGTCCCCTGAGGGCCAGTAGCCATTCTTCTGGCCTCAGTTTACTCAACACCGACTGAGGGCCCCCCCGACTCCTGGTTCTGGGGATACAGCTGCAAGTAGGACAGACAGGTGGCAGGCCTGGGTGGTGGGGCAGGGCGGGCAGGGGACAGGTCTGGGGCCTGTGTGAGCGGGGAGCTGTGGGGGCTGCAGACGAGAATGGCCTGTTGGGCCACGGCTGCCTCGGGGAGACCTGTTCCCCTGGTGGCCTGGGGGACGAGGACAGAGGGCAGATTCTACATTGGTCTGGGGACAGGGGCGGTGTGGGTGTCAGCTGCAGATGGCCATGGAGTGGGGGGGCCCTGCTGCGAGCCGAGCAGCTTGGGGTGCCATCAGGCTCTGCTGGACCTGGGCACCTGCTGGGTGCCCGAGCGAGCAATGGAGAAGGCGGTGGCTGCAGAGCTGAGCCCTCCAGGGGCAGATGCTTTTTAAGCCCTACGAACTGGCTGAGCCCCCAACCAGCGGGGAGCTTTGCACCTGGGGCCCCAGCGGCTCGTGAGAGCCATGAGGGAGCCAAGGGGTGTGGCCGGGCCAGGTGTCACTGGAGGGCCACATGAGTCCCTGAAGCCCAGCGTGACCATGGCTACTTTCTAGAAAGTTCATCCTGGACCCTGGGTTCTGGGGTGCTGGGCTGGCTGAGGGTCCTTGGGGAACCCACATCTGGGGTGGCAGAAACCCGGGGCACCCTGCAGCCAGGCGCACATGGCCAGTGCCTCATGCTGACCTGGGCACTGGGGCTAGAGCCACGGCCGAGCAGGGACAACAGTTGGGGTGGTGGCCCAGTGGTTGGTGACAGGTCGTGCTCATCCGCCCGTGTCCAGGCAGCAGGCAGGCCTGTGCCCCTGTCCCACCCGCAGGCACCCCTCCCAGCCCAGCCACCTGCTGCCCTCATGCACCTGTCCTCACCTTGCCAGGTCGCCTCACCTGTCCTGGGATGTTGGCGAGGAGGGACGAGAGAGCCAGCCCTGCACCTGGCTCACATGCACACACACACACACACACACACACACACGTCCCAAAGATGCCACTCGCTTCCCTCTGCCTCCCAGCACCCCCCACAATCACCTCACGGCTCCTGCCCCTCACCTTCTGGAACATTCCATGAGCTTCTCTACCTCCTTTCATCCCAAGATCTAAGGCACTTTCTAAGAGCCGTGAGCCTCATGTGTCACCCACTGCGTGGCGGGGAAACGGAGGCCCAGGAGAAGGGGCGGCTCCCAGGCGCAGGCTGCCCCCCGATGGCCCCGGGCCCCCCAGGCCGCAGGTGAGAGGAGGTGGCGCAGGTGGTGGCCTGGCCTGCAGCAACAGGCCCAGCCAGGGCATGTGTGGCCTGACCCCCCTCGCATCGTGGCTGGGGTTTGAGCCCAGACCGTGAGGGTGAGAGAGGAGGAGGAGGTGGGGGAGGAGGGGTGGAAGAGGGGGCTGCCCAGTGAGAGGAGGGTGTCCCGGGGAGGCTGCCCGGGTGCCAGGGCTGGGAGGACGCGCGGGGAGGCTGCCAGACGCCCGGCCGGCCCTCAGCCCTGGGCTCCTTCCCAGCGTTTTGTCCTGGGAGGGGGGCGGAGACGAGCTCTGGGAAGGGAGACGACACCAGGCCTCCGGGGCAAGCCCGCCGGTCCGAGCAGCCCTGGCCTTGGGGTGGCCTGACCACGTGGAGGGACGTGGGGGTGGGCAGCGGGGAAAGGGCCTGGCGCTCTGCCGCCTGCCCCTTCATGTCCCCAGCCTCCCCAAACAGCTGTCCGCGTGGCAGCCTCTGCTCTGCGCATTCCCGGGGCATCTGCCGGAGAAAGCAGGTTTTGTTCCTGCCCGGCCGAGCCCCGAGCTGGGATGGGAGCCCTGTCGCCCGCAGGCCAGAGGCCAGAGGAAGGGGCCTTCTCTCCGGGCGTCCCAGCTGGAGTCTTGACCACCCTCCCCGGGGGGTCCTGCACGCCCTTGACCCTGGCTCCAGCCAAGCCACTTGGGGGGAGGCCCCGTGTTGGAGCCTGTTCCTGGGAGCACCTGGCCTGGGGCTGCGTGGTGGGGGTTCTCCTCCCCAGGCCAGAGCTACTGGGCCAGCCACACTCATGCCCACTTGCACACCTGTTCACATGCACACCTACACGTACTCTCACACACACCCAACACTCCCACTTCTGCACACACGCACACCACACCTCACACACTTGTGCATGCACACTCAACCAGGTTTGTCCTTTAGGACCCTCTCCTGCCCTCGGCTACCTGGGACCTGATCTCCCATCCCAGGCCGGACCCCCACCTCCCCCGGGCTCTGCCAGGGCTGCACCGGTACCAGTCCTCGGAGGCTGTGTGTCCTGCAGGCTGTGACCTTGGGGGTCACCGTCCAGCATGAGGGTCAGGGGTGGTGAGAGCGTCACCTGCCCCTTCGTCTCTCACCTACTGCACGTGCCCAAGGGCTCTGCACTCCGTCCCTGCCCCCGGCCCCTCAGACTTTGAGGTTGCGTGTGGTCAGTTTGAGTCTTCTCAGCCGCTGAGGCCTAAGGGCAACTAGGGTTGGGGTGGGGGGTTGTGGGTGACACCCCAGGACCCGAGTCCCATGGGACAGTGGCTGTTGCCCTCAGGATTCAGTGCCCAGCCATCGTGGCCTTCGTGGCCAACCTCCTGGGAGCCATCGTCAGCTTCACCTGCATCCCGGTCAGCACCAAAGGGGCCAGTGCAGATGCCCAGCCTGCCCAGCCAGGTGAGCCCATCAGGGGACCCCTGCCAGGGTGGCCCCGCCAGGTACCAGGTGAGCCCTACCAGGTGTCAGGTGAGCTCCAGGAGGCCCCACCAACTGTCAGGTGTGCCCCACCAGATGCCAGGTGAGCCTCGTCAGGTACCAGGTGAGCCCTGCCAGGGAGGCCCCAGGGTTGCCCGGCCCCCTCCTGTAGCACCCCGGAACCTCGGGCAAGGCTGTGGAGCACCTGGGTTGTCCCCCTTAGCACCTGCGATGTGCCAGCCTGTCACAAAGGCGTTTGGTGTGCTGTGGGTGGGGGTGGGAGGGAGGCCTGGGGAGGATTCAGGGGCGCGCTCCCTCCTGCTTCCATTCAAGCCCCCCCTGGGTGCTGGGCCTCTCCTGGTTGCTGACACCAGCAGGGCCGAGCTGGGTGCAGTCGCAGAGGGTCCCTTCATCCTGGGAGGGTGGGGGGATGGGGCCCAACAGACTGGGGTCCAGGGCGGGGGCCCAGGGGAGGCCCCGGGCCTCGTTCCTGAGCGGCCGACAGCGAGGCCTGGGATGGACAGACACACCCAGGAAGCCGTCCTCAGGGGAGAGGCAGTGATCCTGAGGAGGGGAGGAGGGGCAGAGCCTGGGGGCACCGAGGAGGAGCAGCCAGAGGTGGGGTCACCTGGGAGAGCTCAGAGGTGGAGGGACACAGCACCTGAAAGTGTCCAGTGTGTCCGAGCAGAGTGGACACTCAATCACCACGGGAGGGCGGGAGGGAGGGCAGATGGGAGGCCTTTACCCTGCCCTGCAGCTGCCACCTGGGGCCTCGGGGCGGTGGCTGCCCCTGGCAGAGGTCCCCCTGCACAGTCCCTGTCCTGCTGCCCAGGGGTGCAAGGGCCCCTCGCCGTGTCCAGGGCCAGGCCGGGCTGCCTGCGAGCAGAGGCGCTGGGTTCCCCGAGTGCCTTCTGCATTCCATGGGTCCCCAGGCCGATCCTGGGAGTGTGATGAGACGGGGTGCTGGGAGGGCACGGAGCCCAGGGGGCCGTGCGCCGCCGGGGCTCTGATGGCCTCTCGGGCACCCCAGGTGGTCGCGCCGCCAGCGTGTTTGACCTGAAGGCCATCAGCCGCCTGCTGCTGCTGCCGGGTGTCCTGCCCGTGTTCACCGTCAAGGTGGTCTCCGGCTTCCCCTCAGGTGAGCCCCAGCCTGCCGGGGATCCGGAGCTCGGGGCCCCGGGGACAGAGGTCTGCGGGGAGGGGCTCGTCCCGTCCGGCGTCCTGCATCCCGGGCTCCAGGCCTGACCCCTCTGCAAACCAGGGTGGGAGGTGCTGGCAGAGGCTGGGAGGGAAATGCCAAGGGAAGGCTCTTGCCTTCCCTCGGCCCCCTCCGAACCATAGCCCTGGCCTCGGGGGAGCGGGCTGGCTGGAGCTCCGTGTGCCCCCTCGGAGGCTTCGGTGTGGGTGCCGAAGAGCTACACTCGCTCCTGGGCAGGAGGTTCCGCCGTGTACACATGGAGAGCTCTGTCTGCTCACCTGCCCTCCCTCCTGTCCCCCCTGCCCTTCCTCCTGCCCTCCCCCTGCCCTCCCTCTTGCCCTCCCCACTGCCCTCCCCCCTGCCCTCACTCCTGCCCTCCCCCTGCCCTCCTCCCTGCCCTCCCCTGCCCTCCCCCATCCTCCCTCCTGCCCTCCCCCTGCCCTCCCTCTTGCCCTCCCCACTGCCCTCCCCACTGCCCTCCCCCTGCCCTCCCCTGCCCTCCCCCATCCTCCCTCCTGCCCTCCCTCCTATTCTCCCCCTGCCCTCCCTCCCACCTCCCCCCTGCCCTCCCCCCTGCCCTCATTCCTGCCCTCCCTCCTGCTCTCCCTCCTGCCCTCCCCCCTGCCCCCTGTCCTCCCCCCTGCCCTCCCTCTTGTCCTCCCCCCTGCCCCCTGCCCTCCCCCCTGCCCTCCCTCCTTGACTCCCCCCTGCCCTCCTGTTCTAGTTTGCTAGCTGCTGGAATGCAATATACCAGAAACAGAATGGCTTTTAAAAGGG
Organism: Tamandua tetradactyla; assembly: GCF_023851605.1. NCBI lineage: Eukaryota > Metazoa > Chordata > Mammalia > Pilosa > Myrmecophagidae > Tamandua > Tamandua tetradactyla. The sequence continues at coordinate 2,701,447 of NC_135335.1, forward strand.
AGAATTTAATGAGTTGCTGGTTTACAGTTCTAAGGCCAAGAAAATGTCCCAATTATAACAAGTCTATAGAAATATCCAATCAAAGGCATCCAGGGAAAGATACCTTGGTTCAAGAAGGCCGATGAAGTTCAGGATTTTTCTCTCAAGAGAGAAGGCACATGGCAAACACAGTCAGGGTTTCTCTCTCAGCTGAAGGGCACATGGTGAATACGGAGTCATCTGCTAGCTTTCTCTCCTGGCTTCCTGTTTCAGGAAGCTCCCCGGGAAGCATTTTCCTTCTTCATTTCCAAAGGTCGCTGGCTGGTGGACTCTCTGCCTTGTAGTGTTGCTCTCTCTGAATCTCTCTGAATCTCTCTGAATCTCTCTGAATCTCTCTGAATCTCCAAAATATTTCTTCTTTTATAGGACTCCAGTAAACTAATCAAGACCCACTCAAATGGGTGGAGACATGTCGTCCCCTAATCCAGTTTAACAACCATTCTTGACTAAATCACATCAACCAGGGAGATGATCTCATCACAGTTTCAAACATACAGTATTGAATAGAGACTATTCTACCTTTAAGAAATGGGATTTATATTAAAACATGGCTTTTCTTAGGGGGCATACTTCCTTTCAAACCAGCACACCTCCCTCCCGCCTCCCCTCTGCCCTCCCCCCTGCCCTCACTCCTGCCCTCCCTCCTGCTCTCCCTCCTCCCCCCCCTCCTGGCACCCACCAGCCAACCCAGGCCTGTTCTTTTGGCGGCAGTGACGAGTCGAATCCCCCACTTAGGTAGAAAGAGGACCATGGAAGGTCTTAAAATCCCGCTTGGACAGCCTGCTCTCCTGCCCGCTGACAGCCTCCCCATGGAGACTTGTGCTCTGGCCACTCTGTCCGTGGGGCTCCTACTGGCGCCTTCTGGCTCGCGGGCCACAGTTAGCAACGCCATGGAAGGGGGCTTCCCGTGCAGGGGCCCGGGAAATCCTGGAGGCCCTTCTGGGCATGGCGTCCCGAGGCCGGCCGAGACAGGAGGCAGGAGGGCACTGCGGCCCGGTCACCCCTGCCCCCCCCGCCCAGGTCTCTTCATGATCATGTTCTCCATCATCTCCATGGACTTCTTCCAGCTGGAGGCCGCCCAGGCCGGCTACCTCATGTCCTACTTCGGGGTCCTCCAGATGGTGAGTGGGTGCCCAGAGCGCAGGGCGTGCTCGTGGGTGGGGCGCAGGGAGGTGGGGGTCTCCGGGTGCAGCAGGCGGCCAGCTTCTCGGGGTGTCTGCCACTGCGGCTCCCGGGACCCGCCCTGCTGCCTCCCTACAGGTCCGCCCTGGGCGCTCGGCCACAGCTCCGGGGTGTTTCTCCAGCGCCCCACCCCCACCCCGCCACATGACCCCAGGCCCACCTGCCCGTGACCCCTGGGCAGCCTTGCTCACTCAGCAACAAGGCCCCTGGTTAGCGTCCAAGGGCTGTGTGATAAATTACAACACACTGGGCTGTCCCCTGCAGGCCCTCCCTGACCCCTGAGGTTCCTTGTGTCCCCTGCGGCCCCTCTCTGTCCCCTCAGGTGCCTCTCTGTCTCCTGCATCCCCTCACTGTCCCCTGCGGCTCCTCATTGTCCCCTGAGGCCACTTACTGTCCCCTGCGGCCCCTCTCTGCCCCCTGCAGTCCCCTCCCCGCCCTTCTCCTCCCAGGAGCCGGTGATCTCTTCCTGGAAACACCTACCCTGCTTGACCCCCTCTCCCCTTCCTGCAGCACTCAGAACCCCCCAGCTCCCATCCACCCCGCCCTTCCTTCCACAAATGCACCATCTCTCATCCCCTCCTCTTCCTCCTTAAATGAGCCCCCACCACGTGGCTTCAGGGTTCCGGGTGGCTGCCTCTGCCCGGCTGCCCCTCGAGCTGTCACTGGACTCTGGTTAGGTGGTTGGGAGTGTGGCTCTGTGGGTTGTGGTGGCCCCAGCACCCTGGGGTCCCCGGATGGGGGCCTCTGGCCTGCCTCCTGAGGCTGTTCAGGGCTGGGGTTCCCAGGGACTCTTGGGGGTTCGGGTGTCAGAGCCAGCACGGAGGCTCATCACGAAGAATCCACACACACCTGCACGACTCCCCCCACCCCAAGGCAAGTTGCTCAGAGCGGCTCGGAAGGATGGCGGGGGTGGGGGTTGTGAGATCACACAGCATGGGAGTGGCCGGGTCGAGACTCGCACCCAGAACAGCCCGGCTCCCAGAGCAGCTTCTCCTGGGTTTCCTGGTGCTGGGCTCTCTGCTGTCCTGTCATGCACAGGTGGGGGGTGGGCACTTGGGGACACAGGGGACACCTGTTGGGGGCTTCAGTGCAATAGGGTCCCTGATGGGCAGCATGGAGAGATCCTTCCAGCTAGGTAGAGGCCAGGCGGGCTTCCAGGAAGAAGTGGCCCCAAACTTTCTGTCTAGAGTTCTGTCGGAGAAGGGAGCCTGGTGCCAAGGAAGGGTCATTCAGCAGAAGCTGGAGCACCCTGGGGCTCCATCCACAGCCTACCGGGGATCCCAGGGCCACGAAGGGCCACCTGGGCGCTGGCAGAGGGCAAGGCGGGGACAGGGCGGAGCAGACCCAACAGCAAGGGTTCAGGGGAGGGCGCAGGGGGCTGAACCGGCCTCTGCATCCTGCCCACGTGAGGCCAGCTGGGCCCCTGCAAGGACCGCATGTGTACGGGAGGCTGTCCCCACGGTGGTGCCAGGGAGGGGATGGGGCGCCAGGGAAGGGGGGATCAGTGCGTGCCCGTCAGGTGGCCTGAGGTAGGCTGAGGTCCTGTCTGCAGCCCCGGCCTGCTGTGGCCACTCCCACCCCCGGCGGGTCCCCCACCCCACCCCACCCCCGTAACACCACACCCTGGGACGTCTCCTGCGACAGCCGGGCTTCAAGGCCCTGGGCTCGGGAAGTGCCGCGCACCGGCGGTTCCCACACTTCCCAGCCACCTGCTCCCTGCGCCTCTCACTGCTGGTGCTGAAATAGCTGCCTCCGGGCAGGGGGCTGGGGGAACAGACAGAAACAGAGAAGAACAAAACAAACATCACCGTAAAAGCTTCATCCTGGCCGGGGGCTGATGCAGCCGTGCCTTGTTCTGGACCTGTAGGGACAGGGACCAGGTCAGGCCACGGGCCTGTCAGGGACACACGCGGCAGCCCCCGCCGCCTGAGTGGACCAGGGACAGGGTCTTGCATGGGGGCGGGGGAGCTGGGCCAGGGCAGCAGGGATCACAGAAAGGGACCCAGAGCCAGGCTCAGGGACCCCAGCTGAGGCTAAATGGATTTTGGGGGGCAGCTGGGGCCCCAAGCCGTGTCTAGATGGACGGCAGAGGCTGGGAGCTGGGTCTGGGGTCTGCAGGAAGAGAGACCTGAAGCCTCCAGGCTCTAGCACCTCCCCTCCCCCCGCCCCAAATGGGGGTGCTCAGTGGGGGTCCCTGGAGAGGAGGCCCCAGTACGGGATGAGCTGCTCCCCACACACACACAGCGGGCCCCACCTGCTGCGCCCATGCAAACCATCTCCTGCCCCTCCCCAGATTCCAGAGGGGCATAGACCCCCTCGACATGGCTCTCTTGGGGAATCAAGGTGCCAGGGTGGGGCCGCAGGAGAAGGGCACCCAGGTGGTCCTTGTGTGCAGCCCTACCTGTGAGAATCCCCCCCCCCACATTGTGTCCCAGCTGCCCGGCCTCCACTGTCGTCCCTAGACTTATTGATCCAGACAGCGCCAGTGGGGAGTGGGGGGGGGAAGGTGGCGTGCCACCATGCCAGGGGTGAGTCGGGGGCTTCTCCGGGGGCGGACCCTGTCCACCCCAGATGCATCTCGTGGAGTTAGGACGTGGCAGGGGCCAGCAGGACGCTGCAGCCTTGACTGGGCTAACCCACACGGAGGTCCCTCTGTGCCCAGGGCTGTGGAGCAGGAGGCACCGCCTGGCTTGTGCCACCTGGGCGGGGAAAGGGCAGGCATTTGGCCTCCATGGGGAGACCTTGGAGGAAGGTACCCATGCTCGGGGGTCCAGGCAGAGAGGGGGCAGCAGCCACACCTGCCTCTCTGCTGCATCACACTTCGGGGGCTCCCCGGAGCTGGCGCCTGTATTCGTTTGCTAAGTGCTGCCAGAACACGATATACCTAGAAATGCGTTGGCTTTTAAAAAGGGGATTTATTAAGTTACAAGTTTACAGTGCTCGAGCCATAAAAATGTCCAAACTGAGGCATCCAGAGAAGGATTCCTTGACTCAAGGAAGGCCGATGTCTGTCGCAGGGGAAGGCACGTGGCTGGCATCTGCAGGTCCTTGTTCCCAGTTCCCTTGCTTCCAGCTTCCAGCACGCGGCTTCCTCTCTAAGCGTCTGTGGGCCCACCCTCAGCGCCTCTGGGACCCGGCTCTGGGCTCTGGCTTTTAGCATCTCACGGGAAGGCACCTGGCGACGCCTGCTTGGCTCTGCAGCGCCAAATGTCCGCGCGCTCTGTGGGCACTTCAAGCCCCTTCTGTATCTCTGTCGCTCTGAGCTCTCTCCAAAATGCCTCCCCTTTAAAGGGCTCCAGTAAACTAATGAAGACCCACCTTAAGTAGGTGGGGTCACATCTCCATCTAATTCAAAGGTCACACCCACAACTGGGTGGGTCACACGTCCGTGGAAACAACCCGTAAAGATCCCACCCTACAACGTTGAATCAGGATTAAGGAAATTGGCTTCTCTGGGGTGCACTTTCAAACCAGCACAGGTCTCCCGGGGTTCAGGGCCCACACCCGTCCAGCACCCGCCCTGCCTCTGGGCCCTGACCCCTGGGAGTCAAGCCATGTCCCTGGCCTGGCCGGGTGGGGGTGGCCCAGGACCCCAGCAAAGAGGCGCGTCACTGGTAACTGTCCCGCCTCCACGGCTCCTGTGTCCTGGAACCGCCGCGTGGCCCCGGGCCGCCGGTCCTGCCTAAGCTGGGGGGACACTGAGAAGCGACATCAGGGCCTCAGGCTGGTGGCCTGGCTGACCGTATGAAATTCCGAGGCCTGGGCTAGCCTTCCACGGGGCTGTGGTTTCCACTCCGGGAAACTTGTCGGACACAGCTTCCTTTTAAAAATGAAAAACAGGGGAAAAGATAGAACAAGCCTGAAAATTGGATTTTTTTTAAATATTTTTATTTGTTGTTGATAAATGTTATGTACTCGCATACCATGTCATCACCCAAAGTGTACAATCAATGGTTCACGGTATCTTCATATGGGTGTGCATTTATCATCACAACCGAAACTTTTTTTCTTTTTTATGAAAAATAGCATTTATATACAAAAAAGCAATAAATTTCAAAGCACATCTCAATTAGTTGTAGAACAGATTTCAGAGCTTGGTATGGGTTACGATTCCACAATTTTAGGTTTTTACTTCTAGCTGCTCTAAGGTACTGGAGACTAAAAGAAATATCAATAAAATGACCCAGCACGCGTGCTCGCTCGTTAAAGCCGACCCCCTCTGTCTAACTCACCGTCACCTGTGATCTTTCTCCCACTCTTTAGGGGAATTGGGGCTGTGCCTATTCTAGCTTTTCCATGAGAAAATTGCCCTTTTTTAAGGGCCTTTGCGGTCCGGTCTGAGCCACTTTGCTCGGGCTGGGCAGGACGTGGGGGTAGCGGTTGGGCAGGTTGGGCCGGGCTCTCTCTGGGCCCCGCAGGCGGCGTCCCGCCCCGGGCACATCCGGCCTGCAGAGGGGTGCTGGGTGGAGCCCTGGCCAGGCCTGGGAGCGGCCCGCGGGCAGGACGGATGGCTGAGTCACCCTGGGGCCTCCCAGGCTGGTGTGGATACCCCCGCTGACCCCAATCCCCAGGGTGGAGCTGGCAGGTAGGGGATCCCCGAGAGGCCGTGCCAGGGGGACCCTTGATCTGGGGCCCCCCCCCATGACCTCGGGCCCCTGCCACCCTGGGGAGGGGGAGAGGAAGACTGGTGGGACCCCAGCTGCTGCCTGACCCAAGCCTAGGGCCCAGGCACTGGGGGCTGAGGGACAGACTCTTGCCTCCAGCCCCTCGGGACCCCCTGTGACCAGCTCGGTGGCCTTGTCAAATGACCCCCGCCCCCTCAGGCTCAGTTTACCTAGGGGTCGACAAGGTGTAGGGGCGGTGGCACGCGGGCTTCTGGGAGGGCTCGGGGGGAGCCTGCCAGGGACCCCAGCCCCCACTGCGCACCCCCCCCCTCCTTCAGCCACAGCACAGGTCCCTCCTCTCTGGCCAGGGGCACCAAGGAGGGGACTTAGGAGGCTGGGATGGGGCCTGCGGGGGGCTGGATGACTCTGTGGGCCCCCGGGGAGGTTTTCCGAATGCCCCCCACCCCCCCCGTGATCAGCAGGGAACCCGCCCTTCTTTGATTCAAATGGGATCAACTTTAATCTGAAAGTAAAGTGGCGAGATGGCTGGGGGTGTGAAACTCGGGCCCACGGATGCGGGGCCGTGTGTAGCTACGGCGTGGTGTGTTTGCACGTGCGTGTGCGCGTGGGCACCAGTACGTCGGGGGTCCCAGGCCAGGCCCATCCCTCTGGGGGCCACGAGCTGTCCTGGGCACACGGGACGCCCCTTCTGCTCTGGACGGGGGGGGCTGCTCAGGGGGGGGGTGGCCTGGAGCCCCCGCTCTGCCGAGGGCCGCCCCCGCAGTGCCCTCCCGACCCCTCCCTCCTTCACACCCACCCCTGCCCTCCCGCCCTCGCCTGTGCCCAGGTCATCCAGGGTCTGGCGATCGGGTGGCTGAGCAGCCGCTTCTCCGAGGAGGCCCTTCTGCGCGCCAGCGTCCTGGTCTTCAGCCTCGTGGGCCTGGCTATGGTGAGTCCCTGGCCACCCCGCCGGCAGCGGGCGGCTCCAGGCCCAGCCCGGCCCTCTGCCCCTGGGCCCGGCCCCTTGTCCCCACCTCTCCAGCCGCTCGGTGGGGGCGGCAGTGGGGGGTGGGGGCTGCGGCCTCGGGGTGGGGTCCTCGGCCTGGCAGGGCGTGGGTCTCACCCGGGCGTGCTCCGTGCCAGGCGCTGATGTCCAGCACTTTCCACTTCTGCCTCCTGGTGCCTGGCCTGGTCTTCAGCCTGTGCACCCTCAACGTGGTCACCGACAGCATGCTGGCCAAGGCCGTTCCCGCCACCGACACGGGTGAGCACGGCCCCCGGGGTGGGGGCCCCCGGGGACACCCCAGCACACCCTGCTGGGTATCTGGGGTATGAGTGGCCAGGTTGGTGGGCAGCAGGAGGGCCCGGGTGAGAGTCGCGCCCCCCACCCGGCCCAGCCTCGCCAGGCCCGAGGCTCTGCTGACCAGGCTGGAGGAACGGGAGGTGGGCTTCCTGGAGGAGGTGTTGGTGACTGGGAAGCCTGGGCAGTACTTCATGAAGAAGGGAAGAGGGAAAGATGGTCCAGGGAATGCAGGTCTCCACGTGGCCTGGGCTGGGCTACGCCAGGAGGGCTTCCTGGAAGAGGTGGAGCCAGTGCTTTGGAATAGACCAGGAGGAGGGAGCAGGGGAGGATGGCCTGGCAGGGAGGAGGGCCCTGGGCGCTACAGGAGGAGCCATGCCCAGGCCCAGGCTGCAGAACCGCCTCGTGCAGGGGCACCACCTCTCAGCTTGGCAGGAGCTGGGAGCCGGTTCCCAGGACCAGCCTGGGAACCAGAGGCAGCGGAGGGGGCGGTAATTGCTGCCCGCTGTCTGTGGGGCGTGTGGGCGGTGGGAGAGGCTTGCCCGGCCCGGGTGGGGCTGTGCCAGGCGGCTGGTCTAGGCTGACCGGCCCGCAGCCTCCAGCAACCAGAGCGGGTCCTGTGAAGGCGCTGGGAACCGGGACCCAGCGGGGGGTTGGGGGACCCTCACTCTTGCCCATTGTGCCCACCCCACACCAGGACCCACTCCCCCCGGGGGCCTGCCCCATGCCACCTGCCATGGGGGCGTCCACATGAGGGTCAGGGGCCAGGCGGGCCTGGGAAATGGGCTCCTTCTCCCCGGGGCTGGGGGAGAAGCAGGTGGAGGGTCCTTTGCATCCTCCCCGGAGCACTCCTGTGGGCTGAGGGAGCCCCTCCCCAGTCTGTGTGGGCGGAGTCCCACCCAGTCTACAGAGGGCGGTGGGGAGGGACGGGGGCGGCAGGGGAAGGGCCTGGGGGTGTCCGAGGCCGGGCTTGAACCCCAGTCCCCGTGCTCACCCCAGTGGCCCACCCAAGTCCCCCTGCCCCGGGCCCCGCAGAGGCTTCGGCCTGCCCTGGTTCCTGCCACAGCCAGGGGCCCCTGGGAGGGAGCCGTGGAGGGCGGGTGCACCCAGGCCTGGGGCCAGGGGTGGGCGGCCAGGGGACGGCCCCAGCCCGTGGCTCCGAGGCCACCTCCCCTGGCAGGCCTGGCAGGCCGCGGTTCCCAGGCTCCTCCCGCCCTCCGCTGGGAACCTCCTGGGCGGACAGGGGGCCCAGCCCCGCGTGGGTGCCCTGCGGTTGATGATGGGAAGTGCAGCCAGCCAGGGGCCCCCCGGGCAGGGCAGTGCTTCTCCCAGTGGTCCTGGGGGGCCGGGACGTGGGTGCGGTCCCCTAGGGGAAACCCCTGACCGGCTCTCCTCCCCGCAGGCACCATGCTGGGTCTCTGTGCCTCTGTGCAGCCGCTGACCCGCACCCTGGGGCCCACCCTGGGCGGCCTCCTGTACCGCAGCTTCGGCGTTGCCGTCTTCGGCCACGTGCAGTTTGCCGTCAACTTCCTGGTCCTGCTGGCCCTCTGGGGGAGGCCTGTGCCCCAGAAGCAGGTCAAAGTCCGGTGACCACGGCCCCTGGGCACAGACCGCCAATAAACTCCCTCGGGACTCCTTCCGGCCTGGTTCCCACAGACTGCCATGTGGGTGGCGGCGGGCAGGGCAGAGAGCCCGGGTGCACTGGAGGGCTTCCCGGAGGAGGGGGCCTGCCGTGGAGCCTTGGGGAGAGGGTCCAGGTTTGTGCAAGATGGTGGGAGCTGGGCCTCGCCGCTGTCACTATCCGCCCCCGGGTGCCCAGCGCCACGGCCACACCTTGCCAGCAGCTCCAACACGTCCCCCGCCCCCACCCCCTCGGGGTCCTTGGCCAAGGTTTCGCCCTACAGGCTTCCTTCAAATGCAGTAAACTCAAAATTCCCTCATCCCCCAACGGAAGGGACTCAGAGAGCAGAGCTCCGTCAGCCTTCCCGGCCCAAGGGCCCAGGCCAGACCCTCCCACCTTTGAACAACCCCCGCAGATGGAGGTCTCAGCCCCCAACTTTGGTCATCTGTCCAGGTGAAAGACTGGGTGGGAGAGGTCCTCAGGGTGGGCATGGGGTGGGGATCCCAGGGGGTCCAGCCAGTTGAAGTCCCCACTCTGCCTCTGGGTACAGGGCCGTGGTTGATCTTTTCTACTTTGGACACCCCCCCGCCCCACCCCCACCCCCACCGCCTTCACAAAGCATTGTCTGGGAGAAAATTCCGTCCGGGGAATGGTTTTCTCTTTGGACCCAGCACCCAGGAGTCCTGTAGGATGCCCGGCAAAGGGATAGACCCCTCCCCACCCCACCCCCAGCCCTTAGGGACCCAGCTAGGCCTGCGACAGCTCCCCCCCACCCCCCGTCCAGGTCCAGTGTTGGTCCCTTCCCAGCCAGGAAGGTCCCTGGAACAAAGGCCCTTCACCATCACCATACAGGGAGCAGGTCCCACTCGCTTCTGCCTCCTCAGCTTGTCCGTCGCCAGCCCACCTTGCTGGGGAGACAGACACAGACCTCTGTGAGCCCGCCCCAGCCTGGCAGCCGGGTACAGGCACTGTCTCGGGTCATCCATGCCCCAGAGAAGGCCACCAGGCAGGGAGGGGTTTGGGGTTCCCCCGGAAGCATGGCAGGGGGTTGGCAGGTTTTCAGGGCCTCTCCACCCCAGTGCCACGGCCCTGGAACACTCAGAGGCTCAGTTCGCCCGTCTGGGCCGTGTCCCCAGCTGCCTGCCAGGCCATCAGACACTCCCCATAAGCACTGTCTGTCCCGCAGGCCCCGCACCCCCGGGCACTGGCTGGCAGGGTCTGGCAGCCCAGCTGCCTGGAGCTGCCCCTGTCCAACCCGGGGTGGCGCCCGCAGAGCGGCTGCGGGGCAGGAGGCCGTGTGGGCGAGAGGACTTAGCAGGGGGTGGGTGGCTCACCGCCCCCCCCTCCACGAGGGGCAGCAACCCAGACCCGGGGTTGGGGAGGTGGCACCACTGGGCTGGGTCAGGGAGTTGATGAGTCACGGTACCCAGAGAGCTGGACACCAGCCCTGCCCTCCCCATGCCACTCTCCAGGGAGCGGAAGTCAGCCACCAGCCAAACCCCAGGGCAGTTGCCAGCCTGGGTCCCAACACATAGCACTCACTGTTCATTCAACACGCTTTCCCTGCAGACTGGCACACGAAGGGGTTCGGAATCACAGGTCTGCCCCAGCGCCCCCCACCCACCTCCTCCTCCCTCAGATCTCCCACCCCCCCCCAGCAGGAATCTCACAGAGCCACAGCAGCTGGTAGAAAAGAGAACAATTCAAGTAATTTATTTGGAATGGACACACTGATGCAAAAACAAAATATTATGACATTGTTTGACGACAAAAAACCAGAAAAATAAATACATAGATACGTCCAATAATTTAAGGCGCCCGCACAGCGGGCGAGGCTCTGCGCAGAAAGGGCCCCCGGGCGGCTGCGGGGAGGGGACCAGCTCCGGCTCGGTCCTCCTCATGCTCCACGGGGGGCGGGGGCTGGGGGTCCCGCGGGGCACCGCGGTCCCGGGCGCCCCTCGGTTCCCGCCCGGCGCGGCTCCGACCCCGACGCGTCCAGTCTCTGGCTCCTGCGGGGAGAGGAAAGAGCTCAGGGCCCCAGGTCCCGGCCGCGTCAGGTGGAGGCGCCGGCTCCCGGCGTGGCACCGGGTCTCCCCTTCCCCCCAAGTCGCCTCCGGGGCGGGTAGCACCTCCCCGCGGCGCTCGGGGTCCCCTCGTTCCCTCCCGGACGGGGCTTCCCGGCGCGGGCCGGCACTCACCGCGCGGCGGCTCAGGGCGCACGGGCCGCGGGCTCGTCGTGGGGCGCGTCGGCGGCGGCGCGCTCCTGGCGGCTGCGGAAGTCCTGCAGGGCGCGGCGGTTCTGGAAGTCGATGAGTGCCAGTGTGATGGCCGCGTTCCAGCAGCTCTCGCCCGCGCAGCGGAAGTCGATCTCCTTGCGGTCGGTGGTGACGATGGTGAAGTAGATGTACTTGCCGGTGCGCTCCACGCAGTCCACCTTGAGGATGGAGTGGAAGCGCAGCTCCTTGGGGCGCGCGCCGGGGCCGGCGGGGAAGAGGCTCAGGCGGTCGGGTGTGAGCACGCCGCGCTTCTTCTTCCACAGCTGGAACAGGCTGTCGCTGCGCTTCTCCAGCTCGCCCTCGCGCAGCACCTCGCTGGGGGTCTTCATGTCGGGAGGGCGCGGGCACAGCGCAGGGGTGGCGGCGGCGACACCGGCTCTGCGCCCGGGTGGCCGGGAGCGACTTTATGTAGGCCCCACCCCGCCGGGCCCGCCCCCACCTCACCCCACCCCCGGCCCCGGCGCCACCGCCGCCGGCCCGCCCCCCCCCGTCTGTCACCACCCCCCGCCAGCCCCGCCCCGGCCCTGCCCTCCTCCCAACCTGGCTGTCCCCGGCTTCTGGCGGCCGCCCCCAGGCCCCTAGGCCGCCCTAGGTCGGCCCCTGCTCCCTCCCCGTGCGCGCCCCTCCTGCCGCTCCGACGTCCCCGTCGCGGCCCGGCTCCGGGGGAGACCCAAGCCCTGTGTCCCCGCGTCCCGGCCCCGGCCCCCGCCGGCTGCGAGGCGGGCCCTGCGCAGGAATGCGCTGCGAGCCTCCCTGCCCGCGGTGACTCACCTGGAGCCCCGGAGCGCCCCGGGAGACGAGACCGCAGGGTTCAGCCCGCCCCCCACCCGGTTCCAGACGCCCCGAAACCCGGAACTGCGGCTCCTGGATTTGGGGGTGGAGGGGCGCTGCGCAAGTCCGGTGACGCGCGACCGAGGGCCGTTTCGCCCAGGGCCCCCCTAGGGGGTCTCCGCCCTGTGGCGCCCCGCGGGCTGCGCCTGGAAGGCCTGTCCTCACCCCCTCGGAGCGGGCGCTGCGGGCCACAGCTTTCACTTCTGTAAAACGGGACAGCCGAGCCCGGGCTGCCTTCGGTAACCCCAACTTAAAACAGACCTGGTAATGCTCGCTCCAAGGGGCCCAAACCTCGCTCCCTGGTGTCTTGCCTTTCCCCCTGGGCCGTCGAGGTGTCCAGTCGAGAGTGGGACTCCTCTGCAAAGTGCAGCGGGAAGGCAGCTGGAGCCCGCGGCTGGTGGGGCGGGGAGCCCACTTTGGGGGACCAGAGTCCCGGGGCGCCCCAGGCTCAGGCCGAGGGGACAGCTAAGTCACCACCCTCCAGCCGGGCACTGGGCGCCTTGTTTACCCCCCTTCCCTAGAGGGTTTGGCAGCCAGCGGAAGCAAAAGCCTGCACTCCTGTTCCCACCTCCCAGCGCCCCCTCCCAGCTGTGGTCTGTGGCATCCCAGTCCCGGAGCGGCCAGGACAGGGGTGCCCTGGGGAGAGCCAGGAAAGGCCTGCGTCCCTGGGTAGGGGCAAGAACCAACCAGGACCGGCTAGATCATTTGCAGATCCCAACGTCAAATGGAACTGCAAGGGCCCTTGTTCAAAATTACCCCGAACTTCAGGACGCCGGCGGCAGGTGTTAGCCCAGGGTGGCCCTTCTCGCTGCGGGGCCCTGGGTGTCTCCAGGGATCCAGGCCCCTGAAGAACCTGCCCTGGCTGTGTGGCCTCAGGCCCATCCCCGGTCCTGGGCCCCTCACCAGGCTTGTGCCTATGGGATCTGGGTGGTCCCAAGGACCCCGAGGTGGGTGAGAGTGTGGGAGCTTGGGGCAGGGAGAGACGCCGCCCTCTGTCCTCTGCCCACCAGGGTTGCTGGGCAGAGAGACTTGGGAGTGGCCTCCTGGGCCTCACTGGATCACTCTTTGGGACACGGACAGTAGGAAGAGGGGCGGGGCCCTGTCACCGCCCTCCAGCCAGGGGTTGTGGGGGGGCGACACACAAATCCAGAAAGAAAACGATCCTCTCTGGGGCCAAAAGCTGCAGAGAGCGGGCCGCGCTGGGAGGGGCCTCCTTTCCGTGGATCATTTGCTTTAGGACACTTGTCACTGTGAATTGTTTCTCCGCCCCTTTGGGAGAAGGTCCTTCAAAGAGCCAAACCAGCCTCTTCCAACCCCACAGCGTTTTCCTCAAAGACCTGGAAGCCCACTGCTTTGAAAGCAATCAAGGAAGAGAGTTCTCCTCTCCCAGTTTCCCTGGGAAGGTAGGATTGGGGGGCAGGAGCTCCTGTCTTAGGGATGTGGGAGGTTTCATTTTCCTTTGTATAAGCAATTAGCAGACACAGAGGCCACCCCACTGGCCAGGTGAACTTGGGTGGACGGGCCTGCTGGGGCGCGTCTGCCCGGCTGGCTCCAGGGTCCTTTTTCTTTCTGTTCTGGTGACTGCCGATTTCCTGTGACAAGTATTTCAGGCAATCCTGGAACTGTTTTCTCGCCCTGCTTTGGTAGAGGAGTTTTCTGGGTTTGCTGGAGGTTTTGCTTTTTATTCTATTTCCCTGGTAGCTAGTGGGGTGCCCTCCGAGCCTGGAGAGTGTGCATCCGGGCAAGTGTGACCCCAGGCCAAGGATCGACACTGCTTAAGCACCTACTGTGTGCGTGCAGGCCTGGCTGGGGCCAGAAGCCCCAAGGAGAGAGTGGGGATCTCCTGCCCTCAGGAGCACAGCTGGGTTGCCAGGTGGGTGTGGGGACGGCGAGGGCACTCTGAGGACTGGGGATTGGGGGCCTCAGGGTGGGGCTCACAAGAGATGGGGGCCAGGCCCTGCACAGTGGGCAGCTACATCCTTCCTGCAGGTACCAGGTGCCAGGCCCCAGGCACATGATAACAGAACACCCCATTTTACAGATGCAGAAACAAGAGGCCTAGGGAGAAAATGGGCCAGGGGCTGGGGGGAGGGCGTGCCTGAGTGGGAGAGAAGACCCGCCCACCCCCAGGACTGACTTGGGGGCTGCCAACTGCCCACCTGCTTGCTGTCCCCCCCACACACATACAGAGTGTCAGGACGGGGGAGGAGACCCCACATGGCCGTTGGTTCCCACCTGCCCCAGGAGCTGCTCTGACCTCTGGGCTCCTGCTTGAGGTTACCCTGGGGGAGAAATGGGGGGCCAGGGGCGTGGGCCCCTACCCTGACCTGCCCAGGGAGCGTGAGGGACAGCTGGCCTCTCCAGGCCTTGCCGACCATCATAAGCCCCACTCAGAGGTGTAAGAAATTCCGAGGGATCCAAGTTGGGGGAGGCCCTCCCAGCTTGCTGAGCACCCCTGCCTCCTGCGTTCACTCCCACAGCTTCAGGCAGCCGCCACCATGGCACTCACCGGGCCCAGTCCCACCCCCAGCTGCCTCCCCAAAATGAGTAATGACTGCCAGGGGCACCTGCCCCACTTTCCAGGAGAGGAAGTGATGGCTCAGAGAGGGGAGGTGACTTGGACAAGGTCACACAGCTTGGTCATGTAACAGGCCCATCTGAGTCGCCCCCTCTGCCACGGCTGCTTCTGGGGCTGTTGGGAGGAAGGAATGATGCTGCTAAAGCCAAGTGCCGACTGTGGAAACCCACGTGAGGCTGTTTTGTGGGGTGCTCCCTCCTGGGGCTCTCCACACTGAGCCCAGTGGCACTATGGGGACAGCGAGGAGACCAGGGTTATTCCCACCACCCCGCCAACAGCCTGGCTTCCTGCTGGACACTGGGGACCCCACGCAGATTCCCAGGGCACCCCATGGGGAGCTGTGAGTGCTTTCTTGGATTTGCGGGAAGTGGGGGTGTGGGGGGGGGGACTCAGAGGTGAAGTGACTCAGCTGGGGTCCCACGGCTGACGAAAGGATTCGCGTGTGGCCGCGTCTATACCGAAAGCCCCGCCCCTGACATGCGCCCGCCCGAGTGGCTGAGATGGCTCTGGGGGGACGAGTGCGGAGTGGCCCCCGCTGGGCTTTGCACTGCGTCAGCCCCAGCAAGTTTACTAATATTTACCCAAGGGGAGCCACATCCGGCTCCTCGCAGGGTCTGAGCTGCCGGGGCAGGGGGACAGGGAGACCCGGTCCCCAACATCCGGCCTGGAGGCTCGCAGTGCTGCACAGCTGTTGGGCCCTGTGCACCCCGGAGCCCAGCTGCCTGAGGATGTCGGGGCAGCAGGGGCAGAGCTAGGGTGCCTCCTGGAAACTCCCCCATGAGGTCATTTCTACAGGGGTGTTGAGGGCGAGCCCTGGAGCTCTTGCCCAACCTGCCCGATGCTGGAGTAGGCTGATGAGGAAGTGCTGTGTCACTGGGCCAGCCCGGGCGCCTGGGGCTCGATACTACTCCTTCCTGTGGGCGACAGTGCTCAGGGAAAGCCCTGGGGAGGGGGCCCGCTGCCCTACCTTGCAGACCCCTCCTCTCCCCTCCCCTCCTCCAGGGAGCCCTCTTAGATGGTCATGGTGGGCTCAGAGTCCTGCCTCCCACCGACCACATCACTGCCAGGCCTGGCTTCCCAGAGCCTGCTCTGGCATGAGCTGGGAATTGCAGCACCCGAGAGGAAGCCTGATACCACTCTACCTGAGTCCAACACAGCCCACTGGCCCCGGCCTGTGACTCAGACCTGACCTCGTTCCCTCTCCTCCCAGCCGCAGCCTGAGAAAAGTGAGAGGCTCAGGGGCGGAGGACCAGTCAGCCTGTCCCACCTGATTCCAGGAACTCACTGCCGCCTGGCCTTGGTCTGTGAGAACTCTGTCCTCTAGCCTGTGTGGTGCTCGAGCCCCTTCACTGGAGTCTTGACAGGCCCTGCCTCCAGAAACAGTGGTGCTGTTGGGAACAACCCTCCCCTCGTTGGCCCCCTGGTGAGCTCCTATACATCCCTCAGTACCCAGCTCAGAATTCCCTATCAGTGCCTGGAAGACAAGGATAGTATCCTGTTCTCTGGGGTTCCCAGAGCCCAGCTCAGATGCTCAGGAAATGTTTTTGTAGACAAGAGGAGCCCAAAAAGCATCTATCTTATGGTCCAAAAGTCCCAACAACTCTGTACCAAGCATCTGACCTTGGTGGGATCAGTTTGCCTCTGTAAACTGGACGGTCTGCCTCCAGGTGAGACTGGGGGTCAGGAGCAGCCAGGGTCCAGGGCCACTCTAGGGCTGGTGTGGGCCACGGCAGGGCCAGGCTACATGGCTGGTGGCTGGGCTAGGAAAAGGCATGGGGCTCAGAACCAGAGAGACAGGACCAGGCAGGGTACGTGAGCGGGCTGGCTCAGAACTCCCCATCTGTGCCTGGAAGGACAATATTGTGTTCTTTGGGGTCCCCAGGGCCGGGGGGAGTTCAGAGGAAAGCCTGCCCCACAGCACCCCAGGGCCCCAGTTTGCAGGGCACATAACGGCAAGAAGCCAGCTGATATTTTTCAGTTAATACCCAAAGACTCCAGGACTGGCTCCCAGGGACCTCTCAGTAAGCGTAAATGAATGAATGAACTAATGAATGAATGAATGAACACCTGAACAAACAAAATGAAGTAATGCTTGCCTTCTGGGCAGGGTTGCCGACTGCGGATCTGGGCTCTGGCTCCCCGACCCTGGCCCCCAGCTGCCCATTTAGCAGGTCTGGGAGGCTCCTGGGGTGTCTATTTTTACTAAGTTCTCCTCTATCTTAAAAAATAACCAAAATAGTCTTTTTCTTGAGCAGGCACGATTTCAAGCTCATCTCCTGCTCCTGCCTGGGTCCCCTTGGGTTGCTGAGGTGGCACATGACCACCTGGATCCTTTTAAAACTGCATTTTCATGGGCACATCCACGTGCTTCTTTGCTTGTTTTATGGAAGTGGAGGCAGGACGTGCTTCCTTCCTGCATCTCGGGCGTTTCCCAGGAAGTTCTGGAGCACCCTCCTCGACAGGCTGGTGGTGAACCTCCCCGTTAAGGGAGCTCCCCGCTGCACACAGCGTTTCGCTGCCATCCACCTGAGCTCAGCTGCGTAAGTGTGACCTGGTGCACCTGTGCGAACGCCGGAGGGCTGGGGTAGGCTGGAGGCCCTCCCGAGATGGACAGTGGGGACAAGTCCGCCTGCCCACCGTGGCCCAGCCGAAGGCAGATGCTCTGCACCCTTCAGTTTTGTTTTCTTGCCGCTCTGGTGGGTGTTTCTCTGAGCACCCATGGGCTGCCCCTCTCTTCCTGTATTTACGGCCGTTTGCATCCCAGGCTGGCACCTGTCTGAGCAGCTCCCGCAGCAGCCTCAAGAAACGCATCACGTGTTTGTGAACCCCTTGTTTGCACTGGACTGCACACTTAGGCAGCTGGAAAGGGTGGAAGGGGCAGCCATGCTCGGATGCAAGGGTTTACTAGACCAGGCTCCCAGCCCCCTGCCACAGGCGTCTCTTGCTCAACACCCCCAAAAGTGTCCCGTGATGTGAGAAGCATCCCAGCCCTCTGGAGGCCAGAAACTTCCATGTCTCTTCTCTGTTCTCTGCTTCAAGCCATCCCGGAGGCCAATGGAGATCCCCAGAATCGCATGCTTTCTGCCACCACTCGAGATCCCCAGAATCGCATGCTTTCTGCCACCACTTTGGGCCAGCACCTCTCCCATGCCCCTTGTCTGAGTGCCCGAGACTGTCCCACACCCACTCAGCAGCTGATAGGGACCGCTCCCTGGCAGCCAGCTTCCCTGACCCTCAGCCTGTGTGGCCCCCAGCCCTTTCTGGAGCCATTTCGGACACCCTCAGCCCCTGTCCTCTTTCCTCCTACCCACCCCAGCATCCCTGGTCCTCTGCTGAACAGGCTGGAAGGGGGCTGAGTCAGGCCTGCCCTTCGGGGACCCTTGCTCTCAACCTGGGCCCGGTACGCCTCCTTCCTTCCTTCCATCCCTCCTAGAGGATCTTGCCCCTGGCTGCCCACGCCAGCATGCTCAGACCCCCAATTCTGGGCCTAGGGGGAGCACTTCGCAGTACCCCTCTCCACTTCTGCCACAGAGCTGGGAAAGGGGAACCTGGGCCCGGTACGCCTCCTTCCTTCCTTCCATCCCTCCTAGAGGATCTTGCCCCTGGCTGCCCACGCCAGCATGCTCAGACCCCCAATTCTGGGCCTAGGGGGAGCACTTCGCAGTACCCCTCTCCACTTCTGCCACAGAGGTGGGAAAGGGGGACTCACGAGGGGGCTTGTTGAGAGTCCACAGGGTCACAGCATTCTTTGCTCAGGGTGCCTCCGCCCCCCAACCCAGGGCAAACCCCTGCCATGAGGCCCCTTGGGGAGGGCAGCTCCAGGTTCCTCTGCTGGGAGCTTTCAGCCCTGCAGGGAAGAGGGCAGGGGAGGCCCAAAGACCCCAGGCTGCTTGGAGGTTGCCCCGTCCCCAGACTTCCTTCCCAGCCTCCCAAGTGCCACCACCCCCAACCCCATGCCCACATGACCAAGGGGAGCTGTCCTTTCTGGACTGCTTCAAGCAGGGGGTTGGCTGAGAGTCCCCCGTGTGCCAGTTGGCTGGGCTTGAGGGTCTGGGGAAGACTGTGAGCACCCAGTAGCCCCTGCCAGGCCTTTGTCTCCTGAATCCTCCAGATGGTGCTGGGGTGGGATAAGGGGTGCTGCTTCTCGTCTCAGATGCAGGCCCGCTGACAGCCGTGGAGTTCTGGAGGGACCCTTTGCCCCAGGGCAGGGGAAGGAGCTGTGGAGCAGGGGTGAGGGGCTTCTCCTGGAAGGTGGTAGCCCTGGGGCTGGCAGCCAGGCCAAGCCAGGTTGTTGGTTGCCATGGAAAGTAACATCCGGCCGCGCCCAAGGTGAACTCTGAGTCAGCAGAGCTGGGACAGCCCTGTGGGGCAACGGCCCCACCCTGGCACCCAGGTGACTCGGCCTGAGCGAGTGTGTCAGGGCCTCATCATGAATGAGAGAAGGGAGCCCAAGAAACCCTCGCAACTTGATGGCCCCAAAGGTGCAGCCAGGCAGCCTGGACCCCGTAAGTCTGAGTCTGGAGCCCCAAGGCTCCCGCACCTTTCGTGGGTGTGCAGCCCGAGGGCAGGGCAAAGGCACCGCCTCCAGAGGAAGCAGAGGGGAGGAGGGGTCATCACACCCAAGGGAAGGAGGAACAGACTGGCAAGGCTGGCACAGTCACTGAGGCCCGCACTGGAACACTGCCCCCACCACAGCCCTGACCTGCAGGCCCAGGAGTGTGGCTGGCAGCCAGAGCTCCCCACATCCAAGGGAATATAGTGGTGGGTGCAAATGGGGACAGTGGTCTCCCACTTCCTGGCCCCCACCACTCCTGTCACCCACACACTCAAATCCCATCATCCCCTGGCTGCCCAGGGCACAGCCCCACCACCCCAGGTCGGGTATCACCTTGGAGTTGCTTCCTTTGACCTAGCCGCCCCAACCCAGCTAAGGGACCGGGCTGGATGGAGCGTTTTCAAAGCAAATGCACTCTGGCCACTGGCCCTGCTGTGTTGACGGGCCCGGATTCAGCCAGGGCCCCAGAATGGGACAGTGTTCAGGAGGAGAGTGGGGGAATTCCCAGGGCTATTGGACAGGGCAGAGTCTGCATCTGCCCCACACCCCACGAGGAAAATAGGACACAGAACCGACACAGGGAGACCAGCCGCCCGTGTGGCCTGTAGAATACTGGGCCCTACTACTCCTCAGTCTTCAAGGGGGTGACCAGTTTGAGTGAAATCATGCCAACCGGAGGGGCTTTGGAAAATCCAACTTTAATGAGGTTGAATTTCCACACAGCCCAACATCCCAAAGCTGAGGCTTTTAGCGGCTCCCAGCAGCTCCTGGGCCAGTCCCTGCCCACACCATCATGGCCACTGCACTGTGGTTCTGCAGGTTCCAGAACCTCTAAAAAAGGAATCCACAAGTCCTGGGAGTGTCAGACCAGTCCAGTAGACCCAGGCCTGGAGGCCGAGGTGACCCCAGTGCTGCGGCGTCAGAGAACCAGGGCGTTGAGGTGAGCTCAGAGCTGAGGCCAAGGGGAAGAACCCTGGGAAAGGAACCCCGTGAGGGCCTGGGACCAAAGAGGAATGCTAAAGCAGGGCTGGGGATGGGGATGACTTGGCCATCAGTGCCCCACTTGGGGCTGTCCAGAGGTTAGCTGGGCCAGAGGCAGAGGAGTGAAAGGTGGGCAGTGTTGCAGGACCCGAGAACCCCAAACCCCACCGCCCCAGTGAGACGGGCATGCACGGAGCAGATGGCAGGTCTCCGGGTCTCATTGGCAAAGCAAACGTGCCCTTTCTGAAAATGAATGGAAAGCTTCCAAAACAAAATGTAACCAGGAGTCTGGTAGCCTTGGATATAGCCCAGACTCGGGATTCTACAGAAATAAAGCAGAGAGCATGGGACCTCACCCATTCATGCCAAGGAGAGCACACTCTCCAGTTGCCCCTTTCCAAGCTTTCCCGCAAAGAAAGAGCACAGCACAACGCCTGGTTCATGTCCCACAACTTTAATAGAATATTCCAACTAGTCTGTCCACGCCGAGAACACCATTTCCTGAGGGAAGGCCAAGCACTCTCCACGAACTGGGGTCACTGCCGCCAGCGCTGCCAGTGCATGCCCTAAGTGAGCCCCACACTGCCAAGGCAGAGGCTGCAGACACAGGCTTCTGGACACTCCACACAAAGTGAGCGTGGGGTCAAGGAACAGGAGCTTCTGAGAAAGCACAACTCGAAAGCGACTCATTACCTTTCCAACCCTAGTCCTGCAGCCTCATCTGCTAAACTGCAGACAACCCACAGATCTTGCTTCTCTAGCTACAAGCCCTGGACTCTTCAACAGCGGACATGGCCTGAGTGTCATGAGAGCAAGCCCTGCCTCCGGGAGCCGTGGCAGGGGCAGCAGCTCCTTCCCTGCAGGACCCCGGCTGCACCTGGTGGCTGCCTCTGCCCGGCTCAGACACCAGGTCTCCAGTCACAGCACAGGTTCAGGACTGGGAGGGGGAGCAATGGCCTAAGTGCAAAGTCCTCCCGACCACGAATGAACAAATAAATATGTCAATGAACCACTAGAGCTACCGCCTCTGCGTCGGTGTGTGCCACGATCCCCACCCCCACCCCTAGGAAAATAAAACTAAAGAAAACCACACGAAGGAGAACACAACTTGGCTCTCCAAGGCCTTGCTGAGAGGACGCAAGTGCAGCAGCCAGAGCAGCTTTCACAGAAACAGGTTCAAGTGGCTAAAACCGAAGGGCATGGGTTTCTTCGAAAGAAAGGGAAGTATTAAGTCCAATGGCAGAAATGGTGGGACCACATCACCTGCAACCTACCCCTCGGCTGAGCCCATCCCCCCGCCCCCCACCCTGTGGTCTCTCTCTGGGGCCCTCCCTAAGGGCAAAGTTCACTGAGTAGTGCAGGGTACCCTAGGCTGCAGAGGGCACTGGAACTAAACCTCCTATTTCTGAAATGCGTAAAAGTTGCCACTGTACAAGGTAAGCAAAATAATAAGGAAAAAGTGAAAGTGAAAATCATGCACTTGGAAGCAAGGCAGGTGGGCACTGCGATACAACTGTGCCGTGTCCGCATCCCGACAGACGGCCCCGCAGGGGTGCGGCTCACTGCTGCTTGCACTCGGCCGGCTGGCTGGGCTCCTTCTGCTAGGAAGAGAAAACGAGGCTTTCAGAGAGCAAAACCCAGGTCTTCACTGACCAAATAACCTCCCACTCTTTACCAAATACCTACTCCAACTACCAAGACTGCCTTTCCCACCTTCAAGACAGACCTGGGAGGCACTCTGCCTGGGGCTGCCTGGGGGTGAAAGGAGATGCACTCGAGAGCTTTAGGCCATCTGCGCCCTCCACGTGAAGCAGTGCCTATGAACCCACAGACAACTGCCATGTAGGACCCCACAAAAGGCAGGGGCCTCAGAAGCTGGTCTGGCACATGCTAGACTGTGCAGGCATCTGGGTGAGGAAGCCCCATTCCTGCACTACTCCCAAATCTAAGTGCACACGCACTGCCCCACCTACCCACCCATTTGCTGCTCCCAGGAGTGGAAGCGTCTTTTATGGGTACACGGTCACCTGACCCATGGGGAGAGTGATCAAGGACCCACATGGCTACAGCACTCAAGAGGACCACCAACCCAGAGCTCTACCCCCAGTCACCTCCCTGCAAAGGCCGATGGTTCACCAGGATAGGATGGAAATGTTCCTCATCTTAACGGCATGAGGGAAATCCTATTTCTCTCAGAGAGGAGTAGATTAACTTTCCTCTATTCTAACCTATGTATCCTATGAGGGCCCGCTGATGAAAAAGACAGCATTTAAACCACATTTAGCAACCCTGTGAATTCTGTGTTGAGGCCAATGGCAGACTGAAGTGTAGACAGCTTTTCACTTGTTTACTAATATGTACCCTGGGTAAAAGGGCTGTGTCTATCAGTGGCATGCCGTGGAGAAGCCTGTAGGACATGGTACAAAAGAAATCCCTGGGCTGAGGCCCTCCATGGAAAAAGCTGGGGCCACATCTGTGCTTCAGGAAATCATAATGAGGGAATGAAAAAAAAAATCTATGTCTAGAGAACAGCAGAGACACAGGAAACACATGGGAAGTGGTAAAGTGCTGTTTGCAGATGTCACAGAAAAAGCCAAAATGTTCCAACTGGGGCCCCAAGTCACAGCAACAGCAGTGCAAAGTTTCATTTGAAACTCCACCAAAGAGACTGACTGACTCCAACCCGGAATAAGCCAGACCCCATCTTCCCTACCAAAAAGATGAAAATGAATTTTGTCAAGCTGACAAGCAAGGAAAGACTGAGGCAGTGATCACAACACTGTCAAGGCACAGGGGAAGAAAGCAGTCACTTTTGGGGTACAGCGGGAGAAGCGTGTGGGGTGTCTGTGCACATTTTCTATTGGCAAAAAGAAACTGGGCAAGAAAACACGAAGCTAACAAAATGGCTCTGTAAGGGTGAGAGGGTGAGAGGAGGGCAGACAATACAGGCAAGAAGCTTTTTACTCTGTCTATATATAAGGTATATGGAAACTATATATATTATGTAAGTAGCCTACTATATGATGTACATTACACTGAAAAATGTATTATTTAAACCATGAAGTTGGGTGATCAAGTCCGCTAGAGGGAAGAGTCCTCATTTTAAAAAAGAGACCCCAAACAGTGTTGTCCCGAGGACAAGAATTCTTGAGCAAGCAAGTGTGGAGGGCACTCTGGCCCAGGCACCTGGGCACTGTGCCGCGGAAGATGGCACTCTGAATGATCAGGGCCGCCTATGCCAGCACAGCGCCTGCTCTGCCCAGCACCCCTGTGAGGAAAACATGTGCTGCCCCAACTCTAGGGACAGGACCAGAAAACACCAAGAGAGCTGTAAGACCAACAGAGAGCATGCCACGGGGGGGCACAAGAACTTGGGAAATGAATTTTATGAGACACCAGTGGGTTTTGGCCCGTGACACAGCCAGAGTTAAACTACCACTGAAATTAAACAAACTCCTCATTTCTGAACTCAACGACAGTCTGGCCTCTCAATACTACCTTGATCACTAAGGTGAGCTGTTGGTTTTTAAAGGCAATGACTGACAAGAGGCTTTAATGGATCACAATCCACTCAGGAAAGGATATGGAGACAGGCCCTAAATCCAACTCCACAGCTTTGCTAATGAAGGCACCAGAGCCTGACCGAACCCAGACCAGTCTCCTGCACTAGGGTACTGGCTACCAACATTTTTCAGGGGTGGCAGAGTCCCTGTGGTTATGGGAAGGAAGAGTCCTGCTCTTCGAGAGATATGGACTGAAGCATCTATGGATGAGGGCATATCTGAGACTGGTTCCAAAAAAACAGGAGTGGGGTAGGGGTAGGAATCGTAGTGAGGGGGTGAAGGTGCAACAAGACTGGCATGTGTGAAGAGGGTCTTCAGACATCTGGAGACAGTGAAATAATTTTAATTATTCAAGCAAGTTATCAGGTCTGGCCTTTAATTTCATTTAATCAAAATGTTTCTTTAAGCCTAAATCTGTCAACAACCCTTCCGCTTTCTAGGAAAGAAGACCCCACAGAGAGACAGGAAGGCAGCAGAATAAGGTTCTCCAAGACACCTGAGCTAGGTGACCCCTGGAACCAATTTGCCATTTGGGGACAAAAAGATAAAAGCTCTGGCTCTCGCAGGTGCTAATTTCATAAACTGGCCGCTGATGTGGCTCAAAACGCAGAATCCCCGCCATAGTTCCCAAGTTAAGAGCACGTTCATTTCTCATAGCAACTCCGGCACTCCTGCTTCTACCCCCCACTACGTCCCTACACCTGCAAAAGCAGAGCATGTTCCAGGAGCAAGGGTGCCTTGTTAACTGGCAAGAGCCTCTCCTCACTTAGGAGGTGGAGTTCACCCATTCCAGACCAGGGAAAGAGATGCTGTTGTCCAATGCAGGTGCTGATGGAGGGTGGCTCCCGGAGCTCACTGAAGCTCCTTTACGTCTACATGGAGCCTTTCCTTAGTTCTTTACTACCTCATCACCAGCCTCGGTGCCTACACTGAACAAAGATGTCAGGGGCTTTTCAGATAGAAAATTCTGGTATATTAAAATTTTAGTTACTTCTTTGTATGTACATATTCATTTGCATAATACCTGAATTTAAAAATCCCTAAGCATTTAACAGACACATGTCAAGAAAAATGATAACTGGCCAATGCTGTGAATGACTCATCCCACCCAAGTGCAGTCATGGCTGAGGAGAGCCAAATGCACCCTGATGTTAAGAAGGACACTTGTCCCTGATGCCTTCCACTCCGCATTCTGCAGGCGGTGGCCTCCCCTGGCCTCTCCTCTGCCTGAAGAATCATGCCATCGCCCACGAACGTGCTGCTTGGTCAGCAGGAAATACAGGGCTCAGAAAACAGAAGCCAAATCTAGACTGGGTGCAACTCCCCAGGGACACACAGAAAACTACCTACACAAAACCACTGCTCCTTAGAAAAATGCTATGATGAACCTATCAGCTCCTCCTTATTCAGAAAAGTCAGAACAATACATTGTATGAAGTATATATCAGAGCTTGGAAGTTAGGTATGAATGGAATTCCACCTTACCTAGAAACGTACGAATGATTAACAGACAAAAATTACACCTAAATGGGGAAAAAAATTGAAAGGAAGTGTCAGCATGAAAGAAAATGAAATGCACAAAATTATACAGGAGGAAACAGCCACACGATACCAACCTTGAAACGAGCAGCTTCAATGTACCAGGTCTACAGTGACACAAGTCAGGTGGCCAGGGGACATTAATCCCACTGTGACTGACCCCTCCTCCTCCTCCCTCATTTCTTTTTACTAGGACAGATTCCAATATTACAAACCAGTTGGACAACGTGCCTCTGAAGGCTCAGAAATAGGAGCTCATGGCCCAGGAGGACACAAGATGTGGGCCTTTCTGGACAGCAGAGGGCTGACCAACACAGGGAAGCCGGTCCACAACACCACAACCATTCCTCACCCACACCTGCCACAAACACAGTGAGGACTTCAGGAGATGTTAGTGTTTAAAAGTCACTACTTTACTCCAAGCTATGTGTAACCACTTGGTGAGAAGGCTTTATCAGAACACTGAGGCAGAGAGGAGACAGAAGATTTGGCAGATGACAGTAAGGAAGGCACTGCGGAACGGCAGACAGCTCAGGGACCCGATGGAGCTATCTGGAGGGAGCGTGGTGGATGCTGCCAAGCATTCTCAGCCTCTGCTTTATTCATTCAGTGCCCCAAGGGGTAGAAAGATAAGCCAAATAAATAGAGCTGGCACCCAAATCAATCACACAGTGTCTGCGTTTGAGGCAACTTCTATGCCAAGTACTGCCAACTACTCACCAACAGGCCTCTGTCCCCCCTGCCCACATGCCATGAGGCACTCAAGTGCAGGGCTCCAGACTTCAAGTTCCTTCCATCAGTCCCTTCCCACCATCACAGCCCTGGGCACAGGTCCACTTCCAGTATGGAGTGACCAGCTGACTCTAGGTCATCCATGAGCCCTTCCCCAGAGAGGGATTCATATGGCACATTCGTAACGTGTTTTAAGCCAACAACCCCACCCCCACCCCCCGCTGCTGGGAGCCCTGTGAGGAGTCATGAAATGGAGAGTGTTAGATGGATCACAGAGCCAGGTGACACGGACAGCATAAGTGCACCTTCCACTTCAGGCAAAACAGGTAAAAACAGAGACACAAACCTGTCGAAGTTAAATAAAGACACATTCTATAAAAGGGCCAGGTAATATTACCAGTCTGATAACCCATATTATATTTACTTCCAGGATGCAAGGTGTGCCATAAACTTGATTTTAAGCCAGAAAATAATAAATTCTCACTACAGCTTTAGGAGTGTATTAAAAAGTAATTTGGGATTTTATAGTAAATTTCAAATGCCAAAGAACCTTGATTTAAGCTGATTTGATACCATAAATGAAAACCTAGATTTAGAGGTAAAATTAATAGGCTGCCCAAACATTAAAAAAAATTTTTTTTAAATCTTGGTTTTCTTTAATAAAGCTACCTAATTTAAACTGAATTTTCTCAGCCCAAATATACAAGTAAAATTATGCCCACAAGTCAATCCATTTAAAAGCAACTCTTCACTCCCTCAGAAGTCCCTTCTTTGCACCGTTCCCACAAATGAAACCTAATCAGAGAGAAAAGTTGGTTCAACGATCAGTTAAATCGGACCTTAAAACAATTATAGACTTGGGAAATGATGCTGCGCCCTTAAATCCATTTATGTAAATGAGACGTAGCCTGAGAAAGACTTGGGAAAACATTTCAGTGAAATGACCTGAGGGTCTGACAATTCCTCATTCAAGTATTCTTCTAATACATTCTAACTTTCTAGTTAGAGAACAAGTATATTCTTAAGATCACTGGGTCCCAGTGTAAAACATGTGAAGGTGCCTCCCCCACCAATAACTAACCTTGGGGTTTATTTCAGTGTCTTCCTCCTCTTCTCCCTCCTCATCACCTTCTAATTCCTGTATTAAAAGGAGTAATAACTAGTTGAAAAGGCAGGATTTAAAAGGAATCAGCAGGAAAAAAATAAAAGAAAAAAGGAATCGATTATTCCTACTCATAAATGACTAAATCACATCATCTGGACACTTAAGATTATTTCTGGGCATCTTTGTTTTTTTTGCAGATAAACTTGAAATCATTTATTTCTGAAAAGATATATTTTGTTCATTGAATTTTTCTTTTCTAAGTTGCATTTTCACAGGCCAATCATGAGTCCAAAATTATGGACACTGCTGCAGCACTTGCTCTATTTCCATTTAATTTTTCAACGTGGTGAAAAAGACAGCTTTACCTACAATGGGTATCTTAGGTAAGGTTTCATTACCTCTGTCCCTTTGAGCAGAGAAAGCCAAAGAACACACAACTCTAGGAAAACGATGCTTTTTCACGTGACCTGTTTCTTACCTCTTCTTCTCCTTCCTCGCCTTCTTCAAACTGAAAAGAGAAAAACATTTTCAGGTTTATAAACCACGACAGCCATCTGACCTTGATACAAAGCCTGCACCCAGCCCCACTCATTCCATAGCTGCCTGATACCCCTGCCAAGGGACAGAGCTCCTACTCCAGTCCAGGGTTTCCAGGGACAAGCTTACTTCTGGACACCTCTGGGGCCTGGGCCGGTGCTATGGAGCCTTTGGCGGATGAGCCAAAGTAATGAACAATCGCTCAAAACAAGATGTGAGGATGGAGGGAGCTGCACAAAGGACAGAGTCAGCCAGGAGGCAGCCCAATCCCTGTGTGTGCTGCATCCAACTGGGTCCCAAATGCCACCTGACTCTGGCCAGCCTGCCACGAGATGAGAAAAGATTTTTGCAAGCTGATGAATTTGTTTTCCTTCTTATTTTTTACAAGGCTACTCTAAGTAAATCAGTAGCATAACTTTATTATAATATAAGAACTTCTGTATCATTTCAGTTAATATCTCATGAAAGGGGAAAAAACATTTATTTAACAGAAATATAACAAGACCTTGGTGTTTAATCTTTATAATAAATCAAAACTAAAATACTCATAGTATAAATAAAGTACTCATAGGAGAACTTTCATAGACATCACTAGACTCATTCAAGTTTCAAACACCAGATTTATATCAAAATAAAAAACTGAACCAAAACACCCATATATACCTAATGGCTGCATGATGCAGTGCGTGTGAAAAATTGGCAGGTTATTTCACATAAACACTTCCTCTTGGTTTCCGAGCCCTTACCCAGACCTTTAGAGACAATGCACATGGAATGTAGACAGAGTACACGGGGCTTCCCCAGCACACCCTGCAACACTGAGCCACAGCTGGCACATCCTCCCGGCACACACATCGGCTGGGGATACCCAACTGCACAGCAGTAACCCTCCTGCTTAACTGTCCCAACTGGACTCTGAAGCCCAGCATTCAACAAGACCCACCATCATTTCAAATCAAATCTCACCTAACTTCAAACAAGCCTGAGTGCCTGTTTTTGGAGGCTCTAAGACTGTCATTTCACCCTTGAAGACACTGTCTTTTTTTTTTTTTTAAATATTTACTCTGTTGTTTTTGAACATATTTGTGTAACCTATTTCTCATGCTTTCCCTCTCTATTTATGTTATATACGACTATATATGTCTGTTGCATCTACTTGGTACATATTATTATTCAAGTCCAATTTTTCTTTTAGCCTTCATTGTAGATGTGCTAGCCATTATTTAAAGTGATTTTTGAAATCTTCTATTATTAATATGGAATCACCTATTTCTCCCATCAGTCTGTGAATGTTTGCTTCACATGTTTCAGCCCTCATAATTGTTATTTAGATGTGTTTTTATCCTCAAATTTTATTGTGATATATTGACATATCATATATGTATACGTCTCACAGAAGCATCTTCTCATTGTGCAATCATCAATACACTTAGTTTTAGAGCATTTTCATTGCTCCAGAAAGAAAAATGACACAGACATATAAAACAGAAAAAGCAAATCATCCCATATCCCTTATCTCTACTGTTGACCTCTAGTATTGGTGTGGTACACCTATTAGTTTTTTTTTTTTTTTTTGAACTTAAAACCTTTTATTATTTTTTACTAGAGCAATGCTCTCTGAAGTGAGCTGCATGTACCCCAGTTGTGGGTACATAAGGTGATGCCTGAGAATGTACGGAGAAGCACCAGAGAGAGCTCCTCCATTCATGATCTCTTTTAATAACTTCCTCGTTCAAACAAATGGTCTATAACGTACCAAATGTCAGTAAAGTGACTCACAGGCACAGCTCTAGTGCCTTTTCACCCCATGACAACCCTAGTCGTTATCATTCATTCTATTTTACAGAGGAGAAACAGGCCGGAGAGGTTACTCATCTATAGGTGGTAAGATTTAGATGCAAACCCAACCATCGGGCTTGAGTTTGCATTTGTAACCTGCCCACATTGCTTGTCAGTAGCGCCTGCACTGCACAAGTCATTCGTTAATAAATATGCACATGTTTATGTAGGCAAAACCCCTCAACTGAGGGGTCAGAAGAGCATGGAGGTCAAGCATCCAGAGACATGTGGACACTAGGCTTGTCTAGCTATTTAAACGTACATCAATTAAAATGGAATAGAATCCAAAATTCCTTTCCTTCAGTCATGCGAGCCTCATTCCTCAAAAGCTCCCCGTGGTTAGTCCCATGGCACTGCACAGTGGATGCAGAAGCATTCCACCACTGCAGGAAGTTTGACTGGACATGCGGGTTGAGAATTTGGTCAGCAAACCAGCACTTCCTGAAACCTAAGCCTCAGCAGCCGCTCGTGTGTGCAAATGACACAGCGTTCTGCTAAGCTAGGTGTATGGCCCCATTCCCTGATCCCTACACACCCCTCCCAGCCCAAGGATGGATGAGCTCCACTTCAGAGACTGGAAAGCTGAAATTCAGACGTGAACTAACTAGCCTCAGCCAACAACCATGAGAGTGGGCCACGTGCCCTGCTCAGGGAGCATCTGCACAATGAGGAGGAAAGGAGGCCTTCACTGGGTCCCTCTGCAGGAGGGCTCAGCAACTCACACCTGGGTGCCCAAGCTTCAGCTGACCCAAGGGAAGTCCCAACAGACTCGGAGAGAAAGAGAACTGAAAAGCATCCATAACCATCAAGACACTGAACACAAGAGGTTAAATATCATCTATGGCATCCTTCCAGGGATATGCTACAAAAGGAAACTTTATTTTCCACAAATCAACATGACTCAACAGAGAACTTATATCTTAGGCCACAGTCAAAGAAAAGTTTGCTAAGGAGTGTTCAGTGGCCCAAGCTTCCACAAGCTCTGACAATCAAAGAGCACGTTTTCCTGAAGCACAGAGGAAAGTGACATGAAGAGTTTTGTCGTATTTCTTGTGGAGCAGGGGTGTCTATTTCTTTTAGGTTGATGTGCCATTGGCCAGCACGAGTCCACTCTGTTGACTGTCATTTGTTGTGGCCAAACCTCCACAAATGAGACTTCCCTTAAGCTTACAAGTCCCCAGGAGGGTCACAGGCCATGCACAGGTGAGGAGGCACTCTGAGATCTTCAGCTGAGACTGTGGAAGGAGTCACTGTGATGGGCATTCACACAGGTGACTGCAACCTGCTCTGAGAGCCCCCTACCCTACTTCCCACAGAGCTGCTTCTCACACTTGTGTTTCTAAGACTACTCCTCCTATTCTACTTTCCACAAAACTTACAGGGAGCAGAAGACACTATACATATGATTGGTAATATAAATCTTTAGCTTTTAGGGGTTAAAACAACTCGGACCTCTCCGCCCCACAGGCCCACATACATTGTCGGCATCTTCTATGGCCTCTCCGGTAAAGTAAAGCACTGCGCGTGGGACAATCCTCTCGCGGAAGAAGTGGCCAATTTCAAAGTCAGATGCTAATGTGAATTCTGAATCTTCATCCTGAGGAAGACAAAACCTACACGTTAATCTTCAGAGAACATACTTCGTATTCTCTTATTCACCCTCACCAAGGGTCTAACACCTGAGCTACAGTCACCACATACTCAAAAGCCACTTAGAGGGATGCTAAATGTCACGTCGAAAGCCCGATTAAAGCACAAGGGCAAACGAAGGCTGGCTTCCTGTACTCCCCAAGGAGGTCCACATAAACTAGGGGCAGAGCTGCAAGAACACACACTGGACAGTGAAGGTGACATAAGAAATGGTTTCTTCAACCAAAAGGTGTGATAATTACAAACTACTACCAGTTTTTCAGGGTGTAGGGGTGGATTAAAAAGTAAGTAACACCTATTCAAGAAATGAAGAATTTAATAGGAAAATAAGACTTTTAATAACACAGATCTTACCAGTGATTCTCCATCCCCAGATGCTATAAAGAAAAAGCAAAATACATACATTAAAAACCAAAAAGTTTCAAAATCCCACACAGAAGGCTCAGCTGACATTCTCTGCAGCTTGTCTCTCATTTACGTTTCCATGGAAGCCCTGTGCCTCCTCACGGAGGTCTCGGCAGCATTCGCCCAGGCCCTCGCATTGAAGCCGGCCCTGACTGCC
The DNA here is from genome assembly GCF_023851605.1 of Tamandua tetradactyla. Classification (NCBI taxonomy): domain Eukaryota; kingdom Metazoa; phylum Chordata; class Mammalia; order Pilosa; family Myrmecophagidae; genus Tamandua; species Tamandua tetradactyla. Next base: position 2,732,941 of record NC_135335.1, read on the forward strand.
TCCTCCTGGCCTTGCCTTCTCTACCTCCACAAGGTGCCACAGGCTGGTTGTCAGAGCTCATTTATGGAAACGTCTTGAGAATGTCAAGTTCCAGAAAAGCACGTACAGAGGTTCAAGTATCAATGGGGGTGTGGGTGGGATAGGCGGTGAGGAGTCAGTGGCCCCACACTGTGCCCCTCAGTGTTGTATTCTGTGAGTGAAGATGGGACTTGGGCCCTACCAATGACACGTGATGCTACAGGTGTGAAGGAGGGAGACCCCTAAGCCTGCCAATCCTAAGTGTTGCTGAGGCGCTACATCCCAGCCAGGCAGAACCTGTGCGGGAAGGAGGAAGGCAAGAAGCTAGTGCTTGAAATGTTCTGCCTGCACAAAGAAGAAATTCCGTAGGTAGGACAGTTTTGCTCACTGATGCCCCAGTGCAAAGTAGTGTAACTCCTTCCTGAAAGGTGACGCTCAGACCTGGTTTCAACACACACGCAACCATAGGTTTAGAGACTGAAGCACTGCCCCTAGAGCATGACAGGGAAGACAGGGGCTTAAAGCAACATGTAACCAAGTTCAGTAACATTCAAATGACCTACCCCAGACCTTTTAGACCCAACTTGACAGTAGAAATGCTTGTTTCGAGGCCCTGACTTTACCCAGGAGTTGTGCGTTCATCTTGCTTAGTCTCTGCCCTTCAGCTAACAGCCTTTTCAATTCTCACTTGAGTCTCCCTCTAACCTGGTGGTTCTTGCCCACGAAGCCACTGCAGGCAGGGTGAACTGCCACCTGTGGGCCTCACGGGCCTCACGGGCCTCGCGGGCCTCGCTGTGAGCGCTGAGCAACGAGCACAAAGCACTGAAGACAAAGGTGTAGGTGGGGCTGAGAGTCAGTTGGCAAGTGTCCTCTTTAGGGCATTCTGGACAGTGGTTCACCAATCACAAGAACTTTTGTCACTCATGTCACATCTGGACCTGCTTTGCAGGTCTAAGGACAAAGAGAGAAAAGCCTAACTGCCTATCTATGTTTCTTTCACCTCTTCAAAAAATTTCAATTTTGATTTTTTCCTGACTACCCTATCACCCTCTTTCACTGACACCTCTATTCTCTATTTTTTCATGGTATTTATTATATTTATTTGATTACTTTTTAAAATCAGCTTTACTGAAGTATAGTTTATATACCATAAACATTCACCCACTTTCATTGTATGTTTCGATGATTTTTAGTGTTAGTATATGTATAGTTAGCACAACCATCATTGCAAATTTACATTGTTAGATTTACAACCATCATTGTAAATCCTGTTTCCAGAACTCCTCAAAACACCTCAAAAATTCCTGAGTTTATTAACTCCACTTTAATTCTATTATTCATTTAAAATACTATTTTAAGAAAACCTCCCATGACGCCACTGAATTTAGCAACTGAAGATGCTCTGCTTCACAGTGAATCAATACAGGTAATCTCCAAAATGCCCAGTACAAGCTTGTCTGAGGGACCATCCCCAAACAAGAAACCTGAGAACTAAAACAATGATGTTCTTATTTTCAAACCAATATGGATTTTCTTGGTTCAAAGTAAACCGAAGAACACAGACCCTACAGTAACAGATTAAACAGGAAGCAGAACTCAGTAAACGCCAGTGCTGAGTATGGAGATGAGGCCAAACACCAAATGCCAGTCCTGAGAACAGAGCCACAGCAAACAACCCGAACAGGATCTCGGCGTTTCTGCTGGCATTCCTTTGTTTCCAAGTGCGTTATTTGTCCATGGAAAATAAAGAGAAAATGTTTTTCCTCATATGAACTATTTCAACACTGCCAAAATAGCCTGGTCTTAGTATTCTCTCGTTATTATACTAGAATGTCTGCATAATTTACTCAAAATTACTTTCTTAACCACACTAGCTCAAGGGTTCCAGCTTTATTTTATGACTTAAGAGAGAAGAAAAAAAAAATCCAATAATAATAGCAATATAAAGGAAAAAATATATAAGCCTCCAAGCTATGATTCTATCCCAAAACTTTCAAAAATTGAGATTCAATTACTTCGGGTTTGTGTTTGTGTCACAAGAAATAAATTCCAAAAAACCTTGTTCTACCTAATCATGCCTAATGAGATCCACAATTGATGAGAAAAAGAGGGCTGGGCAGATGACCTGAAAGCTGGGTGTGCAGCTGTAGGCAGAGCAGAAGCAGAAACAAGCACTCTGAGGGTACGCTCTGCAGCACCCCCAGGCAGGGAGCTGTCCTAGGGACAGGAACACTGGCTCACTCAGAGGCTGAGGATACAGACAGCAGGGGGATCCCATCACCCCAAGGCGAGCCCAAGCCATGCTTGGGAGTGGGGGAGGGATTCTTGGGGAGGGGGGGCGCACATGTGCCAGGAGTCCAGGCTCTTGTTAAGTTTCCTTAGAATGGAGGAGCTCCTGTCTGGGCAGTAGGAGGGGCTGAGGATGAGCTTTGCCCTTTTCTGCTAAAGATGACAATCCTACTTCTACATTCCAGCTCTAGGGAAACTTGCCCAATGTATCAACACAGATATTATATGCTCCTGGCCAAGCATGTAAGAGACAGGACTTGAATGAGAAACAGTTAACGGATACAGCGGGTCAATGAAGTAATTTTATATAAGTAATTAATAATAAGCATTAATAATCTAACCTACTTACCTTTTAGGGGACTGAAGAAGTTGAAAAAGGAATCATTGGGTACTTGTTTAGTGATTGTTCGAACAGTGCCTCGACCCTTATGTTTCTGTTTTTTCTTGATTGTTTTAACTGTGACGTTTTTTCCTTTCTTCCAGTCAATAGTACATCTAGAGGGAAAAGGTACAGGGGACAGCTATGACACACACGTAACTCTATGAGAAAAATCAACTACAAATGAAGGCAGTAGGCAAACCATAGCTCCACACAGAATCTGGAAAGATTTTAATAAAACTGATCTGCTGGACGAGCAACTCCTCTCTAGTCAGCCAATGGAGTGGTGAGGAAGGAGGAGCCTGGCCATCCACTACACTTGCTGGGGCTACTGCCTCAAGCTTTAAACTTCTCGAACTATAGAAGCTTATTTTCCCTAAGACATTTCATGAGGATTCTGAAGTGTATCTTCAAGGACAAATGCCCAGGCCAAGTATGTGGTCTTGGCATTCACTGTCCCTATTACAGACCCTCAGATCACACCTAAGGCCAAGCACCCATGCATCCTCAAGTCTCAAGGCAACAGGTGAACAGTGCATGTTGGGACAGAGGAAGCAGACGACCAAGTGCAAATGCTGATGGCCAGTCCAAATACAGGCCTTGGCAGGGGTGGGCCCCAGCTGACTTCTCAGTTCTCCATGAACCCAGTAGTAACTGAACCCTAACAAGAACACTCCTGGAGAGAAGATGCCTTTTCTATATGACAGCCTACGTTGGAAAACAATCTTTCATAGTCACTCTAGCTTTGTGAGTGGCAGGATTTTAATAATGTTCTTAATTACTTACAGATAAATACACGGTTTCTGTGAATATGCAGAACAGTTTCAATTCAAGGATAAAACAATCTCAAGCCAATGAAGAGGAATTAACTTTAAACCAAATTCTCACCATGGTCCTTGCAGAGACTGAAATCACAGAGGTGCGGGACGATGAGTCAACAGCAGTTACACTGCTCCACACTACTCATTCAGTCAGTGAATGAAAGATTTGCTGAGGATAACTCATCAGCTCAATTACCAGAACCTCATTTATGGTGTCCAGAGAACACAGACACCAATCTCCTATTAGAATGAGAAGATGGAGCTACTATCCCAAACATTCACCTATGTAACACATGGTGCCCTTACTTCCCAGCATTTGTCATCATATGTAGTAAGTTCTTCACAACAAATATCTCCAAATTATTTAAATCTTTGTCTACTGGGCTTGTAAGTGGATGGAAGACTTTTCGCCTTATTCCTAATTTCTTTCTTAGAACCCATAAAGTTCTAAGATCAACTCCTGCTTTGCTACACAGGAAATGAGAACGACATCTTCTTACCCATCACAGTCCACTATCTCAGGGCCCTCGAAGGAGAAGGGATCAGCCGCATCTGGTTCTGACTTCATCTTGTAGGTTTTAGTCAGGACTGAATTGGTAAAGTAGTCATTGGGTTCAAAGTGGAACTCTAACACAAAAGACTGAAAGAAAAATTTATGGTGATTACTACTTAAAAGCTAACAATAACTTGCAACAGACTTCACAAGCAGTACAGTGCTCACTGGAAATTAGCTTTTCTCTAAGCATGACAACATAGGGAGACATCATTACAGAAAAGCTCATTAGGTATGACCATGTGACAAGAAAACGTCTTCACTACAAAAAGCACCTTCACAAAGTTTAAAAAAATCAACTAACAGGCTGGGGAAAATGATCTGTAACTATTGGTCCAGGAGTGGGGAACACACTCCCACTCTGAACATCGCCTTCCCGGGGGAGGACAAGCTCCCAGAGAGTCCAGTTTCTCGCTGCTGCCCCTCCCTCCCAGAGCAAAGAAGGGCTGACAACCAGACTGGGGACTCTGGAGAGAAATTGGGCATCTCCTTCTTCTCCTGGGACTTGGTCTGTCAACCTGCTAGCAGAGAATACATGTTCTGATTTCTTTGCCAAGCAGCAAAAATGGCAAGCTTCCATGCAAGAGATAGGTAAAGGAAAAGAGAGGCATTTATTGAGGCTCCTCAAACTTTTAACAAGCACAAAAAGTTAATCCTTCACTTACAAAGCACCACAAACTTGAAAAAAGGACAAACATGATAGGAAAAATATACAAAGGAGTCACAAATAAAAACAAATAGCACCTCAAAAAGAATAATTAGGCTTACTAGTTACAAAACAAATTAAAAATAACATGAGATGCTCCTTTTTGGGGGTTAAGATTTACAAATGTATCGGCAAGTGTTTTGGAGAAATGGATGAATCCTAAATGGTAAAGAACTTAATAAAGGACAATTTGGCAGCAGCATGTGAGAAAAAGAAAAGCAAGCAAGCAAGCAAGCAACTTCACTGCCTCGTGTAATAATCTTGAGAAATCTGTCTTCAGAAGGTAAAGCATCACTATGTTAAAAAGATGATCTTGAATGGTAGCACATGAAAAACTCTGGGATCTGTTTTGTAACTACTTATTTAAGTGTGCTCTGAAAATTACTGTTTTTTTCTTTCTTTGCTTTGCATATATGCTCTATTTTACAATAAAAAATGTGAAAAAAAAAAAGACCTTGGTTAGATAAATCATGGAGATGGTTTAATATTGTGGCTACAAAGACAGATTCTGGGTCCAGACGGCCTGGATGCAGACCCCAGCCCTGCCTGGAGGTGCAATGTGACATTGGGAAGCTTCTCCCAGCCTTGCTGTACTTTGCTCTTCTTATAGAATTAACAATACTTGTCCTCTTCAAGAGCTGGTTTGAAGGTTGATCTATGGAAACACTTAGAACTGAATCAGGTTTATAGGCAATGGTTGTCAAATGTTAGCTATTTTAATATTCATTATAATGGTACAATCATAAATTGGGAAAACAAAATTTAAAGGCTAATAAAATGTGCTGAATAACAAAAGTTTCCTCAAAAAAGTTTATACAGATGAATACATACTCAAACAAACCCCAACAAAGGAAAAAATAAAAAAAGAACTCTCCACAGAAGGGAGAAAGAAGAGAAGGGTTGGGAAGCAGCAGGTACAGGTGGTCAGAGAACCAGACAGACAACTCAGCCAGATTCTAGAAGGGATGGCTAAGAGTGTGACACACAAAAGCTTAAAAGCACAAAACCAAGCGAAGGATTTGGCCAAGAACTCCTCGTGATGCTGCACAGAGCTGGTGGATGTGGGGAGGCTCCACCATGAAGCACACTTGAACAGTGGGTAAGGAGATGGGGTTTCTGATGAGTAGGAATTACCTGCCTGGCAAAAACCAAAGTCGAGCAAGGAAAGGAAGGCAGCCTAGGGGAATGGGAACCTTCCATGAGATCTCCCTCCAGTCCGCCCCAGCCCCTCGGGATTTGAAAAAGCCAGCACAAAGATGGAAGACAAAGAGCCAGTCAGAAGGGTGAGAGCCATCAGCGGGAAAGGGCTGTTCAAGGACGTGGCCATGGATGGACAGGCGGCCTGCGGAACTGCGGAGCAGAGAGGGTGAGCAGAGGGTCCCCCCACTCGGGAGGCTCTACTTCCATGTAGACAGAACAGCTCACTTCCTTCTTCCCCACCCACTTCTCCAAACGAACTGCACTGCTTCCTTTCTCAGCCCTTTCCTGGTTTTCTCTTCCTCATGCCTTTCATCAGTTTAGAGTAATCCAAGCCCAACCAGGGTTGGTACTAAACTGTTCAACAATCCAATAGAAAAGTGGTCCAAGAAGACTACCTAAAATTCAACCCACACACACACTCACTCAGCCACAACCAAACGAAAAACTAAAAATGCCCAATTTCACCAGCTATTAAAGAAATATAAAATTATCTCTTTTTGTCTTCAGCTAAGCAATTGTGACTGCTGCTTTTACCAGTGCTCGCTGCTGAGGAGACTAGGAGATGATCCCCCTAACCCCCCCAAACACTCCAGGGAGACAAAGCCTACTAGGCAATCAGAGTTTGGGGGTTGGGGGCACAGGGGTAGGTAGTGTACTGCTGTTGCAACTTTTCTGAGGGCAAAACTATTTCAAAATAGAAAGTTTAATAAAAAAAGATTATTTTTAACCAAAATGATAGAAGTATGAAAAAATAATTGCTGGCAGGAATGTATATCAAACAACCTTTTGTTCTTAAAATGTCCTTTCCTTTACCCACTAATTACAGTAAAAGGAATCTCAACAAAGGAAACCATGAAAAAAATTTAACAAAATTTATTATGCTTATCGTCATGCAACAATTTAGAATAGGGGTGGTGGCATATTTGGACAGTTAAATAAAACTTTATAGCTAATGATACTTTCCACAAAAGAAAGCTTATCATTTTCTGTAAGATAAATGGAAAAAGCAGTATAGAACTGTACATAACACCATAATTCTCATTTCTTAAAACACACGCACACAGAAAAGACAGACAGACAAGTCTAAGACTGTGGCATGTGGGAGCCTTTGGAGAGAAGGAAAAGGTGTGATCAGAACCAGACATAGCAGCTACCAAAAAACAAACAAATAGGCCTTTCATGGCTGAGGCTGGCCGATTCTGTTTTCCTTTATAACTTAAATGTCTTAAATATTTCATAATATTTTCAAAAAGAATGATTTTGGAAAATTTAGTATGTTATTGTTACTTTAGAAGATGGAGACTCTATACCATGTTCTCTATATTTTTCTGTATTTCCCAAATTTTCAATAATAAACATGTACATTTTTTATAATGGGGGAAGAAAAAAAGGTTATCACAGTCCATGCTCTACACACAATGAAGGCTGTGTCCACTGTGAAATACCATGAGAGGGAGGATGACACAGGGCAGACTGCTGAGAGAGAAAATGAAATACCGTGAGAGGGAGGACGACACAGGGCAGACTGCTGAGAGAGAAAATGAAATACCGTGAGAGGGAGGACGACACAGGGCAGACTGCTGAGAGAGAAAATGAAATACCGTGAGAGGGAGGACGACACAGGGCAGACTGCTGAGAGAGAAAATGAAATACCGTGAGAGGGAGGACGACACAGGGCAGACTGCTGAGAGAGAAAATGAAATACCGTGAGAGGGAGGACGACACAGGGCAGACTGCTGAGAGAGAAAATGAAATACCGTGAGAGGGAGGACGACACAGGGCAGACTGCTGAGAGAGAAAATGAAATACCGTGAGAGGGAGGACGACACAGGGCAGACTGCTAAGAGAGAAAACGAACCCGGGAAATCAGCAAATGTGTGCTCAATAAAAAGGAACAGGGTGGTAAGACAGCGGCTCAGCAGGCAGAATTTTCGCCTGCCATGCTGGAGAGGAGACCTGGGTTCGATTCCTGGTGCCTGCCCATGCAAAAAAATAAATAAAAAGGAACAAAAGAAGAAAAAGAATTGATTCTAAGGGAGTAAAGTTGGTAAAGTGAATCTGGGTAAGTTATAGGTAAGAGAGGAAAGGAAAGGGAAAAAACAATCAAAGAATCTTCAGACAATAGCACGCCCTCCCAAACCGGAGGTTGATGAGACGGGACTCACACAAAGAGCAGCAGACCAAGTACAAGCACCACAAGAAGATGCTGGGGTACCCCTTACGCGGAACAATGACTCTCAGGGATGAGAAGGGACATGGCATTATGGGACTGAGAAAGCCTTCTTGATCAAAAGGGGGAACAGAGAAATGAGACAAAATAATGCTTCGGTGGCTGAGGGATTTCAAACACAGCATATACGGGAAAAGTACAAAGGTCAGATATAGATTCTGTGCTGGTTTGAAATGTTGTATGTACTCTAGAAAAGCCATGTTTTAGTCCTAATCCCATTTTGTAAGGGCAGCTGCTTCTTCTAATGCCTATTCAGCACTGTATGCGCGAAACTGTAATTAGATCATCTCCATGGAGATGTGATTTGATCAAGAGTGGTTGTTAAGCTGGATTAGGTGACGACATGTCTCTACCTATTTGGGTGGGTCTTGATAAGTTTCTGGAGTCCTATGAAAGAGGAAACATTTTGGAGAATGAAGGAGATTCCGAGAGAGCAGAGCAGAATGACATAGCCATGAGAAGCAGAGCCCATCAGCCAGCGACCTTTGGAGATGAAGAAGGAAAACACCTCCCGGGGAGCTTTATGAAATAGGAAGCCAGGAGAGAAAGCTAGCAGATGATGCTGTGTTCACCATGTGTCTCTCGAGCCGAAAGAGAAACCCTGACTGTGTTCGCCATGTGCTTTCTCACTTGAGAGAGGAACTCTGAATTTCACTGGCCTTCTTGAACCAAGGTATCTCTCCCTGGATGCCTTAGATTGGACATTTTCTCAGCCTTAGAACTGATAAATTAGCAACTTATTAAATTCCCCCTTTTAAAAGTCATTCTGTTTCTGGTATATTGCATTCCGGCAGCTAGCAAACTAAAACAAACCCCTGGACCCCACAATAAGAAACTGCCTGCAGGATCTGGAATTAAGAGATCCCACTCATCCAGACTCCTGCTCTACCAAAGAGAGAACTGGCGCTGTGATGGAGAGGGAAGGGGAGAACACCCTTCTCACTTCACAAGAACCTTTGTCCAAAGCTGAGCTCCAAGGCTGTGCCTCCCAGATTCGAAACTGAGAGCCACCCAGCCAGTCAGCTACCTGTCCCAGGACATAACGGAGTACTGGAATGGAACCCATTAGCAACAAGCAGGCTAAAAGGTCACGAACAATGCTGCTGGCATAGAGCAGAGGGCTTCATGAGGACGAGAGGGGAGTCAGGATGACAAATAGGACACCCAGATTGCATTCAATTCTTGAAAGACAGAAACAGGAGCGGGCTTAGCTTGAACACTACTGATGAACCAGCAGGCAGATATTCCCACCCACCCCTGAATGACAAGCAACATCCATTTACACATTTCTAAACATGCCTTTCATAAGAGCAGAAAATACAAACAGTAGCTACCTGCAATTAGCTTTTGAAGTAAAATCTAGTAGGCTTCTGTGGTGCTCATGTCTGTGTCTCTCCCTGCCACCCTTTTAAACCATTCTGACATACCTTCGCTCTTCATAAATCCGTGAAAAGATCACGGTATGGCTCAGTGGACAACAAAATTGCCCACGAGTGGAAACCTGTGCCTGATTTCTGGATCCCCCACAAAGCAGCTCTGTGGCCACGGCCTGGGTCTGACCATCCATCATGGTGCTGAGACACCACAGCCTGTGAGAAGCTGCAGCAAGGTCCAGACTGAGAGCAGTAACTATTTAATTTCTCAGGTGAGCAGCTTTGCCCGATGTCTAGTGGCAAACAAGTGGCAGGGTTTGGCCACTTGTCTGTTGTCTCTGTCAACAAGCCCCTGGCTCCTGGTGGCCTGAGTTACCCTGAGGCCCACCAGGGTCCAGCACCACTCAGACCAAGAACTATTAAGAATCAGTACTCACCATAGGCTGTCCAGGATCTGAAAATTTCACCTTAATATCCTGAAGGTGTTTCAAGATTGGTTCATCATATTCCTAACCACACAAGAGAAAAATAAATGTTTATGTGATTTTAAAAATAAGACTCTAATTGAAGAGTTAGTGCTCCAAACACTCATAAAAATTGGACAATTAGTCTTGTTGGAATCTGTCTTTGTCAAGTGGTAACTTCCAGACACCCACATGAAATATGTTCACCGTCACCAGTCTCAGGGTGGCAACAACAGGTGTCAAGAGTGAGCTGCCATCTTCTCCTGGCCTGGAGTGACAGTAGCCACGAGTGCTAAACAAGAGGGCCAGTATACCCCAGCCTTGCCTGCCTCTATGCTGCCTACCAAGGACTCAGAGCTGGCGCTGCAACACCTCTGACGAGATGAAAGCATGGGGCCTGGGAATAAGAGAATATCAGATGAGCTGCTGACCGTGCTGGCCAGTTTCTAACCCTTGTGGCAACAACTATCCCAGTACACATACTGGTAACCCATGCACAGTCACCTTATAGAATGTGCTAAAGACATTGTTTGCACACTACACAAGAACTTCACAACAATGGCTATATGATTTTACAAATCACCAATAGTTAAACTTAGAAGTTTGCCAATAATTGTAGTTTTAGAAAGTCCAAGAGAAAAAAACCACAGAAGAGGAATTAGAAGATTTGAATTCTAATTATCAGACACCAGATAATGGTGCTCCATCTGTAAAATGGAATTATTTCTTCACACCCGAAGTCTGGGACTGAAGGCTGGGTTATTATTATTTTTTTTTTTGAGGTTTCATTAAGTTTTAAGAATCACGTTAACTACCAACATTCCTATTTTAAGTTAGAGGTTATTTTAAAATAAAATAAAAAACAGCAACAATGAATAGACAACTAGCATATGCTTAAACAACAAGTAATCCAAAGGCAGTTGTTTTTTTTTAAAAGGAGGTCATAGCAAAATGACCTTAGCCACATCCTAAGTTCTAGGACTGGACAGCCCTTGGCTTTCATACTCTGCACACAACCGACTGGGGACATATACCAAGTTCTCAGTCACTCTGATGAATTTTATCATCACTATCTTCCCAGATATGTGGGCCCAGGACCTTAAAACTCATCCCACTCAAGGAAGAAGTATCAGTATTTCTCCCAAATTCATGAAATAACCATTTTGTTTTTTCTCAACCAGCTACGTACCTTGATGGCTGAGAATTTTATATGCTCAGACCATGACATGTTGTCAACAATTAGCAGGCTCTCAAAACTAAGGACCCAAGGGGACTGCTTATCTCCAATTTTCTAAATTCCTTACAGGAATTAATCTCGACTATTCCCTAATATAAAACCAAAAGGACCTAGAATCAATGATGTCTTTGGGATTCAGTACGTGACCAAAGTGGAAACTCTGACTTCTTACCCTTTAACAGGTCATGAGCAGCAGCAGGGACACCTCCTCACCTCCTTCCTACACTAAATGAGTGCTCTGTTCTGCTCCTGACAGCAGCTGGGCTGGACCCCTGGACTCACAAACACCTGGCTGGACAGGTAGCTGGACAGGGAGTACGCAGGAGGAAGAGGAATGCTGAGGGCCAGCTAACCCAACTGAGGGAGCAGGTCCTCGATCTGCTGATCAGGACTCTCAGCATCCTGATCATCCTGATCATCCCCAGGGGATGGGCTGGAAATGCAGAGCCTCAGACCTACTACATCAGCCCACATCTCCATGAGACACCCAGAACCGATCTATGAGAGACCTCCCATCTGCCCCCTCTGGCATGGGTATGCAACCCTTGTGGTACATGAAACTCACTTGAGGAGCTTTAAAACTGGATGCCTCACCCCCACCCCATGACAGTCTCATGACCTGGTCTGGAGATGGGTGGCTCTGGTGTTGCTATTTACTTTTTTGGGGTGGTGGTGGTGGTGGTGGTGATGCATGGTCCTGCAATCAAACCCAGGTCTCCTGCATGGAAGGTGAGTATTCTACCACTAAAACCATCCATGCACCCATTTATATTACTATTTACTTTTAAAATTTCTGCAGGTGATTCTAACCCACAATGGACTAAAAATCCAGTGTTGGTATTTATGTTTCAATTTTTCCAACTAATTTCTGGATTCTGGCAATCCTTAAAAAACATAGTCCACCTTTTTAATAGGAAAATGAAGCTCTGATCAGGAAAACTGATGCTGTACTATGTCAACTCGTTTTGATACTTCTTCAGTTTTGAAGGGGAATAAGGAACATACTGTTCTCTCCACTTTTACTTAAATTTTGGCTATAGCAGATAAACATTAAACAAGGTAGCAGAGATGGCAATGTAGTAAATTTCCAAAAACTGCTGTAAATTGCCTTTGTAAAATTTCATGTAGATTATATCACAGCTATTTGCCAACCACAGGCTGCTGTGCTCTAGATAAGAAACAGCACACTAATGCAGCCAGAAGTGGGCAACACCTGAGAACTGGTCTCAGGACAGCGAGGACCTTCTCTGTGTGAACCTCTGAGTTTTTCTAATAACTAAAACAAAGAGTCAGTCAAGAAGCTTAAGGAAAGACTTCCCTCTCTATCTAACAAGATCTACTATGCCTCAGTTCAGGGGAAGTCAAACTGTTAACTTTCAATTGGCTCACCATTTCCTTACAGACAAGCAAGACAAAAATAAAGCCTAGCTCTTCCTTTTCTTTGTAAACAGAGACTTTCAAGGGAAACCATCAGAAAATATTAGCAATTTGCTATATAATTATGTAACTGGCAAGGCCGCATAACAGGTCCATTCAATAAAAATCAATTAATAGATGTTAAAATGTACCTGGAAAATTATTTTTTCTTTGTATACATATTTTATAATAAAAAACGTTAAAGTCAATTAACTGAGCAGCATAAACATACACAGTTTTAATCTCTTCAAAATGACCTCTTAGTTCCTTGTCCTCACCCTTTCCTGCTTATTCTCTCCCATCCAGTAAGATGGAAAAGGGGATGAGGAAATCTAATAGGCTCTCAGGACTGAGGTCACAGACTTCTTTCAAATAATGCCTGATCCCTGATTATTACAGGATGAAAAACCATGAAACATTTCAGCCCAGGTTCAGAGTCGCCAGCTTGTCCACAATAGCTGGCAGCCTTCTACTGCAAAAAATAGAGCATGGAGGGTTGCAGCAGGACATCACTCTCTCTGTGAGCCTGAGGACTGCACAAAGTGCCTTTCCACCTAACTAGGGACACCTTTAAGCACCCAGTTTAATAGATCACAGACATCTGTAAAGGACTGAACTTTCTACCAAAAGGTAACTTGATTACCTGTACTAATTCACTTAGCATATCTACATTTCTAAAGATGGTAAACCAGAACTCAGGAATTCCTTTGGGATTTGGTTCTTCTGCGGTTGCTGCTTCTTTTTCGGCTATAACTAATTTATTTCTCATGTCTCCCTAAAAAACAAAGACGTAAAAGAGAACATTTACTACAAGAACACAAATTTATAAATTAACCAGTGATGCAATACAGATATTTTAGAATCTTGCACAAACTTCTATCAAACACCCCTCTTTCCTGAGTTGGCATCTTCAAAATCACAATGTGTGTCACAGCAATTCTCAAGTGTTAATGAGAGAAAAAGCATTAAGGCATGACGCATTCAGATGCTGTTCCATGATGTCATTTTACATCAAGGAACAAAAAGTTTAAGAGCTGGTGAAGCCACCAACCTGGGAAAAGCTGTCAGGTGCATGGCATTATGGGACACTACCTCAGAAGGATTTCATCTAATGCCAGATGCAGTCTGTAAAACTCTCAAACCAACCCTGACCAGACGTGATTCCAAACATACAAAAGTTATAATTTAGGTGGGAAAAACTCAGTTCAAGGATAGATAATTTCATCTGAAGAAGAATCTGACATTGATTAAAATTTGGGAGAAAAAAAAGGAAGTTGAAGTTAAAAACATCTACTGAATAACTTCTGTATTCAAATCCAAGTAAAGAGCTTATAAATTTCGGTGCATAAATACCGTCAAACATCAAGAGCAGTGTCTCAGAAGGCTAGTAAAAACGAGGGGCACTTTCACATCATGACTCCACGGAAAAGGCCAAATGAGGGAGGTTAAATGCAACACTAACTGGAACCAGGTGAAACTGAATGCTTTGTCAAATGGGTTGGTAATGATAAAATAATCTTGGTAGGACTAATTTTCACATTAACAAAGGCAGATTTTTCTTAAGCAATAAACTGATTCACATCATGGCTTCAACAGAGCTAGTTTCTACATATTTTGAAAAAGATCAAAAACCAATATTTACCCTTAAAAAAAAAATTCCTCTGTGATGCCCCAATAAATCCCAGAGTGATCTGAACAGTGAATAAAAAAAAAGCATTTGCAAAGTCCCCTTCAGGGAATGGTGAGAAAGGGGTCAAATTCAACTTCCCCAAGTTGGATTCTTGATATTCTCACAAGCAGTGGGGACAACCAAAGCTATAGGCTGAGCCCTCAATCTTGGGGTTTGCTCATATGAAACTTAACCCCAGAAAGGATAGGTCAAGCCTACTTAAAATTAGGCCTAAGAGTCACCCCCAGGAGAACCTCTTTTGTTGCTCAGATGTGGCCTCTCTCCAGCCAACACAATAAGCAAACTCACCATTCTTCCCCTGTCTATGTGGGACATGACTCCCAGAGGTGTGGACCTTCCTGGCAAAGTGGGACAGAAATCCTAGAATGAGCTGAGACTCAGCATCAGGAGATTGAGAAAACCTTTTTGACCAAAAGGGGGAAGAGTGAAATGAGACAAAATAAAGTGTCAATGGCTGAGAGATTCTAAACAGAATCGAGAGGTTATCCTGGAGGTTATTCTTACGCATGAAATAGATATCACCTTGTTAGTCAAGACATAGTGGAGAGGCTGGAGGGAACTGCCTGAAAATGTGGAGCTGTGTTCCAGTAGCCATGTTCCATGAACATGATTGTATGATATAGCTTTCACAATGTGACTGTGTGGTTGTGCAGACTTTGTGCCTGGTGCTCCTTTTATCTATTATCAACAGACAAGTAAAACATATGGAATAAAGATGAATCATAGGGGGAACAAATGTTAAAATAAATTTAGAGTGAAATGCTGGTGATCGGTGAGGGGAATATGGTATGTATGAATTTTTTTCTGTTTTCTGTTTATTTCTTTTTCTGAATAAATGCAAATGTTTCAAGAAATGATCATGATGACAAATGTGCAACTATGTGATGATACTGTGAATTACTGATTATATATGTAGAACGGAATGATCAAAAGTTACGAATGTTTGCATTTGGTGTTTTTTGGTATTCAAAAAAAAATTAATAAAATAAAGCAAATTATTAAAAAAAAATTTCTCTGAAGTTAATTAATACTACATAGGATAAAAACTACTTGTCTCCCATATATAAAATCAGACTGACAAAGTCAATCTGGTATTTATTTTGGGAATTTCTATGGCACTGGAATGGAACCCATCACCAGTTAAAGGCTGTTAACAGGTTACGAACAGTGCAAACCACCAATAACTTACCAATGAAACAGTGCTCTGTGTCAAAGTATATTTCATAGAGCACTCTACTTCATAATCAACTGTCAATATACCAGGAGGATGGGACGAATGTTTTCAAGACCCTACTCTTGATGCCAAACCATGCCACATCCCCGCCACCCTCCTCATGACAACTCTCCCAACCTGCTAGTTACTGAACACAGGTGTACATTTTCCCTTGCTGACCTTTGCTTTCTCTGGACCTAGGACATTTTAATCTATGGCCATCTAATACCATATCCCCCTGTTCACAGTGCTATAGAGGCTGGGAGTAGGACTTCGTCTAAGAATCTTGATCTGTAAAACTGAGGCATATGCCAGGCACGCTCTACCTGATGCCCATGGTCAGAGCAGAAATCCAAATGCCCCAAACCCAAAGGTTACACAGCATCTACCATCAGGAGTGCTTTCTCCTTTGTGAGAAGTTATGGTGCTGATTTAAAAACACCAAAAAATGTTTCTTGCTCTAATAGTATTAACACACAACACAGGTTACACTCATTTTTTTTTTCAAGTTACTTACAGACAATTTGTCCTCTTCTTCATTTTCACTGTGCCACTCAGATTCAGCATCTGTTGGCTCAACATCACCCATGATGAACTCCCTTCTCTACAGGAAAATGAGATCTTCTTAGGACAACAAGTTGTGTGATAACTCAAGAATTAAGATAATGAATTTGTAAATAACGCCCATGAAAAAGACTGAAAACTGAACACTTTAATAATTGTAATTTTAAGATTCTAAGTTTTAAGGAAAACATTAAACATCTCACTGGGTTAAATTAATATACATTAATTAAATTTACTATTAGACCTCTCTACCTTGTCAAAAAGAGGCTGGTATAGTGCTGCATACTTTCTTTCCAAATCATGAACTTCTTCATAAAACTTGGCTTCTATATGAGCACATTTCACCTGAAGTTGTTTCAATGCATTAATTCTTCTTTTTACTGCTTTAGGTAAACTAAAAGACAGAATAAAAATTAAAACATTCTTATGCCTCCAAAACAAGGCAGCATGCTTTTTTATTTGATTGAAATAAACTCAACCTAATATAGAATCAACATTCTTTCTATGAAAAAGACCTCCTAAAAACCATTAAGAAAGGACGAGAATGCCAGTAGAAAAAACAAAGGGAGGAGGAGGAAGCTGAAAACATAATTTACAAAAGAAACATCACAAATTAGTCAAACACGAAAGGTTCAATTTTGTAAAATATCTCAAAAAATGCAAATTTAAAAGAACTGCCATATCTCCTCATGAAATTGCCAATTAAAACAAACAAACAAAACCCCAGTGTTGAAGCTGAGTGCAAAGAAGATCTGAAATCAATTCATCTTTCTTGAGGGCACATAAAAACCTTCAAAATGTTTTAAGAATCAGATCACGTGTAACTTTCTTTGCCCTTTAATGCCTTTGTACATTTAAGAAAATATTATAGTTTGTGTGTATTATATTCATAAACGAGAAGGAAAAAAAAACCAAAGTATTTTTTCACCCATCAAAATTATTTGCTGAAACTAAACCACATGGTCAAAATCAGGTGGGACGTCCATTAAGAGCAGACTCCTGGGTCTCCCCACAGACACAGCCAGCCAGACTGGGCAGGCAAAGTGCCCCGGGGCCTAAGCTCTAAACGCTGGTTTCCATGATCCTGGAAGCGCACAACCAAGCACTCATCCACAGGTGTCACTTATCCTCCAACACTCCCACAACCTGGAGAACCAGGTGACACCTGCACATATCACCATGGAGAGCATGGACTTGCCCGACTGACAAAGGATCACCGTCCTGGGTTAATCCCTCCCACTGCTACCTGAGGCTAAAGAGGAAGGAACCTCAACTATAGTAGATGAGGGGGACTACTGCTAGCAAGAGAGAATACGGCAAAACAGTAAGAATTTGATAAAATGCTAGTACCAGCTGGTATCTGTATCTCTTTTCTGCATTAAGTGTCTAATGTACAATAAACACTATACCGTTTTAAATCAGTTTTTAATTTTTCAAATCTTCCCAAAGGATTGAAATAAGCAAGCACTGTAAGAACCCTAGGTTTTCTGTAACACATATCTAACTCAACCTGTCTGGACAGACATTTAAATAGTCCAAACACTGGGAGGACGGAAGAAGAAGGAGGGCCTTTAATCCTGTATAAGTTAATGTAATGCCTGATACATCCCAGAGTATATTAAGCAGATAATCAAAAAGTACAGGCAAAGTTCCTTGAGGGATGGGAGAAAAATTATGAAACTATTAAACTTTACCACTGGAGAAACCCCAGATACTGTGCCAAAAATTAGAGATGCCCAAATCCATAGGCCAAGCCCTTGATCTTGAGGCTTGCTCTTGCGAAGCTTATGTAGGGAGCAGAGAAGCTTAGCCTCCCTATAGGTGTGCCTAAGAGTCACCGCCAGAGAACCTCGTGCTGCTCAGATGTGGCCTTTCTCTCTCTAAGCCAAACTGCCGTGGCTGAAGAACTGAAGACCTTAATCATTCTCAACTCTTAACATGCTTACCCTACCAAGCTCCACTGACTCAATTTTCAAAACCTCTTCCACACTTTCCCCACTAAGTAATTTCCCAGAGAACTCTCCAAACTGAGCAAAGTAAGCCCCAAGTGTCCCCTCCTTTCCTAACAGCCAAGGCCCAGAGCAGGTGAACCAGTGTAGAGGGGATGGGTGGGTGGAGGGTATTCTGTAAGACCAGGTCCCCGACCAGACTGGAAGACAGAACAGCGACAGTTCGTCCCTTCAGTGGAAGACAGTCAGGCCGTGAGAAGAGCTGATGGAGGGCCCCAGACAGGGGCAGCCACACCATTTTCACTGAGCAACACAACCAGGACACAGACCTCTTTACAAAGCAGCAACCTTTGGTACAGTGGCCCATGGAGGAGGTCTCTCAGCTATCGTCTTTCCCTCTGCCAACTCTTCCTTGCTCCCCCTGACTCAGATTATCTCTAAAGTCCTCTCTAACCCCAGAGGCTGGCACCACATGCTCATCAGTTACATGGCTTAACAAGCTGTGCTGCTCCTCTATGTGTCTGCATCTTTCCACCAGACAAGTCTGATTCTGAGGACAAAGGCAGCTCCCACTCACCTTTGGAACCCCTCTGCTTGCTATGTCTGCTGAATGAAAACTAAAAATTATTCCTAATGAAACAGATGGAATTGATGGAACTACAGCAGTTTTTCTGTTCTTCTCAGTTTGTCTTTTAGAAGTCCCCTCAAGTAGTATTCACAGCATACTTACGTTTCAATATAGCTTGAAGGAGTGTGAGAGACATTTTCAAGTCGTTCTTGTAAAGCTGCCAAAACTTGAGGGTTCTGCATCACCTGATCTGTGAGTTTTTCTAGGAAGAGTGAAAAAAAAGTCAAAAATATTTCAAATATGCTGAGCACAAAACAGCCAACTGAAAATCACCAACACTTGCCCATCTACTTTATTTTTAGATAAATACAGCAAGCAGCTTCTTAAACATGGTTCAACAATACTCTGTATTTTTTTTTAGTTGCAGTACTGAGATATATTCACACACCATAGAAACCATCTGAAGTATACACTCACTGGCTCTCAGTATAATCACATAGTTGTGCATACAACCCCACGAACAATTTTAAAACAATGCACTTTAAAAGCACCGATACTTTAAGGGGCCACGAGGTGCAGAGGCCTGGCAGTGCCCACCATCTGAGTGGATGGTCACAGAGCTACTCTAGTGCTCACCTGCAGCTATCTAAGCCTGATTCTCACAACTGAGGAGTTGCCAATTTCTGAAGCCAGGTGGCACATTTAGCTAGCTCACATCACTCCCTTTGTATCTACACGGTGTCAGAAAGTCAAGAACACAGAAGAGAGAACTTCCTCAGAATAGAACAACACAACCTGTACTACACTATGGACCTCAGCTGCAAGGAGCCCCAACGTCACTAGCTTCCCAACAGCATTGAGCTCAGGTCTTTAGTACACACACTGCCCACAATCACCCTATGCCCTGGCTGTTTACATCCAGCCAACTCCTACATGCTCTTGATCCAGCTCAAAATCTGGCCTTCCACAAAGCACTCCCTATGCAGCGCCACTTTCAGAGCTCAAGCACATTATACTGAACTTGTATCATTGACTAGTTTGTGGTTAGAAGCATGTACCCCAATAAACAAACAAGACCCTATGTAGGAATAACTGCCCTTTCACAGTCTATGATTATGGAGCATACAAGGCCTGTGTGGCATAAACTCTAAGTGGTGGCTGAGTGAGAGTCCCTCTATTTACACTGCACCGGAATCCAAACTTGGCATCCTCACTGTACTCAAAAGGTGGAACATGCAAGGAGGTCCCGCCAAAGTTAAGTGATGCAGGCAAGCAGAATACAGCAAGTAGGCATTCCATTTTAACACTGAGAACCACGAACACAACACTAAAATTAAGCATTATATATGTGTTTTTTAATATAATCTAGTGCAGATATAAAGCCAGGTCTAAATGTACAGTATGTAAATACTGTATGCATGCACACACATACTCACACCCCTCCTGTGGTTCCATTCACTTAGAGTCTAGAAATGAGACCCCAGCAGCCATGAGAATATCTAATATCTATATTTTAGTTGCTAATTTTCCCACAAAAAAAAAGAAAAACAGTGTTTCTTGAATAAATGGTGTATTCCTGGTCTAGGGAAAGGAAAATACCACAGTGAAATAAGAACAGGTATTGTGCCAGAAAGCAATAAAGCTCTCAAAAATGGATGGGTATTGTATGTTGATTGGTTTTATTAATAAAAATTAAAAAATAAATTTTAAAAAAAAAGGAAAAAAATGGATGGGGATGTGGTAAGGGTACAGAAGCCAGATCCAAGGAAGTCCCACTGGCCAAACAGGACAATCTGCACACCAATAAAAAATAAAAAAATAAAAAACAGAAAAGAGATGGTAACTGATGATACATTGGATAAAAAAATAATCCATGAGTCTATAGTGACACTAAAAAAACTGGAGAGGGTAAGAAAGGAGGGAAGCGCTTCTTTACTCTAGTTACTGACAAACTGGAAAGACACCCTTTGTAACTACCAAGGTTACTACCAACTCTGGAAAGGATCAGCAATGGATGCTAAAACCACCACGTGTGCACATCTGATGGTGGAAAGCCTGTTTACACAGTGCCTCCTGGTTCACCGCCCCAAGAATCTTTAAGACAGAGAGAGCTGGTGGATGCCATCTTAAGCAAGGCACTGAACCCAGTACTCCCCATCACGGGCCTGGCTGTCAGCATACCCCTGTACCATAGCACCCCTGTTCTAGTTTGCTAGCTTCTGGTATGCAATATACCAGAAACAGAATGGCTTTTAAAAAGGGGAATTTAATGAGTTGCTAGTTTACAGTTCTAAGGTCGAGAAAATGTCCCAGTTAAAACAAGTCTGTAGAAATGTCCAATCAAAGGCATCCAGGGAAAGATACCTTGCTTTAAGAAGGCTGATGAAGTTCAGGATTTCTCTCTCAAGAGAGAAGGCACATGGCAAACACAGTCAGGGCTTCTCTTTCAGCTGAAGGGCACATGGTGAATACGGAGTCATCTGCTAGCTTTCTCTCCTGGCTTCCTGTTTCAGGAAGCTCCCCGGGAAGCATTTTCCTTCTTCATTTCCAAAGGTCGCTGGCTGGTAGACTCTGCTTTTCATGGTTATGTCATTCTCTGTTCTCTCAGAGATCTCTCATTCTCCAAAATGTTTCCTCTTTTTCCAGTAAATCAATCAAGACCCACTCAAACTGGTGGAGACACATCTCCCCTCATCCACCTTAACAACCACTTTTTTTTTCCCCATCTCATGGTCATATATTCATCATCATGCTCATTTCTTAGAACATTTGTTTCAATTAAGAAAAAGAAATAAGAAGAAAACAGAAAAAAAAATCATATATACTATACCCCTTACCCCTACCTTTCATGGATCACTAGCATTTCAATCTACTAAAATTTTAACATTTGTTCTCCCTATTATTTATTTATTTTTAATCCATATGTTTTAGTCATCTGTCCATAAGGTAGATAGAAGGAGCATCAGACACAAGGTTTTCACAATCACACAGTCACACTGTGAAAGCTTTATCATTATACAATCATCTTCAAGAAACATGGCTACTGGAACACAGCTCTACATTTTCAGGCAGTTCCTTCCAGCCTCTCTGTTACGCCTTAACTAAAAAGGTGATATCTATTTAATGCGTAAGAATAACCTCCAGGATAACCTCGACTCTGGAATCTGTTAGCCACTGACACTTAATTTTGTCTCATTCCTCTCTTCCCCTTTTTGGTTGAGAAGGTTTTCTCAATCCGTTGGCGCTGAGTCTCAGTTCATTCTAGGATTTCTGTCCCACGTTGCGAGGAAGGTCCACACCCTTGGGAGTCATGTTCCACGCAGAGAGAGGGAAGGTAGTGAGTTTGTTTGTCGTGTTGGCTGAGAGAGAGAGGCCATATTTGAGCAACAAAAGAGGTTCTCTTGGGGGGTGATTCTTAGGCTTAATTTTAAGTAGGCTTAGCCTCTCCTTTGTGGGGTTAAGTTTCATATGAACAAACCCCAAGATTGGAGGCTCAGCCTATCGCTCTGGTTGTCCCCGCCGCTTATGAGAATATCAAGAATTCTCCATTTGGGGAAGTCGAATTTCCCCCCTTTCTCACCATTCCCCCAAGGGGACTTTGCAAATACTTTTTTATTCACTGTTCAAATCCTGGGATTTATTGAGGCATCACTCTGGACAAACCTACAAAATCTCATGCCCTACTCAAGGTTCCACGTACTTATGATGTTCAATTAAGCTGTCCACATAAGTTATATTAGGAAATGCACTAGTCAAAATATAAATTTTGTATCAAATAAATATTTTTTGCTTTAGTTTCACACATAAGTTAAAGTTTTAAAATATGAATTACCATCTCTTTTCAACACCCTCCATTAGTGACATTCCTTTATTCTTCCTCATTAACAACCACTCTTGATTGGGTTACATCTTCAGGGAGATGATCTAGCTACAGATTCAAACATACAGTATTGAATAGGGATTATTCTGCCTTTATGAAATGGGATTTTGATTAAAACATGGCTTTTCTAGGGTCTATACATCCTTTCAAACCAGCACATTCCACCCTCTGAACCCTAAAAAAGATATGTTTTCCTCATATACAAAATACATTAATTTCATAACAGTATCAGAAATCTTTAAGCCATTTCAGTAGCAATACAAGTGAAATACAAAGTTAGAAACAGTACAAACTTCTATCAAAATTAGTTATAGGCATGGTCTGTTCTAAGGCAAAGTTCTCCCCTGGCTCTGGACCTATAAAAACTCAAAACAAGTTATTTGCTGCCAACATACAAAAGAGGAACATTCACAGGATACATATACCCATTTCCATAGGGAGGAAGGAACACAGGGGTCACCAGACCTATACAGTTTCGAAAATCCAGAGTGAAGGCCCTAAGCCTTCAAAGTGAAAGTCATTTATCTTTGGGGCTTCTGAAAGCAGCAGTCACACCCTTTCCAAGGAGGCCTGCCTGTTTCTGAATGCAACCTTGGGGGATATTGGGGAGACCACCTGTTTCTTGGCTCCATTCTCTTCAAGGATCGGGGATGCACCCGGGCTCTCTACCATCTCCGGGGCACACGCTCAACCCCTCCATGTGGTGGCAGCCAGGCTCTACCCAAACCCCAGGGAATGTGCTTCACCCTCTCCAGGGTCTGAGGCGGCATGACTCTTCCCCTGCAATGACATCGAAGAACCCATCTGCCTTTGGGGCAAACTCACTCTCTCCACGGGCTTGGGTGGGTCCGCTCTCCTGGCCCGAGGCTTCTTGACTTCAGACCTCAGCCTCCATGGTTCTGCCTCTGAAGTTATTTTTCCTCCAATGTGTCCCTTCTCTGAACCCCTCAGTCCAGACTGGCAGCGGCTCTATTTATGCAGGTCCCACAGCACTCTCGTTGGCTTTCCAAGCAGTAGCCTTGGCTCGTGCCCATCAGACATAAGGAGTTTCCACAAATCCTTCCTGGATAACTTCATGTCCAATCCTGGCTTTCTCTGAAATGGCTGGCTGGTTCCACATTTGGCCAAGACCTCATGTGGGTCACTATTCTCTGGGGTCTCCCTTCCTAGAGGCCAGAGTTTTCCATAACTTCAATTGCTGGTTTCTTTGTATCCAAGAGTTCAGTCCTCAGCTTATCTCTTTCCTGTCGCATTTCACTATCAGCTGCGAGGAGAAACCAGGCTAGACTTTCCACATTTAATTTGGAAATCTTTTCTGCTAAATACCCAAGTTCATGGCTTTTAAAACCTGTCTTCCAGCCAAAGCCACTAGCCAATTTTACCAGATTATCTGCTATTTTAAAACAAGGATCGCCTTCCTTCCAGTCTGCAATAGCACATGCCTCATTTCTGTCTAGAGGCTGGTCAGAAGTACCTTAAGTGTCCATGTTTCTACCAACAGTCTCTTCAAAGCACTCTAGGCCTTGTCTATCAGGCTTCTCACAACTCCTCCAGATTCTTTCCTTTATCCATTTAAAAAGCCGTTTCAACATGTTTGGTATCTAGAAAACCGAAGCAGCACCCCACTCCTGATATCCAAATCTGTTCTACTCTGCCAGCTGCCGAAATGCAATATACCAGAGAGGGAACAGCTTTTAAAAAGGGGAATTTAGTAAGTTGCTAGTTTACAGTTCTAAGGCCAAGAAAATGTCCCAGTTAAAACAAGTCTATAGAAATGTTCAATCAAAGGCATCCAGGGAAAGATACCTTGGTTCAAGAAGGCTGATGAAGTTCAGGGTTCCTCTCTCAAGTGAAAAGGCACATGGTGAACACGGTGTCATCTGCTAGCTTCCTCTCCTGGCTTCCTATTTCATGAAGCTCCCTGGGAGGCATTTCCTCCTTCATCTCCAAAGTTCACTAGCTGGTGGACTCTGCTTCTTGTGGGCTATGCCATTCTCTGCTCTCTCAGAGATCTTCCATTCTCGAAAATGGACTCCAGTAAACCAATCAAGACCCACCCAAATGGGTGGAGATATGTCATCACCTAATCCAGCTTAACAGCCACTCTTGATAGGGTTACATCTCCAGGGAGATGATGTAATTACAGATTCAAACATACAGTATTGAATAGGGATTATTCTGCCTTTATAAACTAAGATTTTGATTAAAATATGGCTTTTCTAGGGTCCATATACATCCCTTCAAACCAGCACAACCCGTGACCTTCTTGCCGAGATGTTTCCCCAACTCTACCCAGGAGACAGAGAGGACTGATTGCAGGCATCTACAAAACAGCTGTGCTCCGGGGGCCTTCTGAGAGACAAAAAGTGTGGAGGGATGGTTCTATTCCAAGAGACAAAAAATATGGAGAGATGGTTCTAGAAAAAAGAAGGAATGAAATGTACTGCCTGATCTGTAACCAGGTCCTGGGTTTGGTGTGGGGTGCAGCAGCCTAGTTTTCAGGAAGTTTGCATGAAATTGTTTCAGGAAAAAAGAACAGGATGCTCTTTGCTTCAAACAGTTGAAAAAAAACAGTAAGGATAAACAGATAGAAAAACTGGGGATGGGGTAGTCACATCTATGAATGTAGAGATGAAATCATGTGCTCTAAAGTAGCCAGGAGGGGACACAGATGAGACAGGATTGGTTATTTGTTAATAAGCCTTAGAGCCAAGTGATGGGTGGTACAAGAATGTCCACTCTGCTTGACTCTTCAATTAGTAGAGTTCGAATTTTCTATAGTAAATTTTAACTTAAAAATGAAGCATTGATTTTCATTTTAATTACTCTAACTTTCCTAAAATCTGGGAAGTACTGTCAGACTTAACTACTATTATGATTATAAAGAGGGTGGTTTACGGAGGTGCAATGGTGGCTCAGGGGCAGAATTCTCACGTGCCATGCCAGAGACCCAGGTTTCATTCCTGGAGACTGCCCATGCCAAAAAATAAAAAACAAACCCATAAAGAGGGGAGGTTCAGCCCTTGCCCAGGCAAACCCTCCAACTGTCAACTTGGTGCTTTTCTATGCAAAGAACTTACCTTTATTACTTGCATTTTTAGCAGCTTCCAAGGAATCTGAAGGAACTCCATCTGAAAAACTAAAACAATATGCTTAAAAATTAATATTGTACAGTTCCAAAGACAAAAGGGTAGTTTTCTTATTTACCTTTAACATGTTAAAAGGTATCTCTAGAACACCTGCAGATTCGGGAGGAAGAGAACTACACACACGTGTGTGTGTTATCTAAGATACTTTCCTCTATGTTACCGAGAAAAAGAAATTCTACCACAACCCCTCACACACACCACCCTCCGTACTTCTAATTTCCAATTCTTAGTTCTTCTCAAAAAAATCCACTTTCAGCCCTCAAACCAAACCAACCCCCCCCCCCCAAACCCCGTATTTTGTTTGGTCAGCTGCTAATTTGATCAAAGAAAAGCAATATCAACAAGCTGTTAGGGGATAGTGTTCACAGTGGCTCTGAAGCTATTGTACAAATTATCTAACCACAATCAAACCTAACAACAGTTTTCAAAGATGCCCTGACACACCTCCTTAACCAAAAGTAACCATTATCAAACAATATACAAACCAAATGTGAGCAAGAGGAATCCACTGCGCTGACCTTCAGAATACACAGAACAAAATCTTTCAGTAGCAAAACAGAAACTACCTCAATAACAAAAATAATAACACAAATCTTTGAGCGGCATCCTGGAGCTAGCCAGGATCCTGTGGTTTGAGTGTCAGAGAGTTGGTGAGTATGGTAAGACCTCATTCATCCCCTGGGGAGTTAGAGCTTGAGGACAAAAAGATCCTTTCCACAAAGGGTTTGTATATATCAATATCTGAGAAACTCTCAATGTGCCTTTATTAGTACAGGAAAACCTCAACACATCTGAAGCAACTTCTTTATGGGCTCAAATCTACAGAAAAACTAGCCAGTAGCACAAAGCATTTAACTTGATTCTGAGGCTTACTAAGAGAGGACCTGGCTCCTGCTTATCAACTACATTTTAAAATGCTGATAAAGGAAGTCTATTTTGGCTTACCTGTTATCTGCCATCTGAAAGGTTTTATCCCCTACAAATCAAAAAGAGTTGTCACAATTAACATTCCTAAATATCAATGAATGCCAACAGTTTTTGACAATGGTTTACAGAGGATGCGGGTCAGCTAGAAGGGGGCATGAAGGATGACTTCAAAGGATCTATATTTTACTGGGGCACTGGCAACATGGGTATACGCATTGCCAAAACTCATCAAATCACCCAGTTAACATCTGTACGTTTCACAGCGTGCATGCCGTATCTCACAGGAACTTATTCTTTCAAATTTCTCTTATTGGCACTAAAACAACCAGATTTCAGAATAAGAACAATCTATTCCAGTTTCCCTTCTCTAAAGTAAATTTTAGCAACAAGAATAAATATATACGCTAGCTCAATTACTTTAGAGCAATCCAAAGCACATACTTGTATTTACACTGTCTTTCCAACTGCTACTCACAGGATGACTATTTTTTTGTTACTTGTTCATTCTGTGTCTTCTATTACTTCTATTTCAATGATGTATTTATTGCTTGTGCAGAAACTTTATGTAACATACTCAACGTGATCCCATTTTTTTAAGACACATATAGAAACGATTCTCTCTAGATAGTGGAATAAGGAGACTTTCTACCTATAAATATTAATAATGTCTTCTAGGACATGTACTTTTTAAACAGAAAAACTTGATATAAAAACTTCAAACCCAGCCCAAATGCATCAACTAAGGGCCTAAAGGAAAATCCTAAATAAAACTGAAGTTTGGTTATGAAGTTCTTTAATCTCAGAAGAATTAAATACACTTCAGGGCCTCTTTGAGAAATGATGAATTACAATCACTTTCAACTTAACTCTCAGTATACCAAGTTTATATTCTGCTCTTTCACAGATTATCAATATAAACAGCAGAACAGGTATGCCTTCATAGTATTTTTGGTGAGAACACTCCAAGAGTTAACACACTTAGCATTTACCAGTTGTTAAATACTAAATTAAAAAAAAAAAATTATTCTATAACTTTGATAACATCTCTAGGAATATCTTCGTCTATACAGCTTCCACATCCCAAGTGATCTGAGGTTAAAATTGCAATGGTGGGATTTTGGGGTTAAAGAATATGAATGGATCCTGATACATAATGACAAGCTGGTGACACACTGGCGTCAACTGTGGTTTGGCTACCTAACTGGAGCGATCCTAATAAACATTTAAAAGCACCCTGCCTATCCTGCTTGGCCTGTAGGCATGCTCACTGCTCCAAGGGCCTGCCACCCTGGAAGCAATGAGCATGACTGGTTTAATGAGCCAACTCCAGCTTTCCCCACCCAGTCAAAAAATACCTAAAGACGTCACCACTTCAACATTTCCTATACCACCAGCAAGGTACCTAGGCAGCAGGTACTTTCACACAATGTGTACTCACGCTGATTCTAACAGGCAGGGGTTAGCCCCTGCTGACAGGAAAGGAAGCTGAGGCTCAGAAAAGAGAATATGGAATTCAAGGTCACACGGTTATTAAGATGTGGATTTGGGATTCAAACGCAGGTCCTTCTGACTTTTTCATATTAACTCCAACCACTTAATTTCTTGTTGTCTCTTCTTGCTCAATTAAAGCATATATTTTTTAACGTTGGAATAGATGACACGCAACACTCAGTGAGGGTCAAAATTCTGCTATTTGACAGCAGTCCCAAATCTACTGTGTCTAGGAAAGAGTGTGAGAGTGAAAAATATTCCTCATCTGTCTTGTTCACTATGGCTCCCCAAAGTCTGTAACAGCTCCTGGCACAATACAAATATCAAGTGGAATAAGCGCCCTACTTCAGGGCCAGAGACGTTCATTTTTTCCATGAAATGACACACTTCAACTTAATAGATTCCTTCAATACTATGAGTCACTTAATTTTTATCTTTACAAAGGCATGTGCTACCTACCTAATATTTTTGGTGACATGATAGCAAAGCAGTTAAATTAAACCTGACAAAATTGTCCACACACACACAAAAACGAGTTCAACTGACATCAAGAAAACAAAATAATGCATTTAAACGATGGGAAAGAAAAAATATTGGGGGGGTTAAAAAATAAAACCAGAACATGGTTAACAAACAATATGTGATCCAGCTTTGATGTGAGTTTGAATCCCACTCCTCTAATTTCCTGGCTATGTAATCACAAGTAATTTCCTGCCTGTGTTTCATCATCCATCAACCAGAAGATAATGCCTACCCAACAGGCTGTTGTGAAATAAAATAACACACATAAAGAGCCTAGTACATGGCAGCCCACCCCCCCATTTCTCTGTCTACTTCTGTAACTAATCTATTTATAGATTAGTCTACCTAAAGCTTGATGTGAAACCAACACAGCGGATTCCTTCAAACGCTGCCCCTATTATTTAATGAAAATGTAAACTGACATTATAAATGGCTAGCATTCCATTAGTCAAGTTTCATCACTGTGAGGATGGACTTCGTTTACTTTTGTTCATAAAACTTGAAGAGTATTAAAATAGAAAGTTACAAGAAGCTACTACCCGATATCGGGAAACAGCCATACCAGGAAAGTTCTCTCACTTTTAAATATAATCAAGTCAAAATATGACAGGACACCACACAAAAGAATAGCCTACATTTTCAAAAGAAAGCAGCAATTCAGGTTCCCTCTGAGGGTCAAAAACTGTGACTTCATCTACCATTTCAAATTTGGATCAGCAGGCAATTCCCCACAATTACTCAAACCAATGGTCTGCTTTTACTTACATAAGACACTTAATCTTATTTATGGATTTATTTTTACTCTAAGCAAAAAAAAAAAAAAAAAAGTATTCATGGGGAAACAAAATTTTAATTTTTGAGGTAAATTACTCAATGTAACTTTAAATCCCTAATTTTTCACTGTAAACATTTAGTATATTAGCTACAGAAACTGCATAATTTCAAATTGGACCACTGGGAAAAAAGAATGAGGGATGTGATCAAACCTACACAGCCTCTAATTATTAAACATCCTAGGTCTTCCTAAGCGTCTTCGCATGAGCTAACTGAATGACCAGAAGGAACTTAAGCAATTGATACGCATCACCATGGTCTATGATTCAAGTCAAATCAGGAATTCTCCAGCATAACGTGGCTCAGCACAGGGCTGCAGGTAGCAGTCTGACTAGCTCTGGGGTATCGGTCCCAACAACCTATTCTAACAATCATCCAGACCGCCCTGTAGGACATCCAAAGGCCCCACCCTGGGGTAACTGGCCTGCAGCAACAGCCTTCCCCAGTAGCCTATTCAAAGCAGTCCATCTCCACCCCCCCAGTACTATAAAGCGGCTGACTGTGTTGGATTAAGTAGACTGGCAGGTAGGTGAAAACATATCCTATAGTAAATAACCAAATAATTCATATAAGTTTCTGAACTAATAGAAAATTTTCTTGTTAATCAACATACCCTTTATTTATACTTGTAATCTTGGCTGTTACTAAAGATAAAAAAAAAAAGAGGTTGTCCAAATTCTATTGAATGAATCAAATACTATTGAATGAATCCAAAATTCATTCAATAGTCCTTAACTTAGGTTAAAATTAACTCTCCTCAGATTTAAGGTATCACTTCCTCAGTGAAACTTCCACAACCCCAAAAGGTTCATGTGATATATACATACTTTCTTTTTCTTTTCTGGCATTTATCCAAAAAACCTAATGTTAAGAAAATTACATTTAAATGCTTACAGATGAACTAAGATTGGCAAATAGATAATTACTGATGCTGGATGATGAGGTACGGTGGGGGTGGGTCACTATTTTTGTTTCTGTTCGAAACTCATTATAATTCCCCAGTTCAGGGCCTGGCCTGAGACAGGTGGCCATTAGGTCTCTGCCTAAATAATAAGTTCACATGAAAGACAAGTCCCAAGGACTCAAAACTGACAGTAAGTAACAAGAACCGACAGAACATACTTCTAAGAGCAAATTTAAGGCTTCAGTGGGTGGTCAGACTCAAAAAGGTCAAAGTGATGAAGTGATAACTTGTAAAGGTCAAAGTGATGAAGTGATTACATGTAGTTCTCACACTACAAAAATTCATGGCCTCTCTTGCTACTCAGTATTCACAGAATTTAAAATTCAATGGCAGACATTTTCTACAATTAAGTAGACAATACACAGACCACTTTAGGGGTAAAGGTTTTCCAGTGAGAAGGCTGAAGCATCTCTGTTGATTTCAACTTGTCTCCTCCTTGCCCAGGACACGCCCAAAATGAACCACTATCCTGAATTGTGTCAATCATTTCCTTTTCTTTTTTATGTAAAAAAGGAAAAAAAAATTAATGGCAGACAAAGTAGAGTAGTCTGCTTTCTCTTAAGAGGGGAGGGTGGAAAACCATCACTGTCAAATGAAAACAAATCTATGTTGTCACTACTTCTTAAAAATTTCTGAGAGGTCAAACTCAAGAATTCTTCATCATCTACGCTTCAGCAAGGGTTTTCCAGTTAACAGCTATGTGCTGAAACCCATAAAATATGCTACAAAGTCTAAAAAACATACAATCGTAATTCAGGGAGGCAAAGGCCAAACCAACCATCTGCTCAGCTCTTTATCAGTGGAAATGATGGCAGAGTGATTTCCTGCAGGGATTCTGTGCTGATTCTTTTCTACTTCTAAAACCACCCTGGTTGTGGCAGAGTCAAACCAAAACAAGCCTGAAAAACATTTTACCTTAAATAAACAGCAAGTAAGCACTCTTCATGGCAACCCCAGATGAAATTCCCCAAAGCTCCTGGCAGCTGACTTCCTTGAGTACAGGTTGCCCTGGGGTGCCTGAGCCAGCAGCCCCACACCCTATGTGGAAGTAACTACCTAGTACTTCGGGAGTCAAATCACCCTCTTGACAGTTTTCTCCCAAAACAAAACAAATTTTTAGGTTCTCTGGCACAATACTTGGAACTACAACACACGCCTAAAAATAAAAGTTTTTAAACTAATACAGGAATTGCAGACAACTATAGGTAAGGAAGGAAGACACCTCGAAAAACAAATAACTCTGAGCTCCATTACGTCATTTATACATTTAAAGGGCATTATCTCTGCCTGAGGCTAGAAATGAACATCTACGCATAAGAAGAAAAACTGGATTCCAATCCCAACAGCCAGACAACTGCAGAAAACCCATGTGCTCTTAACAGGGGGTGCTGAAACCCAGGAGAGGTAAGGGACATATCTAATAGATCCAAGTACAAAACTTACTGACTGTAACGTAGTGATAAACACATTCCACCTTGAAATAGTTAATCCCTCCAACACATGAACTAGATCAAACAGCTAAAAATCTCTAAACTCAAAATACCATGAGCCCAATAACCTAAGGGGCCAAGTCATAAAACTCAATGCCCTGTGCAGGTTTAGAGGACAGGTCGGTTTCCTCAAATATAGGTCTTCTTTTCAGAATTCAGTTAAACAAGGCTACCAAACTTGAAAGCAACAATCAGCCATTACAAGGAATTCAATCAATTTCTCCAAACAGTTCTATACTGGTTTTGAAACAAGTACAAGATTCAAAGCTCATATAACAAAATTCACAGTGGAAGTATTTAGATGTTATAATATGCCGGCACAGGTTAAGTGCAGACATTTTGACTCAGTTAACACTGATCAACCAGAAAAAAAAGGATTGGATATATGTGTGTAATAACTGTTCATTTTTTATTGTGAAATATATATATATATATATATATATATACACACACAAAGAAAAAAACGCAAGAATTTTCAAAAAGTAGTTACAGAACAGATTTCAGAGTTTGTTATGGATTACCATTCCACTATTTCAGATTCCTTCTTTTAGCTGCTCCAAAACACTGGAGACTAGAAGAAATATCAATACAGTGATTCAGCAGTCATACACATTTGTTAAATTCTATTTTCTGTGTTATAACTCCTTCTCTTTTGATCCTTCTGGAAATCGTAGGTTTCAGAAAAACACAGTACATGAAACTTTTATAGAGTCTCAGTTCAAGCCCTAGGTCAAAAGGAGTGATGTCGGTTAGGGTTCAGTACACCAAAGTAACAGGCACTATCTAACTGAAGCCTGCATAAGAGTAGCCTCCAGAATAGTCTCTGGACTCTATTTGATCTCTCTGAGCCACTGATGCCTTATTACACTTCTTTTCCCTCTTTAGGTCTGGAAATGTTATTGATGCCAAGGTACTGGAGCCAAACTCATCCCCAGGAGTCACGCCCCACATTGTCAGGGAGACTTTCACCCCGGAATGTTATATTCCAAGTACTAGGGAAGGTGATGATTTTCCGTGCAGAGTTGGGCTTAGAGAGAGAAAGGTCACATCTGAGCCACAGAAGAGGTTTTCTGGAAGCAACTCTCAGGCCTTATTAAAAGTAGTCTTAGCTGCGTGATTGTGGAAAACCCTGTGTCTGATGCTCCTTTCATCTACCTTGTCAACAGACGAGTAGAACATATGGAATAACAATAAATAATAGGGGGAACAAATGTTAAAATAAATTTAGTTTGAAATGCTAGTGATCAATGCAAGGGAGTTAAGGGGTATGGCATATAAAATTTTTTTTTCTGTTTTTGTTTAATTTTTCTGTTGTCTTTTTATTTCTTTTTCTGAATTGATACAAATATTCTGGGAAATGATCATGATGATGAATATGCAACTATGTGATGATATTGTGAATTGCTGAGTGTATGTGTTGGGAATGTTTGTGTTACCTGTAATCTTTTTTAAATTAATAAAAAATTAAAAAAATAAAATAAATAAAAAGTAGTCTTAGTTTCTCTGCTAAAGAAATAAATTTCATAAGGCAAGCCTCAAAATCAAGGGTTTGTCCTATTTTGGTGGGAGTTTCTAATGATTGAGGGGTACCTGGGGTTCCTCAGACAGTTTAATAGTTCCATATATATATATATATATATATACACACACACACACACACAAACCCTTAAGAGACTCTACCAATACTTTTTTACTTTTTGCATGGGCAGGCACAGGGACTTGAACCCGGGTCTTTGGCATGGCAGGCGAGAACTCTGCCTGCTGAGCCACCGTGGCCTGCCCTCTACCAATACTTTTTAATTGTCAGCCCACCACAATCTGAGATGTACCCAGGTATTACATTAAACTATACAGAATCACAAGGAATCATTTCCGTTTTGGACACAGGAGTCTGGGTTGTTAAAATGAGCTGCTGAGACAAGATGGTTGAGATTGTGTTACAGAAAATTTAGGTCCTAGACATAATAAACCTGTCTGCCTTTGGGCTCATACAGGAGGTAGAAGTTTAGAATTCATACATTATCATCTTTTACCCTGTATTTGATTTACCTTAATTCCAATCAAATTGGCTTTGATTTTATCTCTAATTGATGCCTGATTTCTTTTTCAGTTACTTTTAACCATTATTGTATACAGCTATGCTTTCAGGGCTGCAGCACTCTATTTCTCCGTTTTAGGGGAACAGCTTTTTAAGTGAAACAGCAGTAAAATATTAAAATGACTCATGAAATCATGTATGTGAAGATACAATGTGAATGAGGGTGCCCTCACGATTCCCTTCTATCACTATGATTCTACAGGAAATTAAATTTTGAAACAGTATTTCTGCTGACCAAGAAGGCCTTATCTTTGACTGCTCCTTTCAAATCTTAGAATAGGGTAACACATCTTCAAAAGACAAAAGAAATTTTTTCTTCTCATCTTTAAGATGCAAGGAAGCAGATAATAAATTGAGAAAACATTTTCTAGGTTTTTTCCTCCTGCCAGCTCCACCTCAACAACTCAATTACTAGATAACTCCAGTTTTTAAACCATCTCCCTTTCCCTTATTTTCAGGTACTCATTTCATCTTTGGACTATTTCCCTATTCTATCACCACCTCCCTTCCCCCTGAAGTTCATTTTACTCTTGGATATTATTTATTCTCCTAGCAATTGATAATCCCAATCTGAAATAATCTGACTCTACTATGTATGTGCTAGTCTTCTGAAGGAGCCCTGAATTTTGAGCAGGAAACAATCAATCGCCTCAAATCCTTATAATCTATACTTCAGTTGGGCTTAGTGCAATAATGAAAACATAATTCTCCATTAAAACTCCTTTAATTTCTTCTACAAAAGCAGTCAACCTAAACAAACTCAACAACAAGAACTAAACAAAACCAGTGGATTTTCCTGTTGAGGCGGACACCGGTTCTGGAGAAAACCTGCCCAGGTTTTAATACCAACTCTGTCACCTTGGACAAGTCATTACTCTTAACCTCACAAGACCTTAGTTTCCTGATTAAATGGGACAAACAGCAGCACCTTTCTCACAGGTTACCATGAAATCAGGTAATGCATGCCAAGTCCTTAGAAAAATCCTTGGCATGTAGCAGACAATTTAACATTAGTTGTTAAAATTAGTTGCAAGGAAGACAGTAAATTAAAAATTCTTAAGTTTTAGGTCTAACAGCTTACTCTGCATACCTACATTTTTAATATGAGAGATTTCAAAGGCCTATTTTAATACAGTGTATCATTTCAAGTGCAGGAAGACAGAGCACGGATTATTAAGACAGAGAAAGTACCTGATCCAAAGTCAGAACCAATCAATGTGCCCTAAATGGATCACAGATCCTTTAAGCAGGTGAAGAGAACAGACCCCCTGCACCTTTACCCCCGTGGGTAATGTGACACAGTATTTGAGGTCCAAAGCTTTTCAATGCTGGCATCAGAATTCTGGATACTGAAGACGAGCTGCATCTCCCACCTTGCATCGGGGCTGAACATAATCGCCAAGCTGAAATTCGTGAAAGATTCAAGTCCTATCACCACCAGGCAATCCTTTGCCGAGACAAACAAAAAGTATTCAGAAAAGGAGGGAGCAGTTAAAAAACATGCGGCTTAACTGACTGCCAGGTAAAACATACAAATGAGTAGCGATTTAAGGCCCTCTCGGAAGATGAAAGCATATCTCCCTGAAAAGGAAGAAATGCCTGTAACGTTCCAAGCATGACATGGGGGGAAGCATTATTTTCCTTTTCTACAGCATTTTAAATGGTAAAACAGACCTGATGCCTACCTTGACTGGGTAACTCAGGTCCGACCCAGTTTACTCAGTGCACTAGTTAGCGTGAGATGCCGCAGACCAAGTCCCCTGTGCAGGAGGGCACATACTTGCTGGCGTCTCGCTCTGGCTATCGAGCTCCCAACAACAGCTAAGATCAACACAAAGGTCTTTATTTCTTTGTCACGCAAGCCCTGCACCCAAGCGAATCTGCGAAATAAAACCCCATTGTTCGCCCGCCCTGAACCCACACAAGCGATCACAATCGCTCGGCGGCGAAACCCCGAGCGCGGGCGGCGGACGGTCTCGCAGCATCTTCTCCACACGAGGAACGCGGAGCCCCGAGGGAGGCTCGGCTCGGCGCTCCGCGGGCCCGGCGTGCAGGTCAGAGCACGTGAGTCCGGCCGGAGTTCGCGGGAGATTTGAGCGCACGCGGCTCGGCGGGAAAGAGCCCGCGCGGGGAGCCCCGGCCGCCGCCCTCCGCCAGCGGCGGCGAGTGCCCCTCCGCGGGGACCGCTAACCGAGCGCCGGCCCGGGCAGAGGGCGCGCCGCCGGGCCACGCCGCCCCGGGAGGCCGCCAGGAGAACAAAGCCGCCTCCTGACCTTCGGCGGCCCGGGTGGGGACGCGGGGAGGGGCCGGTCTCCCGCCCCGCGCCCGCCGGCCTCGGACCGCTGCCCGAAGGGGCGCGGGCCCCACCCCTGGCCCGGGCGCCGCCGAGCGGCCCGCCGCGGCCTTTCGAGAGGAAGCCCCGCAGCCCGCCCCGGCCCCGCGGACGCCACCCCGAGCGCCCCGCCCGCCTGCCCCGGCGCGCCGTTACCCGGCCCGAGGCCTCCGTCTCCGCACCTCACGCCTCCTGCGGCAGCGGCGGCACGGCGGATCCTCTCGCTCGGGCTGCTGCGCCGCCGTGGCCTCCAAGAACGCCGCCTCCCATTGGGTGAGCTCCGTCCGCGCCCTCCCCTGGCCCCGCCTCCCGCCAGCAAAAGGGCCTCTGATTGGGCGGGCGCGGCGCCAGGTGGCGCTCGTTAGGGGTGCGGCCGGAGACCAATCAGGGAGCGGCAGGGAAGACGCCGTAAGGAGCCGCACTCACCGCGCGCGGCCGTATGCAAATGAGGGCATGGGACGGCGCGGAGCGGGTTCGGCGCTCCTTCCGCCGCCCGGGAGGGACCCACGTGGGGGACGGCGCGGCCGAGTCCCCGGGCCTGCGCCCCTCGGGGCCCCCACCCCTGGCTCACGGCCGGCGCCGCCACCTTGCCCTCCTGCCGCCCGCCTTGCGCCGGTCTCAGACTCGGTCCCCGCTGACCGCCCGCAGCCACCCCCAGCGCCGGGGCCGTCCCCTCCGTCAGCCCCCTCCTCCGGTCCCGGGTCCTCAAGCCTTGGAGCCTCGCACGTGCGGTCCCCTCCACCCAGCCCTTCCGCATCCCGTCCTTGGGGTGACGCTTCTCTGCAGTTACTCCTTCAGGCCCCGGATCGGGCGACGCTTCCTTTTTGAGCCGCTCTGCGCTCAGCACCTAGGGCACAGCAGAACGGGGTGGGGGCGCTCCGGCCCCGAGGGCGCCCTGACGCGGCCGCGGAGCTGGGGGGACGACGTGGGGGGCCTTCCTCGCCCGCCCGGTCCGGCCCTCCTTCGGTGCCGCCTGCCCGCAGCTGGGTTGCGGAGTGGCGATCTGGGACTCGCCGGGACCCAGCCAGCGCGCCAGCCTGCCTGCATCGCGGAAATCTGAAAAACTTTGAGCCAAAGGCAGCTTGGGCGAGATGACAATGTGGTTGGAAAATCATTGCCTCCAGGCCCCCACTTTTTGAGGGTGGCTAATCTCGTCTCCAGTAAGGGTTGTGGGTCTTTTGTCTTTGTCCATTATTTTCAGAAATGTTGTCTTGGGGTAGGGCTCCCTTTGAAACAACTTCCAACTTTTTTGGCGTTTTATAAGAGGGGATTTTGGAAGCATCCTAAGGCTCATGGTGGGAGTTCGTTAAAGACATCACAGTAGGTGGAAAACCTCCAGTGATCAGCATGTCCAGTGGCCTGACCCTGTCCCGAGTGGGTGGGGTGGGGGAGGGGACTCTTGATTCCTATTTGCCTTCTTTGGATTTTCTGATTTGCTTTTGGGGAAAGGGAGGAGAGCATAAGCAACAGAAGAAACTGAAAGAGAAGAATTAGCATTTTCTGGTCTGAGGTTCTTTCCTCTTTAATAAAGATTCAGATCCTCTTGAAGCCCTACCTGAAGCTGGGGAGCGGGTGATGCCTGTAGAACCTGTGGGTGGTATCCAGGCAGCTCAAGCCCCCCGGGGTTTCCGTGGTCCCCGTGGAAGAGGACGGAGGCCAAGTACCCTGGGTGGCCTTTCCCCAGGGTCGCCCCAGCAATTAGTGGGAAGGTGGGTGCTATGGATGGACGTGTGTCCCCCAGAAGACGTGGTCAAGACCCAACCTCCGGACCTGTAAACGTGAACTCGTTTGTGAATAGGATCTTTGAAGATGTTGTTAGGGTGAGGTCAGACAGAATCGGGTCGGGGGCAGCCCACACTGACAACCATCGCAGAGACGGCCACGTGATGGAGGTGGAGGCTCACTTACATCACGGAGTAGCCAGCAAGCCACAGCCAGAACCTGCAGAGCTCAGAGGGAGTGCAGCCATGCAGGCACCTTGATGTACTCCAGACCTTCAGAACGAGGAGAGTACCCTTCTGTTGGTTAAAGCCAACTAATCAGTGGCGCTTTGTTGCCACATCCCGTGGGCAACACCCACCAAAGCTCTCCATGGGTGACGGTGCAGCAGGGCACAGGAATAAAAGGGCTGTGTGTGCCTCCCCCCATCCAGCCCCCTGGCACACCCCCCCCCCCCCCATCAGCAAGGCTTCCAGGTGGAAAGGAGATAGGGGCGGGTTCCTGTGAACCAGAGCAGTAGGCCACCAGGGTCAGGGTGGGTGTATGCTTGGAGCAGAGGCCATGGTAGCTGCAGAGGCCAGGCAGCAAGCGGCACAAAGCTTCCTGGGATCTACAGATAGCCAGGGGGGCTGACATCGCTAAAGACAGCCCTTTGGGGGTAGCCCTGACGGGAGGTGAGCAAGAGCAAGAGCCACAGAGCGGGCATTTGCATGACGGCGATTCCCAAGGGCTGAGGGGCTGGGTTGGGTAGGGCAGGCAAGCCTCAGTGTCCTCGTCTGCAGTGGGAGCAGTGGGTTCAGGGACACCAAGGACCCCATCCCAAGGCCTCTGTCCAGATGCTGTGTCTTTGCAGCTAGCTGGACAGACCTCAGCATAAAAGGGAAGGAGGAGCCCATGCAGCTGACCTGTAGGATGTCCCAGTCATGTCTATTCTGAAATGGGGGGACACTACTCCTCACCGCCTGCACTGAGACAGTATTTCCTGTCCTCCATGGCAGTCTTGAGTGGGTTTATTTACATAAAGCATCAGGGCAGAGCAAATGGGTTTTCAGTTGATGAGGGGAAAGTTATGAGGCTGGCCGTCTACCCCAAAGAACTGAAGACAGGTGTGCAGACAGGGCCCCAGCATCACCCCGAGGAGGAAGCAGCCACGTGTGCTGACATGAATGGACAGAGCGGGGCCCATCCGTATGGTGGAATATTGTGTGGCCCTTGCTGTCCTGAGGAGCCGGACCCTCCTGGGGTGCTTCCAGAAGTCTTCCCCATAGTGGGTGGGAGTTCAGGCATGCTGTCTGGGATGAGCTGAGAAAATGCAGAGTGGGGAGAGGATGAAGAGGGGCCAAGCAGCAGGCGCCCAGCACCCGGATGGGCGCCATGGCTGACTGGGAGTAGAGGCCACAGGGCGGGAACTGGCCTGAGTCACCTGGCGATTGGCGCCTGGCCTTCTGAGCATGCATTGTGTGCAGTGAGCTGGCATTCGCACACATCATTTCCGACTTGTGCCGTTGTGTATTTGGGTTAGGTTCCTAAAGATGGCACTGCCAGGACAAAGGATAAATGAATCCCCAGTTAGATCCTGCCAAGTTGCCCCACTGGCATGCAGCACTTTGCATGGCTTCACCTTAGCACCAGTGCCACTCTTGTCCTGATGGATTCCCATCTGGTGCTAAGGTTTTGCAGGTATGAAGCAGGTAGTGGCTTTTGTGGATGCCCTCCTCGGTGGTTCAGGGATGGCCACGCAGCTCAGGCTTAACTCCAGCGCTGACGTTGGCCTTGCAGCCAGGGACTCACCAGTGCTGACAGCAGCCCTGGGCAGCTTGCCAGGGCCTGGGCCCGCTGAGCCATCGGTTTTGGCCTCTGCCAAATGCTGAACGGCTTTAGGGGAATCTGCAGTTTGTTTATTCATTAGACTGGAGAGGCGGAGGGGCAGCCTTTGTCTGGGATGTCAGCAGGTTCTGGGAGCTGGAGCCTGTCTTTCACCCACTTAGCCACTTTCCAGTATGCGTGCGCACCAGAGATTAACTGAGAGCCATTGGCCTGGGAGTGAAATCCCCAGGGCTCAACGGGCCTGGGCACCCCAATGGGGGGCCTGCTGACCAGGCAGCACCTCCCGGGTCCAGCACTGAGCATGCAGGGTTGACGCAGAGGGAGGGCCACAGGTCTCGCTGCTTGGACAAATTTATTATGACTGTCTCAAAGCCGACGAGGACACAAAGCTATAGGAACACAATTCTTAACTTAGGACACGCAGACAACTGTAAACATGATGGACGCGTCGGGGCACGCCCGCAACCCCTACAGCTCGCCCGCAGCCGGCCGCCTTCTCTTTTCACTCCAGGCTTCCGTTCTGAACCATTTGCAGATACTCCTTGTGGAGCTTTTCCTGAGCATCAAAGAGCTTCTTGAGCTTCTTGGCCTGTCCCTTGCTGATTTCTTTGCCTTCGGTGTCATGGGTGGGTAGACCCTGCGAGGGCAAGAGTGGAGCCTGGCGTGAGCCCCCACGCCACTACCTGTGCCTCTCCTAGTGCCCAAACCTCAGGGGGCCGGGACCCAGGGGCAGAGGGTTACATCCACCTGCTCGGGCACGTAGTCCTCAGCTGGCTCCAGGCCCGGCCACTGAAAGTGGGGGAGAAGCAGCCAGGGTCAGGGGTGCCCTTCCCTCAGGGTGTTGAGGGGGCAGGGACCCCGCGGAGCCATGTGCTCTGTCCTGACACAGGAGCCCT
This sequence comes from Tamandua tetradactyla, assembly GCF_023851605.1. NCBI lineage: Eukaryota > Metazoa > Chordata > Mammalia > Pilosa > Myrmecophagidae > Tamandua > Tamandua tetradactyla. The sequence goes on from NC_135335.1 coordinate 2,773,740, forward strand.
GAGGTCCCCACTACTAGGCCTTTGCTGGGACAGGAAGGCAGGAGTGCAGACCCCTATGGGCAGTCGCGGGGCTGTGCTGACGTGGCAGTTGGGTCCAGCTTGTCAGGGACCCTGGCGACCCCTCTGCAGGAGGCCCCATCTCCAGCCTGTCTAAACCGGCTGTGGCTGTGACCTCAGCAGCCACAGCAAACTCTGCCTGGATGAGGGTGGAGGGAAGTGTGCCCACCCAAGCTGGCCCGGCTGTCAGGGCAGGTCCTTGGCCCGCCCCCCCACCCGGGACAGGAACCTCCTGGGGCGCAGACCCTTGAACAAGGCATCATGTGATCCCTTTTCCCTTACAAACACCCCACACAGAAACCTTGCTAGCTCAAGGTTGATATTTGCTGTCATCCCAATTTGACACAGCCTGACATCACCCCAAAAAGAAAAAAGTGAGTCCTTACGTTCTCATCAAACTTGGAATATTTGTCACGCTCGGACAAGAACATCTCACCGGGTGGGACCTTCATCCTCGCCAGCTTTGCTGCCTGGGACACAGGACATGTGGCTGCAGCGCATGGCTAGCGGGAGCCCCCCCCACCACATGCACCTTCCCGCCAGAAGTGCTTCCAGGCCCTCCAATTCAGAGACCACAGACAGGGAGGGGGACACGCAGGGCGGAGGGACAGTCTAAAGCCAGAGCAGGTTTTCCCCTATGGCATCAGCGGGGAGGCCGATGGAGAACCACCATGACGTGGAGCCTGCAGAGGGCAGAGCCTGGGCATGAGGGTCTCGGGGCCCAAGTGTACAGAGAGCCCCTCGGGGCAACACTCCCCACCTGGACGAGCCCACGCCTTACCTCTTGTTCCTGCTTTCTCCTGGCGGCCTCCTCCTTCTTCCTTCTCTTCTCCTCTTCAACCTGGGAAAACAGCACAATGGCTGATGCACCAGGCCTGCAGGCCAACATGGGAAGGGGGCTGGGGACATTGCCCCACAGGGTCTCCATAAGACCAGCCCCCTACCCCCACCCTGCTCTCCTCCCGGGACCCAGCACTGGGAAGGAGCTGGACCAGGCAGCACACTGAGCAGGATCGGTGCTTATCACTCAGTCCCAAGCACCCCCCAGCATGCACAGCGAGCACCTCTCCAGCTTGGACCCACAGAGCCACCCAACACATGGTTTAAGAGGTCACCCCTGCAAGCTACTCCCGACAAGTGGCCAGGTGATGAGCCAGGCCCAGGCCAAGGGCTTTTACCAGCTGGGTGGAGAACAGCAGTGCTGCAGGGCGACCCCTGAGCAGGCCAGGGGTGGCAGGGAAGGAGCAAAGGCCCTGAGACAGAAAGGGGAGGGAGGGCAGGGGCCAGTAGGCGCCAGGTGGCTAGGTGCTTGCAGGCCAGGTCAGGAGCGCATTTGACCCTAGCACGGGGTGCACAGATGTGCCATTCATGGACAAGGAGGTGAAACAGGTTTGGGGAGTTGAGAATCAAAGAGTTTCCTTCCAGACATATTAAGTTTCAGATGCTGTGGAGCCAAGCAGTGATTTCCAGTAGGCAGCCGGGTCTCAGAGTCTGGAGCATGGGCCAGAGGGAGCTTTGGGGTCACCACAGACAGAAAGATGGAGGGAGACTAGCTGGAAAACTGGAAGGGGTGGAGGTGTACGTGCTGCGGAGCTGGGAGGGAAGGGAGAGTGAGTAAGGGGCAGTGAGGCTGTGGGGGGGGGGGTAGCTAGAGGGAGACCCAGAGGTAGGGGCCAGCCAAGGGGCTCAGGAGGGTCTGAGGAACAGGGGGCAAGATAAGGCTGAGTGGGAGGGCAAGGAGGGGTGGGGAGCATGAATGCAGGAATGGGCCCTTTTCTTTTAAAGACAAGCGTGTGCACTAGCCGGAACCTTCCAGGGGAGAGTCGCACACCAAGGTGTACTGAGTGACCTACAGAGGGGGTAGCCTCGCAGGGTCAGGGGTCCCAGCCAGCCCAGCACCCCCACCCTGCATCCCATCACTGTCACACCAGCCCTGAGTGGGGGTGGGCAGAAGGCGGCTGCCAGCCCACCAGGTGTTTCCTTGCACAGGCTGAGCAGTATGAGATTATGTTGGTCGGCAGCATGGACCCCGAGAGGGCACCGGTCGTTGCTCCGGCCAGCACCCGTGCACCAGTGCCCCACCAGAGGACCAGGCACGAAGGCCCCAGGCTGCTTGCATGTCTAGCCCACCAGGCCTGAAAAGACCAGGCAGCGGCATTTCCACCCCTGAATCCAGACACAGGGATTTGGGGAATGCAGGAGCTGGCCAAGTGCTGTGGCCACAGCAAGCAGCTCCCAAGAACTCCAGGTGGGGCAAGCAGGAGCAGTATGGGCTGGGGTGGCGCCTGAGACGAGGGGAACAGGGCTGTAAGGGTCAGGCCTAGAAGCACAGAGCACAGGCATGCCTGGCTGCTTCTCCTCGTCCCACTGAGGATGCGTCTGCAGGTGGCACACCCCTCTGCCACTCTGTCACACCAGCGTCCAGTGAGGGGGCAGCAGGCACTTCTTGTGTCCGAGAGCAGGGACTCTTGAGTTCCAGACATGTCATTCTTCAGCTCATCTTCAACCCAGGCACGACAAGCTTGGTGACATCCAGGCTTCGGTCCACACTGCAGCACATCTCTCTGCTCCCGTGGCCTCAGCGGGTGGGGCCAGCAGGCACTGGGGGTGACCCCAGAGCCCAGGGACATGCTGGCCCTCCACAGCTGTCCATAACTCACTCCCGACAACTCCGTTTTCTGGGTTCCTCTCCCCTCCCCTCCCCAACTAGTTCTTCATGCTCGCCTCCTTTCTAGGGCCTTTCGGGGCCCCCTTGCCTGTGGCATGAAACCCCCAGTGGCCCTGGTGGCCCTCTCCCCTGGTGGCTCCCTTCCTAGGGGTCTTGCACTGCTCTGCCCAGCCGTCGGGGCCCATATTGTAGTCCAGTGATGCAGTTTTTCTCTGCTGGACGCTGAGGTCCTTGTGGGCAGGGACTCCCCCAGTTCAGTCTGGATACCAGCCCTGGTTCCTGGCACCTGGATGAGAAGTGGGTGCCGTGGAAGATGAAATGGAGCATGGAGTGAGGCACAGGCAGGTGGGCTTGGGGAGTCGGGGGCAGTACTGAGGAAAGCAGCTGGAGGCCCACAGGGCTGTGGGTGACACACACTTTGGAAGAGACAGAGGAATATACAACTGCAGTTCAGAGAAAGATATGGGACCAAGAGGGCGACACAAGATACTGCAGGGTGCTGGCCCCCCATGGAATCTCTGAACCTCTGGCAGAATATGGCAGAGCCGTCATCCTCAAAACTCCAGAAGAGGGTTGCAGTAATGGGCAAGTGTCAAATCAAGGACATGCAGCTGTAGAGACAGTAGCCTAAGCTTGTGGCACCCCAAGGTGTGGAGCTGCCTCCATCATCCTGTACTGGAGAGAGCAGAGCATCCCCTATGCGTGCTCTGGGCTGCCTGTGTGCCGGCGCTGAGCTATCAGTGCAGCCTGATAGACTGACCCGGGACACTCAGCTTGGCCTGTCCTCCCTGAGCCTGCCCTGCAGGCAGAAGCAGCTGGCAGACCACTAAAGCACTGTGAGAAGCAATTTAGTCAACATGGCTTGGGGCAAAGGATTATTGGCTTCAAGAAATCTAACAGAATACGGGGCGGGGGGCAGTCAGTTTCATAGGGAGTGGAGATGTTCTGATCCCTGAAAAGAAGAATTCCTGAGGCCATGAGCACATGGCCAGGACAGGACACAGCTCATAAGAGAGGACCCAGTGTTTTCACCTCAGTCTGATCTTGGTAGGAGGGCTAAGGTCTAAAGGACACCACTAGCCAACCCCCAGCCAGTTTTCAGACTGGGAAAGGTAGGCTTTGTGTTGGCTGGTTGCTTTCTGTTAGCTCCTGGCATCCAAGGAAATCTCTGTCTTATGACAAGCTGGAGACGAACTTAAGGAACAGACAGCTCTGGGGTAAATTCTAGAATTAATACATTAAAATATGAAAAAGTGCAGTGTGCGATCACAAGACAAATGAAATAGGAAAGGATGGCCCATCCAAAGGAAGAAGATAAACAACAGAAATAATTGACTTCTGATATACCAACAAAGAATTTTAAAAAATGGTCTTAAATATGCTCAAAGAGCTAAAGGAAAACCCAAAGAACTGAAGGATATCAGGAAAACAGTATATTAACCAAATGAGAATTTCAATAAAGAGATAGAAATTATAAAAAGGAACAAAATAGGCATTGTACATGATGCCTGATGAATGCAGGTGGCTGAAGGATGCACTTACTGAAAAGTAGATGGGTGAATGATGGTATATATATATGATCGAATGTTGTGCTGCTACAAAAAGGAATGAAGTCGTGAGGCATGCAACAATGTAAATGAATGGATAGGACATTTGGTGAGGCAAAATAAGCCAGTTATTTTGAAAGAACAATTATGATACAGTCTCCCTTAGAGAGTGTTCATAAGAAAACAGGGGCCTAGATTGTAAGCTCATATAGCAGACACATTTAGTCCAGAGTGATAATTATTATTTCTGGATTTTGAGAGCCTATTTTTATATATATATATATATATATATATATATAATACTTATATATAATATATAAATGTATATATTTATATTATTATTTTATATTATATAAAATATATATAAAAACAACTTGAACTTCCGGGTCAAGGTGGTGGCTTAACAACGTGCGCGTTTTAGTTCGTCCTCCAGAACAACTACTAAATAACCAGAAACAGTACAGAACAGCTCCTGGGGCCACGTCACTGACCAGACACACAGCGTACCCCAGTCTGGACCAGCTGGACCAGCTGTGAGCACCACCCCCGGAACCGTGAGTTCCCAAAGCTGCGGCGGCCAGCGCCCCTCCCCCACAGGCTGCTTCCCAGAGGGGAAAGGAAAGGACTTTACCAGCAGCAGGGACTGGGCACAATCAAATGCCAATTGTGGAACTAATTAACAAATTCTGACTACTAAAAATAGGCCCCCAGCTTAGGTGAACCTCATTAAAGCAGAGGTTGCTCATTTTTGCCCTGGCGCCAAGGGGGGCAGGACTGACAGTAAAAGGGGAAAAAAAAAAGAAGGAAACAGAGGTTTTTGTGGCTGTGTGTCTAGAAAGGCTCGACTGCCTCTGGATACAGCAGCAGGACTTTTCAGGTTGCCACTGCCCCAGGCATAGGCAGAAGTGAGCTCTTTTGGGGGCTTATCTGGAGCCTGTGCCTTCCCCAGGGGAGGGGTGAAGCCCCACCCAGGTGGAATCCCTCCATCAAGGAATTCAGACACCAGGGCTTGGTAATTTGAAGCCATTAAAACCAGCCTACAACCTCTCCTCTGTCTCCACCATGCCCCCAGCAGGGAGAGTCTGCCAAAGTTAAAGGTACCGCATGATCTTATGCTGGTGGGACCTGCAGTCAGACAAGCGCCACATACGGGGCAGGGTAAGAAAAACAGAGTCCAGAGACTTCACAGGAAAGTCTTTCAACCTGCTGGGTCTCACCCTCAGGGAAAACCAATGCAGGTGACTCTTTCCTCCTGATAGGAGGCCAGTTTGGTTTGGGAAAATCTGGCTGGGGTCTATAATATCTAAGTAGACCCTCCTAAGTGTGTGTTGGGGGGAAGGCACCACACAAGCAGGGCAAGAAACAAGAAAACAAGAACTGAAAAATTCTCCTCTGTTAAACAAAACTTAAGCTAAAGGTCCAGATAAAGCTGAACGGAATGTCAAAGAACAGATAGACAACAAATTCATCCAGCAAGAAAACCCTAGGTAAAAGAAGTGAAAGCAATCTCCAGAATAAACTAATTAAGGTAATTAAATGCCTAGACGCCAGCAAAAAATAACAAATCACACTAGGAAAATTGAAGATATGGCCCAGTCAAAGGAACAAACCAACAATTCAAATGACATACAGGAGCTGAAACAATTAATTCAGAATGTACGATCAGACATGGAAAACCTCATCAAAAACCAAACCAATGAATTGAGGGAGGGTATAAAGAAGGCAAGGAAAGAACAAAAAGAAGAAACAAAGTCTGAAAAAACAAATCACAGAACATATGGGAATGAAAGACACAGTAGAAGAGATGAAAAAAACAACGGAAACCTACAATGGTAGATTTCGAGAGACAGAACATAGGATTTCAAAACTGGAGGATGGAATATCTGAAATCTGACAAGAAACAGAAACTACAGGAAAAAAAAGGAAAAATATGAGCAGGGACTCAGGGAATTGAAAGACAATATGAAGCGCACGAATATACATGTTGTGGGTGTCCCAGAGGAGAAGAGAAGGGAAAAGGAGGAGAAAAACTAATGGAGGAAATTATCACTGAAAATTTCCCAACTCTTATGAAAGACTTAAAATTACAGACCCAAGAAGTGCAGCGTACCCCAAAGAGAACAGATCCAAATAGACATACTCCAAGACATTTAATAATCAGAATGTCAGAGGTCAAAGAGAAAGAAAGGATCTTGAAAGCAGCAAGAGAAAAGCAATCCATCACATACAAGGGAAGCCCAATAAGACTATGCGCAGATCTCTCAGCAGAAACCATGGAAGCGAGAAGACAGTGGGATGATATATTTAGATTACTAAAAGAGAAAAACTGCCAACCAAGAATTCTATATCCAGCAAAACTGTCCTTCAAAAATGAGGGAGAAATTAGAACATTTTCAGACAAAAAAAAAATCACTGAGAGAATTTGTGACCAAGAGATCAGCTCTGCAAGAAATACTAAAGGGAACACTAGAGACAGATACGAAGACAGAAGAGAGAGGTGTGGAGAAGAGTGTAGAAAGGAAGACTATGAGTAAAGGTAAAAAGAAGGAAAATTGGATATGACATATAAAATCCAGAAGGCAAAATAGTAGAAGAAAGTACTACCCATGCAGTAATAACACTGAATGTTAATGGATTAAACTCTCCAATCAAAAGACATAGTCTGGCAGAATGGATTAAAAAACAGGACCCATCTATATGCTGTCTCTACTCAAAGGACACGAGGCCAAGGACACAAATGGACATTTACACACCAATGTTTATAGCAGCATTATTAACAATTACCAAGAGATGGAAACAGCCAAAATGTCCATCAACAGACAGTTGACTAAACAAACTGTGTCATTTACATAAGATGGAATATTATGCAGCTGTAAGACAGAATAAAGTTATGAAGTATCTAACAGCATGAATGGACCTTAAGGACATTATGCTGAGTGTGATCAGCCAGAAACAAAAGGACAAATACTGTATGGTCTCACTGATGTGAACTGACATTAGTGAATAAACTTGGAATATTTCCTTGGTAACAGAGACCATCAGGGGATGGAAATGGGGTGAGATATTGGGTAATTGGAGCTGAAGGGATACAGACTGTGCAACAGGACTGAATACAAAAACTCAGAAATGGACAGCACAATACTACCTAACTGTAATGTAATTATGTGAAAACACTGAATGAAGCTGCATGTGAGAATGATAGAGGGAGGAGGGCTGGGGACATAAATGAAATCAGAAAGATAGTAAAGATTGAGATGGTATAATCTAGGAATGCCTAGAGTGTATAATAATAGTGAAATGTACAATGTACAAGTTTTAAAAATGTTTTTGCTTGAGGAAGAACAAAGGAATGTCATTATTGCAGGGTGCTGAAAATAGATGATAATTAATACTTTAAAATGTCACCTTATATGTGAGACTAAAGCAAAAAATGTTTATTTGTTACAAAATTCATATTTTGACTAGAGCATTTCCTGGTACAACTCATGTAGATGGTTTGATTGAATGTCATAAGTACTTGGAATCTCAGGTAGGACATGAGATTTTGTTGGTTTGTCCAGAGTGATGCCCTGATGAATCCCAGAGTCATTTGATCAGTGACTGGAAAAGTATTTGCAAGCCCCTTCGGGGAATGGTGAGAGTGGGGAGAAATTCAACTTCCCCAAGTTGAATTCTTGATATTCTCACAAGCAGTGTGGACAACCAAAGCTGTGGGCTGAGCCCCCAGTCATGGGGTTGGTTCATATGAAACTTAACCCCACAAAAGACAGGTCAAGTCTACTTAAAATTTAGGTCTAAGAGTCACCCCCAAGAGAGCCTCTTTTGTTGCTCAGATGTGGCCTCTCTCCAGCCAACATGATTAGCAGTCTCACCACCCTCCCCCTCTCTGCGTGGGACATGACTCCCAGGGGTGTGGACCTTCCTGGCAACGTGGGACAGAGATCCTGGAATGAGCTGAGACTCAGCATCAAGGGACTGAGAAAAACGCTAGAATGAGCTGAGAATTAACATCAAGGGATTGAGAGAAACTTCTCGACCAAAAGGAGGAAGAGTAAAATGAGACAAAGTATCAATGGCTGAGAGATTCCAAACAGAGTCGAGAGGTTATCCTGGAGGTTACTCTTATGCATTAAGTAGATACCACCTTGTTGTTCAAGATGTAGTGGAGAGGCTGGAGGGAATTGCCTGAAAATGTAGTGCTGTGTTCCAGTAGCCATGTTTCTTGATGATGATTGAACAGTGATATAGCTTTCACAATGAAACTCTGTGAATGTGAAAACCTTATGTCTGATGCTCCTTTTAGCTACTATATCAACAGAAGAGTAGAACATGGAATAAAAATAAATAATAGGGGGAACAAATGTTAAAATAAATTCAGATTGAAATAGTGGTAAATGAAAGCGAGGGGTAAGGGGTATGGTATGTATAGTCTTTTTTTCTCTATTATCATTTTATTTCTTTTTCTGTTGTCTTTTTATTTCTTTTCCTAAATCGATGCAGATGTACTAAGAAATGATGAATATGCAACTATGTGATGATATTAAGAATTACTGATTGTATAGGTAGAATGGAATGATATCTAAATGTTTTGTTTGTTAATTTTTTTTAATTAATAAAAAAAGTTTAAAAAAGAAAAAAAAACCCTAAAATGAGCTGAGAATTAACATCAAGGGATTGAGAGAACCTTCTCGACCAAAGGGGGAAGAGTGAAATGAGACTAAGTGTCAATGGCTGAGAGATTCCAAACAGTTGAGAGGTTATCCTGGAGGTTATTCTTATGCATTAAGTAGATATCACCTTGTTGTTCAAGATGAAGTGGAGAGGCTGGAGGGAACTGCCTGAAAATGTAGAGCTGTGTTCCAGTAGCCATGTGTCTTGATGATGATTGAACAATGATATAGCTTTCACAATGAGACTCTGTGAATGTGAAAATCTTGTGTCTGATGCTCCTTTTAGCTACTATATCAACAGAAGTTAAAAAATCTAATTAATAAAAAAAGTTAAAAAAAAAAACCCCTGATATTTAGAGATATGAACAAAACCAATTAGGTTGGGGTTACAGTAATTCAGAACACAGGGGTAAGGAAGACACTATCTCTATTTTAGAACCATATATATTCTTTGAGACCAAAGGAAGAAAGGTTTATTTAGTTTGGAACCTAGATTTCCTGTAGCACATAATCTAACTCAACCTATCTGTATAACTCATTTGAACAATTAAAACCCAGGGAGCCCAGAATAAGAAAGAGTTCCTTTAATCCTGCATAGCTTAATGTAATGCCTGGATGCATCCTAGAGTATATTAAGCAGATAATCAAAAAGTATAGAAAAATACATTTCATTTTCTCCTGGAATGATGGGAGAAAAAATACGGAACTGTTAAATCTTACCATCAGGGAATCCCCTGACACTGTATGAAATTTTAGAGACACCCAAATCAATAGGCCAAGCCCTTGATCTTGAGGCTTACACTTGTGAAGCTATGTAGGTAGCAGAGAAGCTTATCCTATCTGTAGGGTATGCCTAACAGTTACTTCTGGAGGACCTCTTTTGTTGCTCAGATGTGGCCTTGGTCTCTCTAAGCCCAACTCTGCAAGTGAAATCATTGCCCTCCCTACTATGTGGGACATGACATCCAGAGGTGAAAGTCTCTCTGGCGACATGGGAGATGACTCCCAGGGATGCATCCAGCCCTGGCCCCATGGGATCAACAATTCCATCCTGACCAAAACGGGGAAAAGAAGTGTAACTAATAAAGTATCAGTGTCAAAGAGAGTTCAAACAGAGTCAAGAGGCTACTCTGGAGGTCGCTCTTATGCAAGCTTCAGGTAGACCTTGCTATGTGTCATAATTTGTCAAACCCCCATTGGGACCATTCTAGACAATCCTAAAGAGCCTCTAGGGCAGTATATAAGATTCTACAAGGGTTCCATGCACTAGGGTAACTTTCCAGAAACTTATGACCTCCAGATGGGTCCCTGGACCAGATAAATCCTGAAACCTAGAGGCCCAGCCTCTCCAGAACATAAACTAGTTCCATCTCCCTACCCCATATTATTGACAGCCCCTTCTAATGTGAAAAAGTTAGAATGGCCATAGCCCAAACACCTCTAAAGAGTGGGACAGAAAGATCAAAGGTGATGGTGGAGTTATACAGAGAAGACAGGATTTAAAAAATGAATACCAATGCTGAATTATTAAATTGATATCTCTTTTAGTCTCCAATATCTTAGAGCACCTAGAAGTAAAAATCTAAAATAGTGAAATTGTAACCCGTATCAAACTCCGAACTCTGTTCTACAAGTAATCACTGTGCTGTGCTTTGAAATTTATTGCTTTTTTTGTATATATGTTATTTTTCACAAAAAAGAAAGAAAAAAAAAGTTGTTTGTGGTTACAAAAAATATTTATTGCTTCTAGCCTCCTACATTCTGGAGCAGCTAGAAGGAAAAATCTGAGATGATGGTATGGTAGCCCATAACAAACTCTGGTATCTGTCCTGTAACTACTTGTTGAAGCGTGCTCTGAAAATATTGCTTTTTTCTTTCTTTACTTTGCATATGTTTTATTATACAATAAAAAAATTAAAAAAAAAAAAAAAAAGGAACCAAACAGAAATATTGAAGGTGGAGACCATAATGACAGAAATGAAAAATTCGCCAAGGTGTTCAACAGCGATTAGCGCTGGAAGAAGAAATAATCTGTGCATGCAAAGAGAAGGCCCCTGAAGTGCTGCAGGCTGAGGGGGAGAAAGAAGAAAAGAATGAAGAACAGTGACGAGACCCTCGGACACCCGTGGGTCGTGTGAGGGACTACCAGCACACACGCTGTAGGGATCCCAGAAGGCAAAGACAGACAGAAAGGGGCAGAAGGAAGAGTCCATAAAGAATGGCAGAAAACTTCCCAAACTTGAAAAAGGACACGAATATGCATGTTCAAGAATCTCAAAGAATCCTAAACAGATAAGCTTAGAGATCCACACCGATACACATAGTAGTCAAACTGTCGGAAGCCAAAGGCGAGGAAAGAATCCTGAAAGCTGCTAAGGAAGGCAACAGGTCATTTGCAGAACCCCAGGAAGGGCAGATGCTGATTTCTCATCAGGCACAACCGGAGGCAAGAAGGCAGTGGGATGAAATACTTAAAGTGCAGAAAGAAAATAACTGCCAACCAACTTTATATCCCGGGAAACTGCCTTTAAAAACGAGGGAAACAAACAGACATACAAACAAAAAACATAAAAAAAATAAATAGAAAAGAACCAAAGAAGGAAGAACGAGGGAACGATTAAGACACCCCCAGACAAACCAAAGCACAGGGAGGTGGTCGCCACTGGGCCTGCCCGATGGGCAGTGCTGAAGGACGCTCTTCAGATGGGAAGGAAAGGACACTGGAGAGTGGGTCAGAGCCATTAAGGGGATAAAGGCCGCTAGTAAAGGTGACCATAGGGGGAAATAGAAACACCTGTGCAACTGTACTTTCGGCATTTAAATGTAGTTTTAGGTTTTAATTACTTTTTATTGGAGAAGGTGTAGGTTTATAGAACAATCATACATAAAAGACAGGCTTTCCATACATCACACAGTGCACTGGTTGCGATATCCTTGTTACAGCTGAAGAAGGCACGTTTTTATAATTACATCACCTATAGCCCAGGGTTTAACTTAGTGCGGGTCCACAGATTTTTTTTTTTAATTTTTATTCTAGTACCACATATATCACCTAACACTTCCCCCTCTTAACCGCAGTCAGATATGTACTTCAGTCCTGTTAATTATGTCGACAGTGGCGTGCTACCGTCCCCACCATCCATGACCAAAACATTTCCATCATTCCAAACAGGAACTCTGTAATTTCATACCTTAAATCCCTATTCCCTGCCCCCACCCCACCCCTTGGTAACTTATATTCTAGATTCAGTACTGACAAATGGAATCTACCAGCACACTCAATCACTTATACACCATGATTAAGTGGGATTCACCCCAGGTGTGCAAGTATGGTTCAATCTGAGAAAATCAAGGTCATATACCATTCTAATACAGCGATGGAAAAATAAACCCCATAACCATCTCAGTTGGCCCAGAAAAGGCATTTGACAAAAATCCAGCACCCCTTTTAGATAAAAACACTCAGAAAATAGTCATAGAAGGAAATGTCCTTAGTGTGATAAAGCACATATATGAAAACCCATAGTTAACATCATATTCAATGGTGAGAGAATGAAAGTTTTCCCTCTAAGATCAGGAACAAGACAAGGATGCCCACTATTAGCTGACCAACCGTGTTAGTGGAAGTTCTAGCACTCAGACAACAAAGTTTAGAGCCTTTAGGTAAGAGAAATAAAAGGTATCCAAACCAGAAAGGAAGAAGTAAAACTTTCCCTATTTGTAGATGACATGATCCTAAATATAGAAAATCCCGAAAAATCTACAACAAAGCTACTAGTGCTTATAAATAATTCAACAAAGTTGTAGGGTACAAGATCAACATGGAAAAGACGCTATACATTAGTAATGAGCAATCTGAGGAGAAAATTAAGAAACAAATTCTACTAATAACAAACAAAAGAAGCAAATATCTAGGAATGAATTAAACCAAGTGTGCCAGTTTGAATCTATTATGTACCCCAGAAAAGCCACGTTTTAATCCTGATCCAATCTTGTGGGGACAGCTGTTTCTTTTAACCCTGATTCAATACTGTAGGGTAGGAACTTTAGATTAGATTATCTCCACGGAGGTGTGACCTGCCAATGGTGGGTTTAACCTTTTGACTAGATGGAGATGTGACTCTACCCATTCCAGGTGGGGCGTGATTAGTTTGCTGGAGTCCTTTAAAAGGGGAAACATTTTAAAGAAGCCTCAGGGCCCATGCGGGTGCTTGGAGAACAGTTGCTTCAGAGCTAACAGAGCTAACACAAAACCCAGATGTTTGGAGATGCAGGGCCCAGTAGACATCACCACGTGCCTTCCCATGAGATGCTGAACAGGCCAGAATCCAGAGTTGTGTCCCAGAGGAGCTAAGTGAAGGCCCACGGATGCCATGTGAGGAGCCCCCACAGGAACACCAGGCTGAAAGCAACAGAGCCCAGGAGCAAGGGACCAGCAGATGCCAGTCACGTGCCTTCCCAGCTCACAGAAGTGCTCCAGATGGCATCACCCTTTCTTGAGTGAAGGTAACCTCTTGTTGGTACCTTGGTTTGGGCATTTTCTCAGCATTACAACTGTAAACTTTTAACTTATTGCATTCCCTTTTTAAAAGCCATTCCATTTCTGGTATATCACATTGCAGGAGCTTAACAGACTAATACACCAAGGATGTAAAGGGCTCATACATGGGCCACTACAAAACATTGCTAAAATAAATTAAAGAAGAACCAAATAAGTGGAAGGACATTTCCATGTTCATGAACTGGAAGACTAAGTAATGTTAAAACATCAATTCTACCCAAAGTTGTTTACAGATTCAGTCCTACTCCAGTCAAAAATTCCAACACCTTTCTTTGCAGAAATGGAAAAACCAATTACCAAATCTGTATGGAAGGGCAAAGGGCCCCAAATAACTCAAAGTACTTTGAAAAAGAAAGCAGTTGCAGAACACACACTCCAGGTTTTAAAACATATTACAAAGCTACAGTAATCAAAAAAAGCATGGTAGTGGCACAAGGACAGCTATACAGACCATGGAGTTGAATTGAGAGTTCAGAAATCAACCCTCACATTTATGGCCAATTTATTTTGGACAAGCTGCCAACTCCACTCAGTGGAGAAAGAATAGTCTGTTCAGCAAATGGTGCTAGGAACACTGCATGTCCATATGCAAAAGAATAAGATGATTCCCTACATTACATCATATACAAAAATTTACTGAAAGTGGATCAAAGACCTAAATATAAGAAACAAAATGGTAGATGTTCTAGTTTGCTAGCTACCAGAATGCAATATACCAGAAACAGAATGGCTTTTAAAAGGGGGAATTTAATAACTTGCTAGTTTACAGTTCTAAGGCAAAGAAAATGTCCCAATTAAAACAAGTCTATAGAAATGGCCAATCAAAGGCATCCAGGGAAAGATACTTTGGTTCAAGAAGGCCGATGAAGTACAGGGTTTCTCTCTCGGCTGGAAGGGCACATGGTGAACACAGTCAGGGTTTCTCTCTCAGCTGGAAGGGCACGTGGTGAACACAGCGTCATCTGCTAGCTTTCTCTCCTGGCTTCTGGTTTCATGAAGCTCCCCGGGAGGCATTTTCCTTCTTCATCTCCAAAGGCCACTTATGTCGTTCTTCTCTGCTCTTTCTGAATCTCTCATTCTCCAAAATGTTTCCTCTTTTATAGGGCTACACTAAACCAATCAACACCCACCCGAATGGGTGGAGACACACCTCCCCTAATCCAGTTTAACAACCACTCTTGATTGGGTTACATCTCCAGGGAGATGATCTAATCCATACGGTATTGAATAGGGATTATTCTGCCTTTATGAAATGGGATTTTGATTAAAACATGGCTTTTCTAGGGGACATCCTTCCTTTCAAACCAGCACAGTAGAAGAAAACTCCTAGAAGAAAACTTGGGAAGCCTCCTGAGGATCTTGTGTTAGGCAATGGTTTCTTAGACTATATACCAAAACGGGAGCAACAAAGAAAAAACAGATGAGACTTCATCAAAAATTAAAACTGTGCATCAAAGGACATTATCAACAAAGTGAAAAGACCGTCTACAGAATGGGACAAAATATTTGGAAACCATGTATTTGATATCTGGAATAAACAAAGAACTGCTACAACTCAATAACAAAAAGACAAACAACCCAATTAAAAAATGGGTAAATGACTTTGACAGGCTCCACTCCAAAGAAGATACACAGCCAATAAGCACATGGCAAGATGCTCAACATCACTGGCCATTAAGGAAAATGCAATTCAGAACCACAGTGAGGTATGATTTCACACCCACTGGAATAGCTATTTTTAAAAAACAGAAACTAACAAGTGCTGACGAGGATGTGGAGAAGCAGGACCGCAGGTGTGCTGCAGGTGGGCATGTAAAATGGTGCCACTGCGGTGGGAGGCAGCTGGGCAGTTCCTCAGGAAGCTGAACAGTTACCACAGGACCCAGCAATATGCACCAATTCACATACCCCGAAGAAATGAACAGATCTGCACACTGACATTCACAGTGACATTAGCTGTAACTTCCAGGAGGTGGCAGCAGCCCAAGTGTTCACAAAGGGAAGAGTGGATTGTAGAAGTGGTCTAGCCATACAATGGCAGATGATTCAGCTGTAAAAGGAGTGAAGTTCTGACACATGAAACAGCATGGATGAGTCTTGAAGGAGCATATTGTATGGTCTTACTCATGTCAGTGCTAAAACGGGCTTCTCCATTGTGGCTATACTGGTGGGTTTTGTTGTTGTCGTTATTACTAAACTAGCTAATTTTTCTATCTTAATTTCTCTTTCTGGCACTTGTAAATTCTGGGATTTTAAATAAAAGTACACTTGAAGTTGATCAGGCTGTCGGTTAATGATCGGGAGAAACGGCAAATAAATAAATAAATAAATAAATACATAAATAAAAGTACAAACATTCCTCTTGGAAAAGGAGACTACAGAAACCGCCATGCGTTCTCCAGTTTCGGGAGAGCTGGGGTCGCGCTCACTCACCTGCTTCCTCTCCTCTCTCTCTTTCAGCAGCGTGTCTCTGCCCACCAGTTTGACCACGGTCGGGAGCCCTGGAAAGCACTCAGTCCATCAGGCAGAGCTCGGGCTGCCGGGCGCCTCCTCCACCCTGCCCGGACCCCACGGCGGGCCCCGCAGGCTGCGGGCAGCCCCCCTGCACCCCGTCCTCATCCAGGGGCTGCCCCCGAGGCCCCAGGCACCAGAACCGCCACCCGGCACAGGCCTCCTCCTCCTCACACAGGCAAAAATCAATTTCAGGGGGTCCGACAGACATTAAAAAATAAAGAAAAAGCAAAAAAAGAACTAAATTACGACCCAGGAGGACATTTTGTAATCACTATATGGGCATTTTGTAGTCATAATTTAAATTTTTAAATACCCAGATGACATGGCTTATTTGATGTCTTCTGGGATTTGTGAAGACGTAAAATAAGCCATGTCATCTGGGTATTTAAAATTAAGTAATTCTGGGTGGGCAATGGTGGCTCAGTGGCAGAGTTCTTGCCTGCCATGTTGGAGAACCTGGCCATGCAAAAAAATATACAATAATATATATAATAATAATAATAGTAATAATTTTCTGTGCAAATAAAACATACAGTTGATATCTGAGCTGTGAAGCCGTGTACGGCCACATGACACAGGCTCGTTTCCTGAGAGGCCACCAGGGCCCGGCTGTCAGACACTGCACAGGGCACTCTCAGGGTGGGTGTGGGATGCCCCTTAAATGGGGAGGGGGCTCGGGGACTGGGCCTGACCGTGTGGGCACCGCCTGTGTCACACCATCGACGTAAGATGCCAGCCCTGGGACCCCCTGGGACTCCTGCCCAGGGCCCTGTGAAATGCCCCCTCACCCAGCCCCCATGCCTCCAGCCTAGCGTGCCCACAGCCCTCCCGGTGTTGGGGGGCACACCCCACCTTCGTGATCCTCCAGCCGCACTCCGAGCTCGGGCAGGACGTCATCCCGCAGGGTGTCACTGAGCTGCAGGACCTCAGGGACTGGGGAGAGAACACGGGTCATGCCACAGGCCCTGTGGCCATATGCCCTTCCAGGGGCCCGGGCAGAGCAGCTGCAGCGGCCAAGGATACCCCAAAGGGGAGAGGACGATGACCTGGGGAAGTCCCTTCCCATGCAGTCGGCAGGGAGTGAGGGGTGGGGAGTGCCCCCAACTCAGCCCCTGGGTGCTGAGTTGGGCACCAGCACCGAGCCCCCCGCCAGCCGGGCACTGGTGGGCAGGGAGTCGTGACAGCCTGGCCTGGTTGTGGGCTAAGGGGGCCTCAGAGGCAGGGGTAGGAGGTGGCCAGTTACCAGGATCCCCCCACCCCCAGCTCCAAGCACCCTGTGGAGTAGAGCCAGAGGGCAGGGTATGGTGGGCAGGGCTGGGGTTGCCGCAGGGTTGGGAGGCCCTGCACACCCTGCCCGCCCTCTGGACTGCCCCTCACCCCCCGTGTGCCAAGAGCCAGTTCCCCAGGCTGGGCCAGAGGACCCTGCAACCACCGAAATATGTACCTGAAAGCGCCTACAACAGGAAAGGAGAGGAAGCTACGGGGAGGGGACAACCTGCCCAGATGAC
Organism: Tamandua tetradactyla; assembly: GCF_023851605.1. Classification (NCBI taxonomy): domain Eukaryota; kingdom Metazoa; phylum Chordata; class Mammalia; order Pilosa; family Myrmecophagidae; genus Tamandua; species Tamandua tetradactyla. The sequence continues at coordinate 2,791,265 of NC_135335.1, forward strand.
TCCCCAGGGAAGGAGCACAGGTATTTAGTCCTACCCTATCCACTGCTGCCCCTCTATCCCCAGCACGCCCGCCTCTGTCCACTGCTGCCCCTCTGTCCCCAGCATGCCTCCTCTGTCCACTGCTGCCCCTCCGTCCCCAGCATGCCTGCCTCTGTCCACTGCTGCCCCTGTGTCCCCAGCATGCCTGCCTCTGTCCACTGCTGCCCCTCCGTCCCCAGCATGCCTGCCTCTGTCCACTGCTGCCCCTCCATCCCCAGCATGCCTGCCTCTGTCCACTGCTGCCCCTGTGTCCCCAGCATGCCTGCCTCTGTCCACTGCTGCCCCTGTGTCCCCAGCACGCCTGCCTCTGTCCACTGCTGCCCCTCCGTCCCCAGCATGCCTGCCTCTGTCCACTGCTGCCCCTGTGTCCCCAGCATGCCTGCCTCTGTCCACTGCTGCCCCTCTGTCCCCAGCATGCCCGCCCCTATCTGAGCTGCCTGATGTTACCCAAATCACCAGTCCCTCTCAAGGCCCACCCTGCATTCGCTTCTTAATTGGAGGTCTAAACCCTAAAGTAGGACCCCAATCAATGCAGGGTCTTTACAAAGCCTATGAGCAGTGTCTTCCACGTTGTTTGTTCTGATTAGCTCCTGGCACTAAAGGAGATCTTTGTCACATCACTAGCTAGGCACAGACTTAAGAAATGGATAGGCCATGACTAAATCCCAGAGTTAGCACAACATACAGCGTGCAACAAGATTACAAGACAAACAGGAAACAATGGCCCATCCAAAGGAACAAGATAAAAATCCAGAAACCATCAAGGAAGAAGACCAGACTTTAGACATACTGGCAAAGATTAGAAAAAAATGATCCTCAATGTGTTCATGGAGGAAAAACTAAAAGACATCAGGAAAATGATGAATGAACAATATGAAAATCTCAACAAAAAAGCAGAAATTTTAAAAAAGAATCACAGAAATAATGGAGATGACGACCACAATAACAGAAGTCGGAGATTCCCAAGAGGGCTTCAAACACAGAGGGTGGCTGGCAGAAGAATCAGTGAACTCCAAGACAGGACACCTGAAACGACCCAGGCTGAGGAGCAGAAAGAAAAAGAATGGAAAAAAAAAAAGTACTGGACAGAGCCTAAGAGACCTGTGGTGGTTTGAAGCTGGATGTACCCCAGAAAAACACATTCACAGATCTAATCCATTCATGTGGGTGCAGCCCCATTGTAACAGTGACCTTTGGATGCTGTTACTTCAGTTCAAGCGTGTTCCGGCACAATCAGGAAGGGTCTTAATCTTATCACTGGGGCCCTTTAAAAGAGAGTGAAATTCAGACCGAGAGAGAGAAAGCCAGAGGACATGAGAAGCTGAACAGATGCTGCTATGTGCTGTGTCATGCGACAAGCTAAGGAACAAGGATCCCTGACAGCAGACCCCGAAGGCAATGGTGTTTGGGAAGAAAACACTGCCTTGGTGACACCTTGATTTGGACTCTTCCCCAGCCTCAAACCTTAGGCAAACGAATTCCTGTCCTATGATCAGACTCATGTCATTGCATTTGTTTGAGCAGCCTAGAAAACCTTGGGACACCATCAAACGTACAAATGTGCACATTGTGAGAGTCCCAAAAGGGGAAGAAAGAAAGAGGGGGCGGGCCAAGGTGGCTCAGCAGGCAGAGCTCTCGTCTGCCACGCCGGAGACCCGGGTTTGATTCCCAGTGCCCGCCCACGTGGAAAAAATAAATAGAAGAAAGATAGGGGCAGAAGGGACATTCAAAGAAATAATGGCAGAAATCTTCCCAAATTTAACAAAGGACATGAATTTACATGGTCAGGAAGCCCAGTGAACCCCTAACAGAATAAATCTTAAGAGAACCACACCCAGAGACATAGTGTCAAATTAAGGACAAGGAGAGTTCTGAAAACTGCAAGACAAAAATGACAAGTCAGGCACAAGGGAGTTCCGATCAAATGAAGTGCCTATTTCTCATCAGAAACCCTGCAGATAAGACAGCAGTGGGATCAAATATTTAAATTACTGGGGAAAAAAAAACAAAAAAACCTGCTGTGGTAGTTAGATTCAGTTGTCAACTTGGCCAGGTGAAGGCACCTAGTTCCGTTGCTATGGACATGAGCCAATGGTACGTGAACCTCATCTGTTGCTGATGACATCTGCAATCGGCTAGGAGGCGTGCCTGCTGCAATGAATGACGTTTGACTTAATTGGCTGGTGCTTAAATGAGAGACTCAACGTAGCACAACCCAAGCAGCTTGGCATTCCAGCACTCGCAGCTCAGCCCTGGCCTTTGGAGATGCGGAAAGAAGTCACTCCGGGGAAAGTTGTTGGAACCCAGGGGCCTGGAGAGAAGACCAGCGGAGACCATCCTGTGCCTTCCTACATAAGAAAGAACCTCAGTGGAAAGTTAGCTGCCTTTTCTCTGAAGCACTAACAAAATAACTCCCCTTTTATTAAAAGCCAATCCGTCTCTGGTGTGTTGCATTCTGGCAGCTAGCAAACTAGAACACCTGCCTACCAAGAATTTTCTATCTGGCAAGTCTGTCTTTCAAAAATGAAGGAAAGGGTGGTGCAACAATGGCTCTGCCATGCCAGTGACCTGGGTTCCATTCCTGCAGCCTGTCCATGCAAAAAAAAAAAAAAGATCAGAACCAGGACTAAGGTAAAAAAAAAAAAAGACCAGAAAATGGGGTAAAGGACGATATGGCCTATATTTTCAAACTTCAACCTTTATGCAAGATCAAAGGGAGAGATGTTTATTTAGTGCGAAACTTATATTTTAGGTAGCACATTATCTAATTAAACTTGTATGGTCAGTTTACTTCAACACCATAATTACATGGAATCATGAATAGGGTGTGAGATCTTGTTGGTTTGTTCGGGTTACTGTGATGCCCTGATACATCCCAGAGTAACTGGGCATTGAATAAAACAGTATTTGCAAAATCCCCTTGGGGGACTGGGGAAAAAGGAGGAAATATTAAACTTCCCCATCTGGGAAATTCCTGATATTCTTGCAAACAGTTGGGACAACAAACTAACAGGCTGAGCCCTTGAACTTGGGGCTTGCCCCTATGAAGCTTATTCCAGCAAAGGAGAAGCTAAGCGTACTTATAATTATGCCTAAGAGTCATCCCTAAAGAACCTCTTTTGTTGCTCAGATATGGCCTCTCTCTCTAAGCCAACTTGGCAGGTGAACTCACTGCCTTCCCCTCTACGTGGGACATGACTCCCAGGATGAGCTGAGACTCAGCATCAACGGAATGAGAAAGCCTTCTTGACCAAAAGAGGGAAGAGAGAAATGAGATAAAATAAAGTGTCAGTGGCTGAAAGATTTCAGAGGCGAGAGGTTATCCTAGAGGTTATCCTTAAGCATTACATAGACATCCATTTTTAGTTATGATGTATTGAAGTGGCTGGAGGGAAGTATCTGAAACTGTTGAGCTATGTTCCAACAGCCTTGATTCTTGAAGATGATTGTATAATGATACAGCTTTTACAATGTGGCTGTATGATTGTGAAAACCTTGTGTCTGATGCTCCTTTTATACAGGGTATCAAAAGATGAGTAAAAAAAAATAATAAGGCTAAAAAATAAATAATAGGGGGAGCTAAAGGGTAAAAACTGGGCAGATTGAATGATCTGCCATATTATACAAATGATCATCGTGAAGAATACACAACTATGTGATGATACTGTAACTAGTTGTGTATTCTTCACCATGATCATTTAGTTGTATAATATGGCTGGACTTGTATAATATGGCTGGACTGTTCATGTGTGGATATTTCTCAAAATAATAATAATAATAATAAAAGAACAACTTAAGGCTCGAACTGAGATGCTAAAAATTTCATACACTAGGTTTGTATTCCTAGAACATATGATTCCCGGAAGGTTCATAGGTCAGATAAGTACTGAAACTCAGAAGGATCAGCCTGTCCAAGACTATCAATCAATTTCACCCCCCATCCTTTAATGTGGACCCACCTTCTTGACATGAAAAACTCAGAATAGGTATTAGCCAAAGATACCTACAAATTAGGAGGATTGAAGGAGGAAGAAGAGGCCTAACAGAGAAAATAGGATTTAAGAAACAACTAGAGCTGCTGAATCACTATATTAATATTCTTTCTAGCCTCCAAAATCTGAGACGTGGAATGGCAGCCCAAGACAAACTTGGGATCTATTCTGTAATACTCCTTATTGAAGTGTGGTTCGAAAACGTTGCTTTTTTTCTTTCTTTGCTTTTGTGTTAGTTAGATTCAGTTGTCAACTTGGCCAGGTGAGCATACCTAATCTTGTTGCTGCTGGACATAAGCCAATGGTAAGTGAACCTCATCTGTTGCTAATTACATCTGCAGTCGGCTAGGAGGCGTGTCTGCTGCAATGAGTGACGTTTGACTTAATTGGCTGGTGCTTAAATGAGCAAACGCAATGTAGCACAGCCTAAGCAGCTCGGCATTCCTCATCTCAGCACTCGCAGCTCAGCCCACGCCTTTGGAGATGCAGAAAGAAGTCACCACAGGGAAAGTTGTTGGAACCCAGGGACCTGGAGAGAAGACCAGCAGAGACCATCCTGTGCCTTCCACATAAAGAAGAACCTCGGTGGAAAGTTAGCTGCCTTTCCTCTGAAGAACTAACAAAAATAAATTCCCTTTTATTAAAAGCCAATCCGTCTCTGGTGTGTTGCATTCCGGCAGCTAGCAAACTAGAACAGCTTCATATATATGTTCTATTTTACAATAAAAAACGTTTTTAAAAAATGGAGACCAGAACCTAAATTTTCTGTAGCACATAATTTAACTCAATCAATTGGACAGACCATTCAAATAGTTCAAACACAGGGAGCCCAGAGTGGTAGTGACAGCCTTTAATCCTGTATAGCTTAATGTAATGCCTAGATACATCCCAGAGTATGTTAAGCAGATAATTTAAAAGTATTGGCAAAGTCCCGTGAGAGATGGGAGAAAAAAACATGAAACTATTAAACTTTACAACTGGAGAAACTCCTCCTGAGACTCTCTCAAATATTAGGGACTCCCAAGCCCATAGGCCAAGTCCTTGATCTTGAGGCTTGCTCTTGTGAAGCTTATTTATATAGCAGAGAAGCTTAGCCTCCCTACAGGTATGCCTAGGAGTTACTTCCAGAAAAACACTTTGTTGCTCAGATGTGGCCTTTCTCTCTAAGCCCAACTCTGCAAGTGAAACCACTGCCTCCCCCTTACATGGGACATGACTTCCAGGGGTGAAGGTCTCCCTGGCAACATGGGACAGGACTCACAGGGATAATATGGGTTTTTTCTTTTTCCTTTTTATTTCTTTTTCCAGAGCAATGCAAATGTTCTAAAAAATGATCATGGTGATGTACACACAACTACGTGATGATATGGTGAGCCACTGATTGTACAAGGGGTATGGACTATATGTATGCAAAGATGTGTCAATAAAAATATTTTTTAAAAAAGGATGATGTCAAATCAGAGACTGAAGCTCACAACTGGAGAAAGTAGAAAAAATAGAGCACACTGAACCCTAAGTGAGCAGAAGGAAGGAAATAACAAAGATGGGAGTGGAAATAACTGAAAGAGAAAATGAAAAAATAATAGAATCAACAATCCCAAAATTGTTTCTTTGAAAACATCAATAAATCAACAAACCTTTAGCTAGACTGACAAAGAAAAAAGAAAGAGGACCCAAATAACTAAAATCAGAAACAACAGGGGCTGACATTACTACTGACCCTACAGAAATAAAAGGCCTTTAAGAGATTCTAAGAACAGCTGTCCCCAACAACATATAACCTGAATGAAGTGGGCAAATTCCTAGAAACACACGAACTACCTACACTGACTCAAGAAGAAAAAGATCTCAAAAGACCAATTACCAGTAAAGAGACTGAATCATAATAAAAAAAACTTCCCAAGACCATAAGATTGCACTGGTAAATTTAACCTAATATTCCAAGAATTAACACCAATCCTGCTCAAACTCTTCCCAAAAGTTGAAGAAGAGAGAGCACCACAACTTAACTCATTCTCTGAGGCCAACAAATGTAAAATAATGGGGGGAGTGGGGAGGAAAATAGTAAGCATTTGGATCTGGAGAGAAGGAACAGTAATTCCCTACTAGTGGGAATGTCAAATGGCACAGCTGCTGTGGAAGAGTCCGGCGGGTCCTCAGAAAGCTAAGTATGGAATTACCATGTGGCCGGCAATCCCACCTCCAGGTATACGCCTCACAGAACTGAAGCAGGAACCTGAGCAGATATTTGCACCCCAGTGTTCACAGCAGCATTATCCATAATTGCCAAAAGGTGGAGGCAACCCAGGTGTGCATCAACTGATGGATGGCTAAATAAATGAGGCACATACATAAAATGGAGTATTCTTCAGCCATGATAAGGAATGTCTCTGATTCATGAGACAACATGGATGAAACCTGACGATATCATGTTGAGTGAAATAAGCCAGACATAAAAGGATAAATATTGTATGATCTCACTGATGTGAAATATTTAGAATAAGCCATTTCACAGAGTCAGAAATTAGAATCCAGGTTCCAAGGGGCTGGGGTGAGGGTAGGGGATAGGGAGTCAATGCTTAATGTGGGCCGAGTTTCTGTCTGGGTGATGGAGAAGTTTCGGTAATGGATGGTGGTGATGGCAGCACAACATATGCATGTAATTAACACCCACTGAGCTATATACTTGACCATGGTTTAAAGGTGAAATTTTAAGTTGTATATATGTTGCTAGAATAAAATAACATAAAAACTGTACAACAGAAACAGTGAACGCTAGTGTAAACCAGCGACAATAGTTAACAATGTAATTATAATAATATTGCTTCATCAATTGTAACAAAGGTAATGCCCAATCATAAGAGGGAAATCTGCATGAGTGTGTGTGTGTGGGGAATTACATGGAAAGTCTGCATTTTTTGCATTATTTTCTGCAAACCTACCCCTGCAATAAATGATGTATATATACAAAGTTTCCTAAAAGGTGAAACATTTGAAGTGAGTGTTTTCAGTCTTAGGATACACAGTAACAAGTACCAAACAGTGACACACACACTAAGAAGATAAACCCATCTCAGGACATCTGGGGACGAAGGAATGGCTGGGGCAGGAGGCTAGGTGGTCCAGGATGAGCTGTCCGTGAAGGCATCAACCCCTGCCCCCTGCCCCCTGCCCCCTGTAGCCCCCTACCCCGAGCGGGACGACCCTGGGAGCTGCCAGGTCTGGAGCTTCTGAGTTTCCCCGCTCCGGCATCTCGCGGTAGAAGGCTCTGGACTCAGCATGGCTCAGCTCCCAGGGAATGCTGGAGGCAGGACCGGGTCCCCTCAGGCAGAGGGCAGAGCCCGACAGCCAGCCTGAGCCCTTGTTTCTGACTTTGCATCAGGTGACCTGGACCCTCACGCCCCTACCGCAACTGGAGTAAATTGGGGGTTCTCACCCGGGGGAAACTCTGCTCCCCCAGGGCCGGGTGCAATGCCTGGAGGTATCTGTGGTCGTCACTCCAGCAGGCAGAGGCCGGGGGTGCACAGTGCACAGGACAGACCCCGCGGCAAGGGGTGCCCCAGCCCCCTCTTTCCGCAGTGGGAAACCGAGCCAACGCGTGCTCTTGGCCGGTGCTCACCTTTCTTCTCTCTGGCTATCTTCCGCACCCCCTCTCTGAACTCGGACAGCACCTGAAGGTACGGCAGCACGGTGGCCTCCAGCTGCGGAAGGAACAGTTTGGGTCAGCGCGAGGACGGGGCGCCCCTCCCTGCGTAACTCACCCCATTTGAGCCCGCAGGCCCCGGGGTGGGCTGCTGGGGTTGCCAGTGTGCACGGGGAGAGCAGAGCGTCCCTGGGGCTGAGAGCCACGCCCAGGGCCAGGAAATGAGTGTGCGGCCGGATGGGGGCAAAGCACCCTCGGGCCATTCCATGGTAGACATGGCGTCCTTGTCCCAGGTGAGGAACTTCATGGGACAAAGGGGCCGACTCCATGAGGGTCGGCTCTCCGAGAGCCAGCGGCAATGGGAGGACAGCTCGCAGCTCCAGCACTTGCTGCCCCAGCGGCTCCGGCCCCGGCCCCAGCATTATTCTGTAGGCCGAGTGTGGGCATGTTGGGGACAGGGCACCCTGGGACCACCTGCTCCCCGCACACACTCGCTGGCTACGGTGACACCCAGGGGGCCTGGAGGGCAGGACCACGCCGACCACGCCAGGGTCGGAGACGCATGTGGGCAAGATCCCAACAGAAGGAGCAACGACCGCGAAGGGGCTGTAGATTACAGGGACCCTTGTTCCAGGATAAACTGCATTTAGGCTGTCGAGCAAGTCCCTTCCGTGGCTCAAGCCTCCAAAGGAAAATATCAAAAGCTGCAGAAGCCGGCCGGGATGGGTCCACCGGAGAGGCCACTGGGCCCCCCCACGCCTGTATGGGCGGCAATTCCTCCTGTACAAGCACAGCCCCCGGCCGGCAGCCCTCAGCCTCCTGCGACCACCGGTGAGCCTACACGGTGGGACCTGCGGGTCCTGTGCCCCGAGCCCAGCAGGGCACCCCGTTTGCTTGCGGCTGCTGAGTTCTAATGGGCTGACTTCAAAGGGCTGTAGGACACCCCAGGGGGGGATGTGGGGACGGGTGTCTGTTTATGGTCCCTCTGAAGCCCCCCCACAGCCACCGCAGCCTTTTGGGATTAAAGAACGTTTTTTAAGTTCAAAGGCAAAATGTCTCTGCCTAGAGGGGCTCTTTATCTCTTAAGAAAATAAATAGCGTCTCTTGTGCCCAAGAATGAAGGAGCCATGTGGGTTTTCTTTCCAAAAAGCAGCAAAGAAGGTTCACGTGTCATGCCTGAAAAATACCAAACCAGCAACCAGTTCTGAGGCTGACAAAGCCCCCAGCACATGGCAGGAGGGCCAGGTGGCCCGTCTCACAACCCGGGAACTGCTCTTTCTGTGGAGGCTGGTTTGTGGGGGCTGCAGCTGGCACCCTGTCTGCAGAGGGGCCACTCCTTCCACTGCCCATCAGGAACACAGGGAGCCTAAAAGGCTCTGCTTTTCACCGTGTCCCTAGTTCCTGTTTCGTTTGGGTGATGAAGCTGGATGTCAGCATTCACGCAGGCTTGTTAACCAAGCAGCAGAGGCAGTTTGCCAAGGGGGAGGGCGGGAGTCGACCCGCATGGGCCGAGGGGGGTGTCACGCAGTTAGGGTGACAACCCAAAGGCATGCATCTGCCACCTGCTCACTCCAAAGCTGCCAGCCCGCCCACATGCACGGACGCAAGTGTAGGACGGCTCAGCGTGGGGGAGCTGCCAGGGCAGAGGTGCTGCCAGAGCCGGGCGGGGCCTGGCCTGGCTTGCATTTCTGAGCAGCTGGGGGGCGGGGAGGACGGTGGGGTACCCATCCCAGCCGAAGGGGCTCATGGAGTTTAATATGTGACATTTCAACGAGGCCCTTTACTGGACGCAGGTCCTGGGCGCAATGAAATGAGCACGGGAAGAAATATTGGGGGCCCCGGCCTACGGCTGGACCACATGGCAGGAGGCGTCCATCTGTCTGGTCTTGTGAGCCTGGCCAGTCAGCTTAGTGGCTGAACTTACAGAAACAGCTCTGTAGCCGCCATGCCCCCGCCTCATGACCCAGGACGGTGGCAGGCGACCCCCAGGGCCAGAGAAGCTGCCCTAGGGTCTCGGGACTCTGAGAACCAGGTGTGATGGGGCTGTGGGTGAGGCATGTGGTCAGACTAGACGTGCACCCTGTGGGCCACCTAACACCTTACACAGGCAGGCACAGCAGGGTCTACCCACAAGGTCCCAGGGCAGGGCGAACCTCTGGGGACAAGGAAGGGATGGCACCTGTGCCAGAGGTGGCAGGAGCCCCAGAGCGGGTGCCGCTTCCTGGGGTGGGGTCCAAGGGGACTGGGGTAGGGTCGACTCACGTTCAGGCCAGTTCCGTGACCTCCAACCGGAAACCCCAGAGTGTTCTCCTCTTCGATGGCCCCAAAGATCTAGTCCAGGAGACAAAGGACTGAATAAACCCACAGGGCGGGGGGGGGGGGGGCACACAGGGCTTGGGGAGGGGGCACACAGGGCAGGGGGAGAGCACATACAGGGCACGGGGAGGATGCACACAGGACACAGGGAAGGTGCACAGAGGGCATGGGGAGGGCGCACACAGGGCACGGGAGGACATACACAGGACATGGGGAGGGGACACACAAGGCATGGGGAGGGCGCACATAGGGCGGGAGTGCAGCTCAGCGGGCTGTGGGCCCGGGCCCCTCCCCCAGCGGCGCCCCCCGCTGCCGCCCCTGCGCCCACCTTCAGCATGTGGGTGAGGTAGCTGGCGACGCTCCCCAGCAACGAGCGGCTCGGCGTCGTCCTGGCCGCCCTCCTGGCCGCCATGTAGAGGTTGCACTGGCTCACCAGGGCGCGCATCTCCTCCAGGACGGTGCGGGTGTCGACGTTGTCACACAGCGCCGCGTGCACCGCGCTCTGCCTGTCGTAGAAGCTGGCCACGCGGGGGGGGGGGGCGGGGGGGCGCCATCAGGCCACGGTCACAGGACGTTCCCGCACAGCGGCAGAGCCAGGGCCCCCGCGCAGGGACGGCACGGGACAGCGCACCACCCCCGCGCACCCCCAGGCGAAGGCGCCCTCTCACCTCTTATTCAGCTCTATTTCCTCCACTTCCCACTTCTCGAACTGACCGGCTAGGTCAGCAGGAGCACGGAGGACATCTTTCACATTCAGGAAGAACTCCTGGAGTTAGAGTTTAACTTAATAAGCTTTAGGCAACTTCTACGTCCAAAATCCTCTGAGCAACAGCTGCTCTGCGGACAGGGTTTCCTTTAGGTCAGCTCTGAGGGCCGCCAGGCGGGATCACGACGCGAGGCGCAGAGAAGGCGAAAGGTTTTGACCCAGGACAGAAACGTGCTCCTGCCTTGGCCTCAGAGTCTCGTCGGCAGGAAGGACGCTGGGGGCGGGGTGCCAGCAGATGGGGTCACAGCCCCTCCAAGCACTACAAGGGGCCATGTGTCCTCGCTAAGCCACAGTCACCTTCCATGGGAAGGAATGGGAGGGGCCTGCACCCCTAGAGCTGACCTCAGGCCCCCGCGCCCCTCAATGCTGACCGCAGGCCCCTGCACCCCTCAGAGCTGACCTGCCCCTGTCCCCGGGCCCTTCGGCACTGCCCACAGGCCCCCGTCCCCACGCCCCTCAGCACTGACCACAGGCCCCTGTCCCCACGCCCCTCAGCGCTGCCCGCAGGCCCCCGTCCCCGGGCGGGCGGCTTACGTTGAGGAAGCGCTCGTACTGCAGCGCGGACTCCATGGTGTTGGCCGAGTAGTCCAGTGTGTCCTTCCAGGAGTGCATGAGGAAGGCCAGGCGCAGCTGCCGGGCTGCGGAGGGACACGACTCGGTTCCACGTCCCCCCCCACGCCCTCCGCGGCCCCGTCTCAGAAGGAAAATGCCAGGGTCACAGCCCGAAGCCAGGGGTTACCTGAATGCTTCTTTAAGGCATCTTTGATGGTGATGAAGTTTTTCAACGATTTTGACATCTTGCAGCCTGCGATCGTCAGGTGCCCCGTGTGAAGGAAATACCGGACCCAGCAGTCGTTTTCGAAGTAGGCCTGCATGAGGGCGAGGGGGAGGGGAACGGCCATGGGCAACGAGGCACCCCCCACCTGCCCGGAGGGTGCCGGAAGCCTGGCATGCATCCCGTCTCCCATCTCTGTGATGTGTGCTGCGCAGGTGGCAGACTCTAGGTTGGCAGTTGGGACTCAGAGGGACCCCCAGGACACAAAGCAGCATGTAACGCGGTCAGCTTGTGTCCACACCCATTTGCTGCCCAAGGGCTGGCTGGGAACGGGGGAGCCAGACTCAACAACTGGGGTGTAAATTCCACCGACAGCCAGATGGAGAAGTCAGGCTGTCTTAATCTAGGGGTCTGACCGCCAGCCCCAGCGCCCCCAGCGCCCCCAGCGTGCAGCGCCGCCAGTCCCTACCTCCGACTGGGCCAGCTCGTTGTCGTGGTGCGGGAAGCGGAGGTCGAAGCCCCCTCCATGGATGTCCATCGACGCCCCCAGGAGGGTCCCCGCCATGGCAGAGCACTCGATGTGCCAGCCCGGTCGGCCCTGTAAGAGCCAAAGGGACCGTCACCGGCCAGTGCAGGCCTCTGCTGGCCCCACAGCCCTGAGCCCTGTTGGGACAGGCACTAAATGCCGCAAGGACACAACCAAAGAGTACCCTCTTCTGTCAGGTGCATGAGCTTCAAGGGGCCCGAGGCTTGGCTGGAGCCCCCGTGTGACGAATTTACTCCCCGAATTCCCCAGCACCCCCTGAGGAGAGTCAGCAATGGCACTCCCTTCCCGGGCCCTGCCTGGCCAGGACTCACTGCTGGAGCCCCAGGACTGTCACACTCAACTCGGCACTGGAGAACCTGAGGACCGAGAGGCCTGGGAGGCGACAGTGTTGCCCACAGCCCTGTTTACAGATCAGAGGAGGGAAGGGAGGGAAGGGAGGACCTGCCCAGAGACCCAGTGAGGCATCCTGGAGAGAAAAACAGGAAGAGCTGGCAGTTCCTACACTGCACTAGCTCTGGCTTCCAGGCCTAGGAAAAGGCTCCTGCCCAGGTAGAGCTGCCCTGCAGGGGGATGGAAGGAGGGCTCGGCCAGCGTCCCCCAGCACCCCCACCCTCCGCGGCTCGTGGGCAGGACGCACACCTTCCCCCACGGGCAGGCCCAGGACGGCTCCCCGGGCTTGGAGGCTTTCCACAGGGCGAAGTCGTTGGCTGAGCGCTTCTCGCTCAGGCGGTCGGCCGACACGCTGAGGTCACCTGCGGACACGGGGGGAGACAGCCGCCTGACTCGGCCACGTCCAGCACACGTACTGCTGATTAACGTGGCCCGAGTGCATCGTCTGGTTAACTATGAGCGTGTTTTGGTGGTGACCCCATGTCTAGATTCACGAACGCTATGATAAGTGCAGAAATTACTAAGCACAAACCGATGTCCAGGAACAATCGCCTACTGACCTGAAGTTTCCTAAAATACTTACAGTCCTGTGGCCTGCCCGAGAGCCTTCTCCAGGGTGCAGGACAGCATGGCGGGGCTCTGGACAAAGGTGGGAGCTCACAGAGCCTACCGGGGGGGCCTGCACGCAGGCAGAGCAGTCCTTGTGCCAACCGCCCGGCGGACCCTTCCTGGTGGGAGGCCGAGGACGTGGCTAACAGCTGTGCACTGCTCCCGGGGGCACGGGAGGGCTGGGGTGCCCGGGGACACTCACTGTCCTGCCTGACCACACAAAGGGAAAGAAGGGGAAGAAGGCAAAAGGACAGTCCAAGAAAGCCTAGAGGGAAACGGAGCACGGTCCGTCTCCGGACGAGGCTCCTGTGGACAGCCGAGGCCTCGACTGCCGGGGTCCCCAGGACTCACCCGTCCGGGCCTCTCAGGAGCAAGAGGAGCTTCCTGGAGAAATGTGTGAACCAAGCAAATGACGTCCCCAGGAAAGGAATACAGGGTCACCGCAGGTTTTCTGGAGGGCGCTGCGGGACGCGTGGGAAACGTCAGCTGTGGCGCATGTTGGGAGTGAGCCAGGCCCTCCCTCCGTCAGGGAAAAGGGCAGAGCGAAGGCCTCTGGCTCCAGGCACGGGAACCCGAAACCAGCCAGGAGCCGGAGGGCTCTACAAGGCCCAAAGCCCGTTTCTGCCGACTGGTCTACCTGCCAACTCCTCCCGGTGCTGTCACCCCTCGAGGCGACACCTGGCAGGTGCCACAGATGCCAGCCGAGGGTCTTAGGTCAGGTGTCCAGGAAAGGGCTGCAAACAGAGCCATCGATGCCACCTTCCGAGCCACACGTTGTGCAACCTCCCGTAGCCACCCCGAGCCACAGAGGGAGCGGGAAGCACTGCCGAGAGAGGTCTGAAAATGCAAAGGATCGCAGAGCGTACTGAACACAGCCTGCTTGGGAGAACCAAAGGGGACCAGGGGAAGACAGAGCCTGCAATCTCTTATGCGCGGCATAATCGCCGCTGGCACTGTGGTGGCTGGTTAGTTGATTCTGAAGTCTATGCAAGCAAAACGCAGGCACACCCAAGAAACAGGCCAATTTCAATTTTAGCTCTTCATCTGTTTTCTCACTGTTCTGACACTGGGTCACGAGCACTTATTCAAAACCTTCATCTCGTGGGGGCTCCGTGACCCGCTCTTCTAGCCACCCCTAACAGATAACGCACATTTACGTACTCAATTTGTCATTATGCCGAACACAGCAATACGTGACTATTTAAATCTGATTACTTCTTAAAAATTTATTTTGAAAAACTTTTAAATGGAGACGATAACAGAGGCTCATAGAACAGAGACACAGACACACGGACACACACAGACATGCGGATATACACCTGCGTACACACACAGACCTGTGCATGTACACACACACTATTCCCCCCCATGCACGCCACACACACAAATGTCACTATTTGGTAAGGCTTGTTATTTGCTTCTTCTTATTAAATATGAGAAATAAGACTCAAAGTTCCCCTGGCTTTCCCCCCAAGGGGAGGGGCTGTTTGGCACGGTGCCCCCAGGGCAGACTGAGCCCGGTGGTCTGCACTCCGCCCCAGGGCCTCGGCTGGGCAGGTCTGTGCAGCCCGCCTGCTGGACGCAGCATTTTCACTCTGTGGGGCAAGTGGGCCATGGCGAGTACCCCATGTCCCCACGGTCACACCGCCCCTTCCTCTCTCCTGGTAGAAACCCCCACATTGCGGCAGGTGGTGCACGGACGGAAGGCGGCACCCCCAGGCCTCCTGCAGCCAGGCCGGCCAGAGAGCTAGGCTCTGACCGCTGAGCTTCCAGAAGGGCCCTCAGTGGGAGACCTGCCCTTTGCTGTCCCCTCACATGCCTGGTTTCCCCATTTTTTACACTTTGCATTGTGTGGTACCTTCATTATAGTTGATGAAACAACATTATATTATTATAATGATATTATTAACTATAGTCTGTATTAGGGGGTCGCTCTTTGGGTTGCAGAGTCCCATGTTTTTGTTTTTAATTTTTTGTCCTAGTAACTTACATATGACTTAAAACCCTCCCTCCAACCACATTCTAATGCATAACGCAGTGGTGTTCATTGCACACGCAGCGTTGTGCAACATCACCACCAACCATTACCACATTCTTCCATCACCCCAGACACAAATTCCGCACCAGTTAAGCATTAAATCCCCACTCCCCACCCTCACCCGGGCCCCTGTATTCTGCTTTCGGGCTCTCTGAGTTTGCTTCTTCTAATTATTTCATGTCAGTAAGATCATACGATATTTGCCCTTTTTTGTCAGGCTTATTTCACTCTGCATATCTACAGGGTTCATCCGTGTTGTGGGATGCAGCAGAACTTCACTCCTTTTTATGGCTAAATATTCTGCTATTGCATGTATACGCCACATTTTGTTTATCCATTCATCGGTTGTTGGACAACACTTGGATTGCTTCCATCTTCAGGCTACTGTTAATTATACTGCTGCGAATACTGGTGTGCAAATATCCATTCAAGTCCCTGCTTTCCACTCTCTTGAACACGTACCTAGCAGAGGGACTGCTGGGTTGTACAGCAATTCTTTCTGAGGAACTCCCAAACTATCTTCCACAGTGGCTGTGCCACTTTACATTCCTATTATCCCCACTATTCTTATTTTCATCCATTTTTGTCTACTCATGTATCAATATCCTGGACGAACGGAGCATCATACACAGGTTTCCACAATCACACAGTCACATTGTAAAAGCTACATCATTAGATAGCTGTCTTCAAGAACGAGGGCTATTGCCATGTTTCTTGAAGATCATTATATAATGATATAATGTTTACAATGTGACTGTACAGTGCTTGTGAAAACCTTGTGTCTGATGCTCCTTTTATCCACGGTATGGACAGATGAGTAAAACACATGGATTAAAAATAAATAATTAATAGGGGGAACAAACGTTTAAAAAAAAGAAAAAGACCAAGGCTACTGGAGCACAGCTCAACAGTTTCAGGTTCTTCCCTCCAGCCATTCCAGTACACCATAAACCAAAAAGGGATATCTGTAGAGTACATAAGAATAACCTCCAGGATAACCTCTCAACTCTGTTTGAAATCTCTCAGCCACTGAAACTTTAGTTTATCTCATTTCTCTTTTTCCCCTTTTGGTGAAGAAGGCTTTTTCAATCCCATGATGCTGGGTCCTGGCTCATCCTGGGAGTTCTGTCCCATATTGCCAGGGAGATTTACACCCCTAGGAGTCATGCCCCACAGAGGGGAAAGCAGTGAGTTCACAGAGAGAAACCACACCTGAGCAACAAGAGGTTCTCCAAGGGTGACTCTTAGGCATAATTATAAGTAGATTTAGCTTATCCTTTGTAGGAATAAGTTTCACAGGGGCAAACCCCAAGAGCAAGGGCTTAGCCTATTAATTTGGTTGTCCCCACTGTTTACAAGACTATTAAGAATTTACCAAATGAGGAAGTTGAATATTTCCTCCTTTCTCCCCAGTCCCCGCAAGGAGACTTGGCAAATACTTTTTTATTCATTGTCCAAATTACTCTGGGATATATCAGGGCACCACACTAACCCGGACAAACCAACAAGATTTCATGCCCTATTCAAGATTCTATGTACTTACAGTGTTCAAGTAAACTGACCACACAGTTAAATTAGATAAAGCACTAACCGAAACAAATTCTGCACCAAATAAACATCTCTCCATTTGATCTCACACAGAAGTTGAACTTTTGAAATATGGACTATATCATCCTTTATCCTGTATTCTGATTTACCTTAATCCTACCCAGATCAGCTTCGTTCATATCGCTAGTTGAAGTCTGATCCTTTTTTCAACTTTTTAAACAGTTCCTGTGTGGGGTACTGCTCACTTCCATAGCTTCAGAGTTCTAAGTCTGAATCTCAGGCGTCACACAAATGCCCAAAGTTTCTGGGAACTACCAGGTTATACATAAATAGCTCAGTATCTCAAAATTTAGAAATAACAGTCACAACTCCTGAATAGATGTGACTGCTGTAAAAGCTTACAATCTATGACTCTTTACAATAGGCCCCAACCTGACAACCCATGCGCTCAACTTCGATTCAGGGAGTTTTTATATCACAGTTAGTCCACATAAATGACGTGTGAAATATTTGTTTTTGTGTTTCTGACATTTCATTCAACATACAGGCCTTAAGGCTCTTTCACCTAGCTGCATGCCTCACGCTTCATTCCTTCTTGCTGCCACTCAGTAGTCCACTGTGTGCATACACCATATTCCCCCTTCCATTCCTCAGTCCTTGCACCCTTAGGCCCCTCCACTCCTTGTGAATCGCAGACACTGCTGCCATAAACACCAGTGTGGAAGAGTTCCATGTTTTTAAATCTATCCTAGATATTAAACAGTCATTGGATATTTGGTTTCCAAATATGTTCTCCCACTTTATACACTGTCTTTTTACTTTCATGATGAAGTCTTTTGATGCATAAAAGTTTTTCATTTTGATGAAGCCCCATTTTCTACTTTTTCTTTTGCTGTTTGGGCTTTGGGTGTAAAGTCAAAAAAAACTATTGCCTAACACAAGATTCTTGAGATGCTTCCCAAGTTTTCTTCTATAGTTTTGTTTCTTACATTTAGGTCTTTGATCCACTTTGAGTTGATTTTTGTTTATGGTATAATGGAGGGGTCCACTTTATTCTTTTTCATACGGACATCCAGCGTTCCCAACACCGTTTGCTGGACAGACTACTCTTTTCCAATAGAGTGGACTTGGCAGACTTGTCCTAAATAAATTGGCCATAAATGGGAAGGTGGGTTTCTGAACTCTCAATCCAATTCCATGGTCTATATGTCTGTCCCTGTGCCAGCATCATGCTATTTGGATCACTGTAGCTTTATGTTTAAAAATCTGGAAGTGTGAATTCTACAGCTTTGTTCTTTTTCAAGATATTTTTGGTTATTTAGGGCCCCTTATCCTTCCATATAAATTTCATGACTGGCTTTTCCATTTCTGCAAAGGCAGCTGGAATTCTGACTGGAATTGCATTGACTCTTTAAACAGCTTTGGGAAGAATTGATGTTTTAACATTATTTAGCTTTCCAGTACATGAACATGGAAATGTCCTTCCATTTACTTGGCTCTTCTTTAATTTCTTTTGGCAATGTTTATTGTACTGGCCATCTCTTTGTTTTTCCTTGTATGACTCATGAGTTTTTGCTGGTGTCTTGGCATCTGATTTCCTTGGTTAGTGTACTCTGGAGGTCATTCTCAGTCTCTTACTTAGGGTTTTCTTGCTGCACAGCTTTGCTCGCTACCTGCTCTTCAGCCCTCAGTTCAGCTTATTCCAGACTTCCAGCACAGCTTCTGCCTAACTCATCAGAAGTTTTCAGCTCTTGTTTTTCTGGAGCTTGCCCTGCCTATATGGAACGTGTTTTTGAGGCGGGTCTCCCCAGATATGGTGACCCCAATCACACTTCCCTAGACGAGGCAGGCCCAGGTCTCAGGAGGACGGTGTAACAGTACCAAGTTCCCCTGAGGGTGAGACCTGGCAGGTGGTCAGACTTTCCTGAGGGGCCTCGAGACGCTGCGTTTCCTGTCCTGCCCAGCAGGCGGCACGTGTCAGCCCGCAGCTCCCGACCCGCGTAAAGTGGGGCAGCTCCTTTAATTCTCTGCAGACCCTGCCTGCCAGGGGCATGGTTGGGACAGAGGCTAGGCTGGGAGGTGGGGCTTATGCTGCTTATGACTCCTAGCTGCTGGGGTCTGAATTCTCCGAAAAAGCGTGGCCACTTAAGCTAGGCCCCCTTTTCCTGGGGAAGATACACTCTTCAGGGAATTATCTCCTGCATTTGACTTGTTACTCTGCCTCTCAGACCTACCTTAATTCCATCCTTCCTGGGTCAGGGCTGACAATCGAAAATGCCTGAGGCTTTCTCTAATGAGCCTCTCAGAATACTTTTTAAAAGTAGAGTGAAAAAGAAAGAAAATAAATTAAAATTCCATTTCAGAGCCGTCCCCAGCCCCCAAGCTTCACCAGTCATGAGCTGGAGTTGGCACCCAGCTCCGTAAGGGAGCACAGCCTTTCCCCAATATTCTGAGCTTGGCGACACCAGAAGCCTCAGTTTTTATTTATTTTTTTATTCATCGGCCGCTTCTCCTTTCTGCCAGGAGAGTGACCTCAGTGTTACTTTCTGGCTTCCCCTTGGTTTATCTGTGCCCGGAGCTTATATGCAGCAGTCCAAATCTGTTAACTAAAACCACAGTTAGAGCTTGGCTGATCTACTGTCCTTGCTCCTAGTAGAATCCACTTCTTCTTCCCACAGGAAGTGTCTGCAGCAGCCTGCCGTGCCAGAGGGGAGGGGCACCTGCCTTCACAACCCGGGACTTTATTCACAGGTCTGTGCTGTGATCTCAGCCCTTCCACCTGCCCCAGACCAGTGTACAACGTGTCCAGCCATGGGTGACCTCCAACAGTGGTTGAGGACAGTCCCCGGCTATTTACTAGCTGCTCTAGAGGATGACTACACCCCACATCTCCCTGTGCCCCCATCCTGACCCACCTCTGCATCCATTCTGTTTTGACATGCTGTGTTGTCATTTTCACGTGGTTTCCTGGTGATGTCTTCTTTGACTCAGTGGTTGCCTAAGGATACGCTGTTTATTTCCATGTAGCTGTGAATTTGCCCGTTTTCCCCATTATGGGTTCCTCCCTTCATTCCATCGTAGTCAGAGAAGATACAGTGCATTATTTCAACATCTTAAAATTTACTGAGACCTGTTTTGTGTCCTAAGAGATGGCCTGTCCTGGGGAATGGCCCACGTGTCCTCCAGCACATGTGTTCCGTCCACTGCTGCGGGTGGAGGGTTCTGTACACGTCTGCTGGGTCTAGTTGGTTAACTGGGCCGTTCAGGTCTCCTATCGCCTTATTGATCTTCTGTCTAGATGATCCATCCATTATTGAAAATCATGTATTTATGTCCTTTGTCAACATAGACCCATCTACTCCTTCCTTCAAATTTGTCAGTATTTCCTTCAAAAGTTTTGGGGCTCTGCCATAAGGTGCATATATATTTATAATTGTTATGTTTCTTGCTGAACTGAATACTTTGTAAGTATATAAATGATTTTCTCTGTTCTTCATAACAGTTTTTGACTTAAAAAGTCTTTTTTATCGGATATTAGTATAGGTACACCAGCTCACTTTTGGTTACTATTTTTGTGCAACAATTTTTTCCATCCTTTCACTTTCAATATACTTGTGTCTCTGAATTTACAGTGAGTCTCTTACACACAGCATTTAGATGGGCCATATTTTGTTACCCATTCTGCAACCTCTGCCTTTTGACTGGAGAGTTAATCTCTTTACATTTAAAGTAATGACTGACAACGCAGGAGTCCTGTGCTGGTTTGAAACTGTGATGTATTCCAGAAGAGCCCTGCCCTTTTCACCCAATCTTGTAGGTAGGATCTTTTGATTAGGTTGTTTTCATGGAGATGAGAGCCACGTAACTATGGATGGGACCTTTTAATTAGATTATTTCCATGGAAATGTAGTCCCTGCCCTTGAATAGGTGGGTCTTGATTAGTTTACTGAAGCCCTTAAAAGAGTTCATGGAGACAAAGCTCAGAACCAACAGAGAGAGCAGAGAGATGAAGCCAAGCGACAGATGTTTGGTGGTACCTGGAGACAGAAGCTCAGAGAGGAGGCCACTGGAACCAGGAGCAAAGGACCAGTAGACGTCGTCATGAGCCTTCCTACATGACAGAGAAACTCAGGACACGATTGGCCTTTCTTGAGGGAAGGTATCCTCTTGTTGATGCCTTAATCTGAAAATCCTCATGGTCTCAGAAATGCAAACTTGTAGCTTAATAAATTCCCTTTGTAAAAGCCAATCCATATCTGGTATATTGCATTCCAGCAGCATTAGCAAACCAGAACAACTTTCTTTTGCCATTTGCTATCTGGGTATACCTATTTTGTCCCTCAATTCTTCCATTACTGCCTATTTTCATTTTTATTTGTTCTTTTGTATTGTACCATACTGAGTCCCTTCTCATTTCTTTTGTGTACATATATTTTTAGGTATTTTCTTCATGGTTCTCATGGGGCTTAAATTTAACATCCCAAATCTATAACGATCATCTCAACTTCAGTAACATAGACATACACTGCTACTATATCCTTTTATTCCCCCACCTTTTTGTTGTACTCACAAATTATATTTTTATAAGTTGTATTCTAAAACCATACATTTATCACTACTTCTTATGCATGTACATTTTAACACCTGTACAAAGTAAGAAGTGGAGTTACATACCAAAAAATACAATTGTACCAGCATTTATAATTACTTGTATGGTTACCTTTACTGAGGTTTTTATTTCCTTATGCCACTTTGATCCATTGTCTGGTGTCCTTTCCTTCTAGTCTGATGAACTTCCTTTAGCACTGCTTGTAAGGCAGGTCTAGTGGTGACAAATACCTCGAGCTTTTCCTCATCTGGGAATGTCTTAATCTCTCCCTCAGTTTTGAAAGACAGTCCCACCAGATATAAAAATCTTGGTTGGCAACTATTTTCATTAAGCACTTTTACTATTTTGTCCTGTTTCTTGCCTCCAGTGGGTTTCTAATGAGCTGTCAGAACTTAGTCTCATTGGGACTCCCATGTACATAACAGCCTGCTTTTCTCTTACAGTTTTCAGACTCTTTCCTTGTCCTTGGCATTGGACAGTGTGACGACGACGTGCCTGGATGTGGGTCTCTTTGAGTTTATCCAGTTTGGAGTAAATCTGGAGATTTATTCCCTGAGCTGTCTTGTTCTTTAACTTTGTAACCAGCTAGTGATGAAGCAGAGATTTCCTCGACTGTCAGGAGTTAACAAAAACAAAGAAACCAATGAGAAAACACCTTTCACATTCTTTACAAATGAGCTCTGTGTTGGCTGGAGCTCTCCTTCACAATTCAGCCCACTCCCTGAGAAGATCAGCCTGAGGCGAAAGTGAAGGGCAGGGTCCCCCAGTCTTTTCTGAGCCTGGATCTTGTCCCTGGCTTGTGCTTGCTCCTGGCCTTAGAAATTCCCCCGTTTGTAGGAATTCTAACGCCCCCTCTGCACACTAAGAAATAAACTTCCACCCTCTTTTGGGTGCTATATTGCATTTTTAAAAGCAGATAATCCTTTGCTGGGGGCCACCTTGACGTAACTGTTTTTTGGTTCCGGCCCACACGCTCTAGCCATCTGCACGCTGCTTCCTGTAAGGCAAGGTCTGGGAGGGCGAGTGTGAAAAGTCTTTCCCGGTCCATTCCTTTAGGCTGCCACCCGAGAGATCAGCACCCACACACAGGCGGCCCAGTATGCAGGTAGGGGATCTCTGCCCACTCCAGAACAGGGCCAGGGATGCACAGGGGGAGTGCAGCAACGGCCCCAAAACTCCTCTTTCTCAACTGCATTCACCCAAAACTGCAGTCCTGAAGCTGTTTTACAGGGTTTTGAGGAAGACAGATCTGCTGCTGTTTTCTAGTTGTTCAAAGACTGTGGGGAGATGGCCTCATGCAGTGTCTTATGCAATCATCTTGGTTAGCTGCAACTGCTAGAATTGCATTTTTCAGAGGTAGTCACAGTAAGTTGCTCAGTTTTTTTGAACAATTTTTTTTTAACTCTCTACTATGTCCATTATGCTCAGTTTCTGTCTTAACCTATTTTTGAATGTTCTATTTTTAGTAACCAATCTTGTGAGAAGTCTTTCTGTTTTATTAATCTCTGTAAAGGATCAGCTTGATTTTTGGGTGTGTGTGCATGGGCCAGGGATCCAGCCTGGGCCTCCCTCATGGCAGACAAGTGTCTACCACTGAATCACATTTACACCCGTAAGAACCAGCTTTCGGTGTTTAAAGTTGTTTCCATTTCACTAACTGCTTTTATCTTATCTTCCTCCAGCTCCTTTTCTAGCTTTCTGACTGCTTGGCTCAATTTATTTTCAATCTTCCTTTGTTGGTAACTGCATCCAACAACATGCATGTCCTTCGATGCGATGGCTTTAGCTGCATTCTGGAAATTCTGACATGAAACGCTATTGCTGGTGCTCAGTTTTAAACTCCCCGCGACGCCCACTGAGACTTCCTTTTCTACGCGCTGCTTTTTCAGGATTACGATCTTCAATTCTCCCAGCGTGTGTTTAGGTGTCATGCCTTCATCTCCTTATCAGCTCTGGTCTGCTGACCTATCAACGCCCGAGCAGGACATCTGTCTCCGCCGTAGGTGCGGCCTGCGTCTCTGGGTTGTCTGGGCCTGGAGGTGTGCACCTGCTCCGGGCTGCTCAGTGGACGGGGCTTCGTCTCAGGCATTTGCTGCCTCCACTCCTACAGCCACACTCGGCCTCAGATGCCACCTGGCCGAGACCAGTGCTGTCAGACCAGCTTTCTCTCGGTTCCTCTCCACCTGCACATCTTCTCCCAGAGTTTCCGTGCCATTTTGCTTTTGGTTCTAACATTTCTTTAGCACAGAGCCCCACAGGTGAATCTACTCGCTCTGAAAGGATGACCATTCTTTGGCCAAACCACCTGCCAGGAGCACTGTGGGATATACGTAGCGCCTGCCCCAGCCAGGCAGAAGCCACCGCTGCCCTGTGGTCTGCGCAGCTGGAAGCCCGAGAGATCTGGAGCTGTGCCCCTGAGTCCCCTTACGAATAAAAATGGAGGAGGCGTTTACGAAAGACAAGTATATCAGTTCCAGAAGACACCTTGCGTCTGCATTGAAGCAAGTGGCCCCAGCAGGGCACGAGCTGCTGTCAGGGTCTGTCAGGCGGCACACAACTCACCCTGGCCTTCGGGGGGCTTGCTCCTAGGGCACCAGCGGGACCCACACCCACTCCCTGGCTACTCTGCTTTCCAGGAGGGCACTGGATTCACTCTCTTTTTGCTCTTTTAAAAATAACCCATTTCATGGTCTTCGTATTGAAAACCCCTAACACTCCTTTAGGTGAAGGAAGCACCAGCAGATCTAAGCAATGGCCTGCCTCGGTCTACCCCACTGCGGCAGGTAAGGACCTCCCCCGCTCGTGGGTGTGCAGATGGGACGCCCCCATCTCCTCTCTCCTTTCCTCTGCTGACTTGCGGTTACCTTCTCCCTCCTGAAGGGCTTTCTGGTCCCCAACTGCCTCGGGCACGAGCTTCCCGTAGGTGTGTTTCTCGCTGGAAGCAAACTTCACCGTATCAAAATAGACAGACCCATTTGAGGCGTAGCTGGGAAACAAAACAGAAATTGGGGCAAAGCTATAGCAGATCCAAGAAGTTCAGAAACCCTTCCTAGGAAAGAATCTGAAAACACAGAAGGGTCATCATTGCATCTGTGGTTGCCCCTCTCTGGTCCTGCTCGCCTCAATTCCTTCAGGGTCTGGCTGCTCGGTGGTTCTGAGGCAGTCAGTCCAACCACGTCCACCTGGGGGCATGGCAGGGTGACCGCATGGCAAGGTGGGGGAACGGCAGGGTGAATGCATGGCAGGATGACCACATGGCAGGGTGACTTCACAGTGGGATGACCACACAGTGGTATGACCTTATGGCAGGATGACCACATGGCAGGGTGACCACACAGCAGGGCAGCTCCATGCTTCCCTTACCTCTGGTGACAGTCAACCCCTCCATCAATCACCCTTGCCACTTTCTGCTGGCCCACAGTCTGCTCACCCTCATGACCCAGCCTGGCCACTGCCTCCAGGAAGCACTCCTGGAGTGTCCCAGCCCAGAGCAACCTCTTCCTGCGAGCTCAGCCTGCACATACCACCTGGGGTGTGTGCCATCTCACACTGTCCTTGACAACCCTGGGTGGGCCCTGCATACCGGGAGTCTGCTGGGAGCTTCAGGGATCCCCAGGCCCCACCCGGCCTGAGCTGTAGCAGGAATCTGCAGGGGGCTTTGGGGCTCCCCAGGCCCTGGGTGGGCCCTGAGCTGAGACAGGAGTCTGCAGGGGGCTTTGGGGCTTCCCAGGCCCTGGGTGGGCCCTGAGCTGAGGCAGAGTCTGCAGGGGGCTTTGGGGCTCCCCAGGCCCTGGGTGGGCCCTGAGCTGAGGGAGGAGTCTCCAGGGGGCTTTGGGGCTCCCCAGGCCCTGGGTGGGCCCTGAGCTGAGGCAGGAGTCTGTAGGGGGCTTTGGGGCTCCCCAGGCCCTGGGTGGGCCCTGAGCTGAGACAGGAGTCTGCAGGGGGCTTTGGGGCTCCCCAGGCCCTGGGTGGGCCCTGAGCTGAGGCAGGAGTCTGCAGGGGGCTTTGGGGCTCCCCAGGCCCTGGGTGGGCCCTGAGCTGAGACAGGAGTCTCCTGGGGCTCAAGGGACAGGCTTGCATACAAGGGGCCCCAGTCCCCTTCCTTCCTTGAGCTCAGAGCCCGGGCCCACACCTACACACATCGTGTTGTACGGGAACTAACAGGAAAGCAGCGGCAGGAGGGCTCTGTTTATAGAAAGACCCTGAACCGAGGTGGCAGAGCAGGCCGCCCGGCGTGCAGAGAAGTCTCCCTGCTGTGGGTGGCGAGCACTGCTTGGAAGTCCCTGCCCCCGTCCACCAGGACCCATCGGGAGTGGGGGCGCTTGCCGCCCCCCGCCACCCTCGACTTACCCGTAGCCATTGTCCACGATCTTCTGGACGAAGGCCACAATCTCCGGCACATACTCGCTGACCCGCGTCAGGACGTCCGGCGGCAGGACCTGGGGCAGCAGGAGGGGGCAGGCCTGCTGGGTCCCCTTCCGGAGCCCCCCGCCCAGCGGCCACCCGTAAGGCGAGGCACCCGGGCGCCCCGTGCATGCACCAGCTCTGCCAGGAGGGGCACTCACGTTCAGGGCTTCCATGTCCCTGTGGAACTCCTCTTCCCAGAACTTGGGCAGTTTGGAGAAGATGGAGTTATCGGTCACCTCACTGCCGAACCTAGCATCCAGCCACTCGGAAAGCAAATCCTTTGCCCCCTCCAACAACCCCTGCAGAGGGAGAGACGGGCCTGAGCACACACGCGCTCCCGCCGGTGCCCCCGCGACGCCCAGGGCAGGTGAACTCGGCCACAGGCTCCGCAGTGCACCCCTGCAGTCAGTGCCTCGTCGGGGCACAGCTTAGGGACGGCGACACCCAGACAATTTCAGCACCTGGAAACGGGGGGCTGAAGAGCCCCCCCAGAAGCAGGCCCAAGAGGGCTGAGGACTCAGACCCCGGGGCTGAGGGCTTGGTGGGCTTTGGGAAGAAGTGGCGCATCAGCTGGGCCTCCGCGGGGGCCGGTCGGGGCAGAAGGTGGGCAGGGACACACACGGCAGGGACACACTCGGCACGTCCCAGAGAACGGACAGCCGGGGAGACGGAGGCCTCATGCCCTGCTGCCCACTGGGAGCCCTTCCCGCTCGCCCACCCGAGCTGGGATGCTGCCAGCCCTGTGTGACAGCCCTGCTGACTTCACAGAGGCCGAAAGGGGGCCACGTCCATCCCCGACCTGGGGTAGGGGCTCGACGCGAGGACTCGAAGCTTCCAGCTGTGAACGGACAGCAGCAGGCAGGGATGTTGGGCTGGATAGGAGACCAGACCCCAGAAGAGTTGGGAAGTCTGTGGATGGCTGGAGGGACCGGGGGACAAAGGGGCCAGGACAGAGGAGGCTGGTCAGGGAGGCGGGCGGCAGCGGCAGGCATGTGGTAGGGATGGCGAGGACGCAGGATAGGAGGTACCCGCAGTGTCGGCAGCACAGCGGGTGAGTCTCTGGATAAAACGGACTTGCTGCCCATTGCTGGGGGGCAGGGGAACCCCATGGATACCCCCACACCCACCACACCAGGAGGACAAGGCAGGGCTCCTGGGAGGGCCCAAGATGGGAGATTTTAAGTTGCACAGATGTTTCCACAATTAAAAAAAATAATAAAACAAGAGACTAAAAAGGTGATGACCACTAAATGCGATGCACAGTCCTGGACTGAGTCAAACGGAGGAGAACGGGCCCAGGACGGCTCTGGGTCAAGTGAAACAAACGGACACAGACAGCGCTTTTCAGATCAACACTGGAGCTCCCGAGAGTGGCAGCTGCACTCGCTGCGGTCACACACGTGGCTCGCCCTGTTCTCAGGGAACACACGTGGACGTGCTAAGTGTTCAAGGGCCCCAGGTGTGCAGCCAGCCTCAGGTGTCTGGGAAACAGGTCAACACAAGGACAGATGGCAAATGCAGCCAGACAGATGGACAGACAGAACAAGTTAACAAATGCGGCAAAACATTAAAAGCTGATAAATCAATGGACAGCACAATACTACCTAACTGTAATGTAATTATGTTAAAACACTGAATGAAGTTGCATGTGAGAATGACAGAGGGAGGAGGGCTGGGGACATAAATGAAATCAGAAAGAAAGATGTTAAAGATTGAGATGGTATAATCTAGGAATGCCTAGAGTGTATAATAATAGCGAAATGTACAAGGTACAATCTTAAAAATGTTTTTGCATGAGGAAGAACAAAGGAATGTCATTATTGCAGGGTACTGAAAATAGATGGCAATTCATATTTTAAAATGTCACCTTCTGTGTGAGACTAAAGCAAAAAATATTTATTTGTTACAAAATTTATATTTTGACTAGTGCATTTCCTAATATAACTTATGTAGATAGTTTGATTGAATGCCATTAAGTACTTGGAATCTCAGGTAGGACATGAGATTTTGCTGGTTTGTCCAGAGTGATGCCCCAATGAATCCCAGAGTGATTTGATCAGTGAGTGGAAAAGTATCTGCAAAGCCCCCTTTGGGGAGTGGTGAGAACGGGGAGAAATTCAACTTCCCCAAGTTGAATTCTTGATATTCTCACAAACAGTGTGGACAACCAAAGCTATAGGCTGAGCCCCCAGTCTTGGGGTTTGTTCATATGAAACTTAACCCCACAAAGGATAGGTCAAGTCTACTTAAAATTTAGGCCTAAGAGTCACCCCTGAGAGAGCCTCTTTTGTTGCTCAAATGTGGTCCCTCTCTCCAGCCAACACTACGAGCAGTCTCACCACCCTGCCTCTCCTACGTGGGACATGGACTCCCAGGGGTGTGGACCTTCCTGGCAACGTGGGACAGAAATCCTGGAATGAGCTGAGACTCAGCATCAAGAGACTGAGAAAAACCCTAGAATGAGCTGAGACTTAGCATCAAGGGATTGAGAAAACCTTCTCGACCAAAAGGGGGAAGAGGGAAATGAGACAAAGTGTCAATGGCTGAGAGATTCCAAACAGAGTTGAGAGGTTATCCTGGAGGTTATTCTTATGCATTAAGTAGAGAAGGAGATATTGTTATTCAAGACATAATGGAGAGGCTGGAGGGAACTGCCTGAAAATGTAGAGCTGTGTTCCAGTAGCCATGTTTCTTGAAGATGATTGAATAATGATACAGCTGTCACAATGTGGCTGTGTGATTGTGAAAACCTGTGTCTGATGCTCCTTTTATCTACCTTGTCAACAGATGAGTAGAAATATGAAATAAAACTAAATAATAGGGGGAATAAATGTTAAATTAAATTTAGTTTGAAATGCTAGTGATCAATGAGAGGGAGGGATAAGGGGTATAGCATGTATGAATTGTGTTCTGTTTTCTTTTTATTTCTTTTTCTGAATTGATGCAAATGTTCTAAGAAATGATCATGATGATGAAATATGCAACTATGTGATGATATTGTGAATTACTGATTATATACGTAGAACAGAACTATCATATGTTAAAAATGTTACTGTTTGCTGTCATATTTTTTTTTAATTTAAAAATTAATAAAAAGAACATTGGGCCCAGCAGCATGATAGCTGGGGGCTTCGACGGAGCTGCGATGTTCTGAGCTGTGATGTTCTGAGCCATGAACTGCCTGGGCAAGGGGGTGAGATGAGACACACGACCGGGCAGCTCCCAGGGTGGCCGCCGGAAGGGCAGACAGAGAAAGGTCTCAACGAGCAACGGCAAGGACAGGAATGAGCAGCACGAAGGCCAGAAAGGGGGAACCAAGCATAGAAAGGAGAGCAAGGTGACCGGAAATAAAGTAAGAGGACAGAAAGAATCCCACAGAGGCCCAGCAGGCCAGGCAAGGACAGAGACCTAAGACCGGATTTGAGAAAAGGGTTCCAGGCATGCACCCATGGCTGGAGAAACTCCTGAAACAGAGGGATGCAAAAATGAAGAGAGGAGGACAAAGGCAAGGTCTGGGCACCTGGTTTCCTTGGGAAAGGGGGTGGGGGGCCAGGAGGCGAGGGAAGGGGGGCGTTGGCAGGTTCCCAGGCTAAGGTCGGTCACCCAGTGCGCGTGGGGATTACGTCTGGAGTGGTACAAGAGCAGTAAAGGGTTAACTCACCAGGAAGATACACCTAGTTTGAACTGGAATATGCTTATCAAATAGCCTCAAAATTTATAAAAGCAAAAAAGCATAGGGGAAAATGGACAAAAACTATAAAAGGCAGAAGCATTAGTAGACACAAAAATATATATCAACAATGGGGTTAACAAGCTTGATTTATTGGACATTACATAGATTACTTTTTTTTTAGGAATTCCAAATCATTAGTATGTAATGATTTCCTATACAACAGTTACTTTTCTGCTTTTGTGAAAATAAAATTTTTTGTGGCAGTGTTTCAATGTTTACTTGCCCCAATATAGCCTAGTCACTAAATGGGTCAATCCTCTTTGGTCACTCTAGCCTTGAAATTGCTCTTACCACTCTGTAGAACTTTGCACCCAATAGTTAGAGAACACGAAGTCTCAGGAACGGGAGACTGTTCCCCAACCCGGCACATGAGGGCCGTGGCGGTGTCTCCACTTCACGGAGCAGCCAATGCAGGCCAGAGTCTCTGACCACTGGACACTGCGCTGCATGTGAATTTCAAAAGGCAATTTGAAAAATCTCATATGTTTGGAAATTAAAAACATACTTCTAAATAATTCCTAGGCTAAAAAAAGAAAGAAAGAAACCAAACTGGAAATAAAATATTGCTCGGAGCTGAGAGCTATCAGAATTAGCGGAAGCCGCAGAAATGACAGAGGGGAAGGTGTGGCCTTAAAAGCTGCACCGGCAAGTAGCTGAGGTGCGATTTAAGGAGGGTGACAGCAGGGCAGAACAAGCCCAAACGAACAGGAAGGAGGCACCGACGGGCAGAATTAATGGACAGAACAGAAGGAGAGAGCAGAGGGGCCCGCCAGAGCCCAGCGCCGGATCTCCCAACGATTCCAGTTAAAATCCCACCACTGAGCGCCTTGCCTGGACCTCCACAAGGGGAGGATTCAAAACTCAGCCAAGGAACAAGGCCGGGCCGCGGAGGCTGTGGATCCCAGGGTCTGAGTCGGCCTGAGGGTCCCACAGAGGCAGCGGGACCAACGGGATGGAGGTGGCCGCCTGGGCGGACGCCTGGACACACATGGAAATCGAACAAGTGACAGGGACGGCGGCCCAACGCTCGGGAAGGGAGGGCTTTGGTCTGTGGGGAGCCGGAGGTTGCGTCCCTCCTCACCCCACTCACAAAATCTCATTCTCGGGGGTCTGGAGATTTATACATGAACCACAAAGCTTGAGAACCTTCAGAAGAAAATCTAGGAGACTGTTTTTATGTCTCAGGGTAGGAAAATTCTTTAGACACAAGGGTCACGTATAAAAGAGAAGAAAAAAAAAGTGGATGAATTCGATTACATGAAAATTAAGACCCTCTGCTGGGGAAAAGAAAAGCACAAACTGGGAGAAAGGATTCGTAACGCCTTTAAACGGCGGGAGCCGAGTAGCTGGGACACCTGGAACGCTTACAGGCCAACCAGGAAAAGATGAACCAGCCAGCAGCAGTGGGGGCAGAAGACAGAAGCACCCCAGCTGGCAAAGGAAAGGCCCCAGCCTCCTTAGAGCTCATGGAAATGCCAAGTCAAACCTCAGTCATTATATTCTACACTCAATCTGTTGCCAGAAGGAAAGTGCTGGCGTCTATGCAAATAAACAGAATGCCCAAAACTGGTGGGAGGACACACTTGCCTAACCACAGGGGAAAACAAGCTGGTGTCAACTCAGAAGTAGGAGCGGCCCGTGGCTGCCACCTGCAAAGGGCCTGCCACCTGTGAAGGGCCTGCCACCTGCACAGCGCCTGCCACCTGCAAAGGGCCTGCCACCTGCACAGCGCCTGCCACCTGTGAAGGGCCTGCCACCTGCACAGTGCCTGCCACCTGCAAAGGGCCTGCCACCTGTGAAGGGCCTGCCACCTGCACAGAGCCTGCCACCTGCACAGCACCTGCCACCTGTGAAGGGCCTGCCACCTGTGAAGGGCCTGCCATCTGTGAAGGGCCTGCCACTTACACAGCGCCTGTCACCTGTGAAGGGCCTGCCACCTGCATAGCACCTGCCACCTGCAAAGCACCTGCCACCTGTACAGCACCTGCCACCTGCGAAGGGCCTGCCACCTGCGACGCACCTGCCACCTGCGAAGGGCCTGCCACCTGCATAGCACCTGCCACCTACACAGCACCTGCCACCTATACAGCACCTGCCACCTGAGAAGGGCCTGCAACCTGCACAGCACCTGCCACCTGCAGAGCGCATGCCACCTGTACAGCACCTGCCACCTGTGAAGGGCCTACCACCTGTGACACGCCTGCCACCTGTACAGCACCTGCCACCTGCGATGCGCCTGCCACCGGTAAAGGGCCTGCCACCTGTGAAGGGCCTGCCACCTGCGATGCACCTGCCACCTGTGAAGGGCCTGCCACTTGCACAGTGCCTGCCACCTGTGAAAGGCCTGCCACCTGCACAGTGCCTGCCACCTGTGAAGGGCCTGCCACCTGCACAGCGCCTGCCACCTGTGAAGTGCCTGCCACCTGTACAGCACCTGCCACCTGCGAACGGCCTGCCACCTGCACAGCGCCTGCCACCTGTACAGCACCTGCCACCTGTGAAGGGCCTGCCACCTGCACAGCGCTGCCACCTGTGAAGGGCCTGCCACCTACACAGGGCCTGCCACCTGTACAGCGCCTGCCACCTGTGAAGTGCCTGCCACCTGTACAGCACCTGCCACCTGCAAAGGGCCTGCCACCTGCACAGCGCCTGCCACCTGTACAGCACCTGCCACCTGTGAAGGGCCTGCCACCTGCACAGCGCCTGCCACCTGTGAAGGGCCTGCCACCTGCGAAGCACCTGCCACCTGTGAAGGGCCTGTCACCTGCGAAGCACCTGCCTGCAGGGTTGCCCGGGCTGGCACCTCATAACAGACCTGGTGGATGAGCCAGGAGGCTCTGAGCCGGCAGGCAGTTTGCACAATGTGCTTTATGCTGAACCCCGCTTTCCTCCTGGGAGATGGGGAATTGGGTAGCTGCCAGGCAGCGGGTGCCTGTGTGACCAGCACCAATAAAATCCCGGGATGCTGGGCCCCCATGGGCTGCCCTGGGCCAACAGGTGCTGCTGTGATGGCTGCAGGGGACAGTGTGCTTTGTGCATGCCCTCCTGGGAGGGGGAACGCCAGAAGCCTGTGGGGACCCCCAGACCCACCTGAGACTCCCCTTGCTGGGGAGACCAACACAGAAGAACCCACAGTGGTCTCATGGGCAGCCACACAACCCAACAGCCCCGCACAGGAAAATGGGTAAAGATGGGCTGGGGGCATCCTCAGGACAAGGGAGGGTGAAGGGAGCAGTGGCCACGGCATGGCTGGACCTTGCGGGGTGCAAAAGTCCATCCCCAGAGACCCGGGGACCTCATGCACGTGACACAGGCCTGCGAAGCCTAGAGGGGGCACAGCAGAGCAAACTCTTGTCTGGGGACCACGAGGGATAAAAACCAACGAGAAAATCTAGTGATACATGGAAGCTAGAGATGGGTGAACAGTTAGCAAATGAGGTTGAACTCCAGTGTAAGGGAATAGATAGGAGCGAAGGTGGTTCTCCAGTGGGTCTGTAAGTAATATCGCCATACTGAAGGGGAACACGATTGAAAGGGGTTGTATAGACCTACATGTCCCGCCAATTAACAATGTAAGTATAAATAAGTTCTTGCATGAACTACTGCAAAGATAAGAATCTTGCACAAAGTTTGGGGTACAGGGGAAAACTGCTACTGCATGCTATGGGCTATTTTTAGCAGTAAAACATCAGCAGTACCACAGCAACATCAGGGGTACATAATTGGGGAATCACATTTAGTCCGCAGAGGTGATTGTTATTTCTGGATTTTGAGAGGCTGTTTTGTACATGTGTAACCTGGTATTTAGAGATAAGACTGAAGCTGATCAGGTCGAGATTAAGGTAATTCAGAATACAGGAGTAAGAAAAACATTGTCTATATTTTAGAACCTCATCTATTTTTCGAGACCAAAGGAAGAAAGGTTTACTTTGTCCAGAACCTACGTTTTCTGTGGCACATAATCTAACTCAACCTGTCAGGATAGATCATTTTAACAATCCAAATACAGGGAGCACAGAATAAGAGTGGGAGCCTTTAACCCTGTATAGCTTAATGTAATGCCTGGATGCATCCCAGAGCATATTAAGCAGACAATCAAAAAGTACTGGCAAAGTCCTTTGAGGGGTGGGAGAAAAAATATGGAACTACTAAACTTCACTACTGGGGAAACCCCTGATACTGTGTCAAATATTAGGGATACCCAAATCAGTAGGCCAAGCCCTTAATCTTGAGGCTTGCTCTTGTGAAGCTTATGTATGTAGTAGAGCAGCTTAGCCTACCTATAGGTAGGACCTCTTTTCCAGAGGACCTCTTCTGTTGCTCAAATGTGGCCTTTCTCTCTAGGCCCAACTCTGCAAGTGAAACCATTGCCCTCTCTCCTATGTGGGGCATGATTTCCAGGGGTGAAAGTTTCGTGGGAGAGGACTCCCAGGGATGAGTCTGGCCCTGGCACCACGGGATCAAGAATGCCATACCTGACCAAAAGGGGGAACGGTATCAGTGGCTGAGTGAGCTCAAATACAGTCGAGAGGCTACTCTGGAGGTCCCTCTGACACAAGCTTCAGTTAGTCATTAGTATATACTATAACTTGTCAAACCCCAACTAAAACAATTCCAGCCAATCCTAAAGAACAGTTGGGGCATTATATAAGTTCCAGGCACTAGCGTAACTTTTCAGAAACCTATGACCTCCAGATGGGTCCCTGGACCAGGTAAGTCCTGAAACGCAGAGGGCCCAGCCTCTCCAGAACATCAGATAGTTCCATCTCCCTACCCCATATTATCCACAGCCCATTCCAACATGAAAAAGTTAGAATGGACATAGCCCAAATACCCCTCAGGAGTGGGAGAAAGATCAAAAGTGATGATGGGGTTATACAGAAAGGGTCGGGTTTAACAAATGAGCATGGTTGCATAATCATTATATTGATATTTCCTTTAGTCTCCAGTGTCTTAGAGCAGCTAGAAGTAAAAGCCTAAAATTGTGGAATTGTAACCCACACCAAACTCTGAAATCTGTTCTAAAACTAACTGTTGCACTGTGCTCTGAAACTTATTGCTTTTTTGTATATATGTTATTTTTCACAAAAAAGAATAAATGTGTTTTATAGGATGCTGGCTTGAAGACTGATTCTAAGATCTTTTTTGGTAATTTAAGATATTTATGTAAAGTACGGAGGAAGTGTTTCTGTTAAGGAAAAAGAGAGAACTTTTCCCTTGAAGTAAAATAACTCATTGCTGCAGAATGAGAAACAGGAGCGTGCAGGACAAATGGGTAGAAGTAAAAAGTTGTAGAAGTCAATTGTTGGAAGTGAATTTCATAGACAGTGGTTAAGGCTGGCTAAGATTTTATAATTTTTTAAGATTTTTAATAGTTTTCTTATTGGATGGACCTTCATACAAAACAAGAACTTGGCTTTCCCTGCAAAATGACAATGTTTTCTTGGATTATTGGTTTGCTCTTAGTGAGAAGCTAGGAAAGGTTTTCAACCAGCTGCGTCACCTGCCTACATGACAAAGACTCTGTCTTATCAGATGACGCACTGACTGACCTGTATGACCATCTCCTTCCTTACTGTTTCAGAGAAGGCCTCCTCACTTAAAAAAGTCTTTTTAAAATCATGTTAACTCCTCTACTTACTTTCAAACTTTTATGTCATCTTGATTAAATAAGAACCAAAAAAACACAAACACAAAGAGAAAGCGCGAGGGAACTGGGGCTCCAGGCACCGGCGGGGGGCTGGGTAGGGGCTGCTCTCACCCTCCCTGGGCCGGCGCTGCACACCTCACTCCCCGGCTGCGCTTTCCCGAGTCTCCACTAGAGGGCGCGCAGCAGGGGGCGCGGGCGTAAAGTAGATGGGCCACTGCCGGGCCCAGGGCCAGGCCAGAACCCCGCATGCCAGGCAGGGCCCCGGGGCCCTCTGTCCCCACCACGGACAGCCGTCTCAACAGCGGCCAGGGGGCCAGCAGATGTGCCAGGCCCCCGCACACCCTGCAGCTCCAGGGGTGAGCCTGGTCTGGGAAGGACCGTTCATGTTCCGGGTAACAGAAGTGGGGTCCCTGCAGCCGAGTCCTGTTGAGGGGGCTCAAGGTTTTGCTTCAAAGGACATGCGCTTGGGCCAGGAGCCTGGCAGGCAGGGGCAGCTGGGGGCAGGTTGGGGTCCCTGACCCCGCCGTGCAGAGCTGGACGGCTGGCTGTCCCCACCGCATGCCACCCTGGGCTACTGAATGTGACCTGGCGCAGCCACCTCTAGGGCCCTGCGGACCTCACCTGGACGCGGGCGTCAAGCTCTTCTCCAGCCACTCGGGAGCACACGGCCCCCTCCAGCGCCTCAGTGGCCAGCGCCACGGCCTGCTGCATCTTCTCGAGCATCTGCTTTTTATCGGGATCCGTTGTCGCATTCAACTTTTCTGAAAACGGCTAAAACGAGGGGAGGTGGGAGTGTCAGACTCTGCTTGGCCAGGCCCCCCGCCTGCAAAGGCCATTTTCAGTGGCTTAGAGACCTGCTGTCCCCACTGCCCCACGACAGCAATGGGGGAGAGTGTTGCCCTGGCTTCCCCCGCGTTCCCCGCAGCCTCTGCAGACACAGGCCCCTGGACAACCTCGGGTAGGAGGGCACTCACGCCCTCTGTGCAAAGCTTCTCCCATGGGAGAAGGGGGAGGGTGGAGTGTTAAGGCTCCCTGAGGTTTACACGAGTCTGCTCACCCGTGGTGCGAGATGTGCTTGCACAGATGGGTGCAGGCCCAGCCGCCACCCCCGTGGAAGGCGAACACCTCGCATGCCAGCCCTGGGACCCTGCAACACTGCTTAGCCCCAACCTTAGACCTCCTTTTCCTCCGTAAATAAACTGCATATCGCTCACCCCTAAAGACAAAACAACAGTGTACGCTAGTCTTGCTGTGTAATGCATATGCCAGTACATCATCCTAACACTGCTTATTCAAAATATAAAACTGGAGAGGACCAATTTCTTCATGTGCCTCTGACAGTTTACAATATTACCATTCCAAGAAACTTGGCATAGCGCGTGTACCTTTTCAGAAGTAAACATTTGAGTTGGGGGTGGCCCTGGCACTGTGGGGGAACAGTGGGGCAGGTGGGCACTCAGGGCCAGTGACCCTTCTGCCAGTTCCTGGTGGGAGCAGGACACCACCTGTCCACCCCCTGCTTGGGTGACTTCCCTGGGGACTTTCTCACAGGCCAGGGGCCAAGCTCCATGGAGACTCGGGTGCATCCTGATGGCACAGAGTCTAGTTCCACACGCTGTACAAAAGCCACTGAGGACAGACAGGATGCGGGGACACACACAGTGGCCCCGAGCATGCAACGGGAGTGACTGTGCATGGCCTCGGAGCCCAGGGGGACCCACCTTCAGGGCGGCGTGCACGTCCTCCAGGAGCTGCGCCGCGGGGGGCTTCCTCTCCCGATACTGCTCAAACAAGTGGTTCTGCCGAGCCCTCTTGATGATCTGCGAGAGCATGAGAAAGAGAAGCGTCTCGGACTCGCGGCTGCGGGCACCCGGCCCCAGCAAGCCAGGCTCGAGGGCCATGCCACCAAATCACGGAAAATGCATTGCTAAAAAAATACTTATTGGGGTCACACAACCCCAATGCCGAATTTTCCCACTTTAACCGTTGTCAAGTATACAATTCAGCAGTGTTGAGGACATTCAGTGTTGTGTTACTGTCTCCTCCATCCTTTCCCAAAACTCTCCCATTGCCCCAAGCAGAAGCCCTGTGCCCCTGGCACACTGACCCCACCCCCACCGGCCCCTGTCCGTGATGCTCTGTAACCCACTGCCCGCATGGGTTTGCATGTCCTCGCTGCTTCACACGACATGATTCACTGCTCGTCCTCGTGTCTGGCTTCTCTCATCAGCACAGTGACCTCAAGGCTCACCCATGCTGTCGCAGGAATCAGAACTCCTCTTTCCACAGCTGAATAATACTCCCCCGCGTGGCTAGATCACATTTTGTATAACCATTCATCAGACGGTGGATACTCGGGCTGTTTCCCCTTTTGGCTATAGTGAATCAGGCTGCTATGAGCGTGGGTGTGCAAAGACCCATCAGAGACCCTGCCTTCAGATCCTCTGGGTGCAAACCTAGAAGTGGGTCACGTGGTAATGCTAAACTCCCCTTTCTGAGGGACTACCCAACTGCTTCCCGCCGCGGTGGCACCGCTGACATCCCCACCGCAATGATGCAGTGAGTCCACTGCATACCCTCACCAGCGCCAGCGTTTCCCAGTTTGTTAATAAGAGCTGTGCTGGTTTGAAATGATGCATGGACCCTAGAAAAGCCATGTTTCAATCTTATTTTGTAAAGGCAGCCGTTTCTTCTAATCCCTATTCAGTATTGTAAATTTGGAACTGTAATTAGATCTCCCTGGAGATGTGATTTAATCAAGAGCAGTTGTTAAGCTAGATTTGGTGACGACATGTCTCCACCCATTTGGGTGGGTCTTGATTAGTTTCTGGAGTCCTATAAAAGAGGAAACATTTTGGAGAACGAGAGATTCAGAGAGAGCAGAGCAGAACGACATAGCCATGAGAAGCAGAGTTCACCAGCCAATGACCTTTGGAGATGAAGAAGGAAAATGCCTCCCAGGGAACTTCATGAAACAGGAAGTCAGGAGAGAAAGCTAGCAGATGACACCGTGTTCGCCATGTGCCTTTCCACTTGAGAGAGAAACCCTGAACTTCATCAGCCTTCTTGAACCAAGGTATCTTTCCCTGGATGCCCTAGATTGGACATTTTTATAGACTTGCTTTAATTGGGACATTTTCTCGGCCTTAGAACTGCAAACCAGGAACTTACTAAATTCCCTTTTAAAAGCCGTTCTGCTTCTGGTATGTGGCGCTCCAGCAGCGAGCAGACTAGAACGGGGGAGCCAGCCTGGCGGGCGTGGAGTGGAGCCTCAGTGTGGTTTGACTTGCGTCTCCCTGATGTCTAACGATGCTGAACGTCCTTTGTGGGCTTCCTGCCCTTTTGTGTATCTTCTTTGGATAAATGTATATTTGAGCTCTTGGCCCATTTTTTGAGTTTTTTGTCTTTATGTTGTTGAGTTTAGGAGATCTTTACATAGTTCAGATATTATCTTTATCAGATTTCTGGCTCAGCTGAGAATATTTTAACGTGATCTTTCTGATGCTTAAGGAAAGAAGGATGCCTCAGCTTCCTACATCGTTACACAGAAAATAACCTGCTAAAGTGCCTGCAACATTTAATCAACTTAGTTTCTGAAAATGCAGATTTCCAACATCTAAATATCTGCATAAATCATAATATCATTTGCATAAGCTGTACCACCGATTCACTGAGGGGATTCAAATAGTGGTTGTTGGGTCAAAAGCTAAGCCAGCTGTACCCTACGTTATTTTACCTATTATCCAAAAGTCATTTTTTCTCCACATAATCCCACTGCAGTTAAAACGTAACTGTGAAAAGTCCCTTTACCTTATCATCAATATCTGTAATGTTCATGCAATAAAAGACATCCAGCTTGAAGTAATCCTTCAGCACTCTTCTCAAAATATCAAAGGAGATATAGGACCTAGGACGATGAGAAACAAACATTTCCCAAATTGTGAAAAGATGCACAAGTGAAAGGACCCCATGACCTTCACCCTGATGGCGGCTACTCCCCACGGCCGCCCAGCGGGATCTGGCTTGGCACTGCCTGAGCCTGGGTGTCCTAGAACCTAGCCCCCGGGCACTCCCACCCATGCTGGACAGATGGCCAAAATTTCAGATACATGGAAAAGAATGTCTTGGTTTATTCCAGGGTGTTCAATACTGGATGACAGGAAATTTCCCTTTCCGGTAATCAGGATTTTAGCACTTTTTTACCATGAATATAGATTACTTATATAATTAAAAAAAATCATTTAGAAAATAAGAGAAGAAAACATTCAGGGTTGATTTTCCTTTCAAGTCTCGGGCCACCCATGGCAGAGCCGAAGATGCTCTGGTCCCGGCCTGGCTGCTGTCCACCCAGCCCTGCCCTCTACCCAGCCCCATCCTCCACCCAGCCCCCTGCCCCACCCTCCACGCAGCCCCACCTTCCACTCAGCCCCGCATCCACCAGCCCCACCCTCTACCCAGCCCCATCCTCCACCCAGCCCCCTGCCCCACCCTCCACCCAGCCCCACCTTCCACTCAGCCCCGCATCCACCAGCCCCACCCTCTACCCAGCCCCACCCTCCACCCAGCCCCCTGCCCCACCCTCCACCCAGCCCCACCTTCCACTCAGCCCCGCATCCACCAGCCCCACCCTCTACCCAGCCCCATCCTCCACCCAGCCCTGCATCCACCAGCCCCACCCTCTACCCAGCCCCATGTCCACGCAGCCCCACCTTCCACTCAGCCCCGTGTCCACCCAGCCCCACATCCATCCAGCCCCCAGCCCCACCCTCCACCCAGCCCCACGTCCACCCAGCCCCACCCTCCACCCAGCCCCACCCTCCACCCAGCCCCACCGCCTCCTCCTGCCCTTGGCTGCCGCTTCTCCCTGGAACCAGCTGATCCCAGCGCTGGACGCTACCTGGCATGGCCCATGTGAGAAGCGTCGTAGACGGTTGGCCCACAGCAGTACCACGTCACCTTCTTCCCATCTTGAGGGACAAACACGTCCTTTGTTAGAGACAAGGTATGAGGATCAGAAGGAATGCAAGGTCACGCCAGACCACCAAGACAGAAGATACGCAGCGGGGGGCT
Organism: Tamandua tetradactyla; assembly: GCF_023851605.1. Lineage (NCBI taxonomy): Eukaryota > Metazoa > Chordata > Mammalia > Pilosa > Myrmecophagidae > Tamandua > Tamandua tetradactyla. The sequence goes on from NC_135335.1 coordinate 2,831,397, forward strand.
GAGTCAGAATCTAAACACATTCAGAATTCCTTCTGAATTGTGGGAAGAGCCACAAACTTTCCCGGCTGCAGGAGCTGCAAGAGACTGTCTTTGGGCACCTCTTGCTGGCCAAGACGACTCTGGAGGCTGCAGCCTCTTCCTCTCTGCAGTCCCTGCTCCACAGGCTGGTGGGGAGGGAAGCCAAAACTTCATGTTTTTGCTGAAAAGCTGCAGCAGCTAGTATTTATCAAGCCCAACATGTGCTCCCAGGTGCTGTCGTTTCCTTCCACCCGTGGAGGAGCTGGGGCTAGGGCAGGAGTGAGGTTTCACACCTGTGTGTAGCAGCAGCTCCAGCAGGCTGCACGGGGAAGGTCCTGCAGTCACAGCCTTGGCCGGCCTGCCTGCCAGCCAGCACCCTTGATGCTAAGCAGCTCAGGGACTAGAAATCTAATCAGACCTTGGCTGGCATCTCTCAGACCACTCAGTCCCAGGGGCCGTGCCCTGTGCACCGAGGGACCCAGCCTCCTTCTGCTTCCGACACACTCAAGCAGGTGGCTCATCCTGCATGGCTCATGCCTGGGACACCGGGCCAAGGCTGGGTCTGCTTTCCATGCCGCCGAGGCCTGGCTGGCTTAGCACGGTCTGGAGCACTCACACTTGGGCAGAGCTCCCGAGACTGCTGAGGGCAATGCCTGGGAGCCGACGGGCAGGGCAGGCAAGCATGCCAGTCTGGGTGGCTGCCCAGAGGACAGCTCTGCCCTGGCGACATGGACAGCACCGCCAGCCCATGAAGATTTACACGCCTCCCAGGCAGGACTCAGGAAGAAACCACCCTTCTGCTAAGTGCACGTGGGGAGCCCACGGCTGCTCCCGGCGCTGCCCTAGCGCACGGTCATGAGGTCCCCTTACCTTGCGCCGGGTGAGGCTGTTGTAGAGGCGCAGCCTGCAGGGCTCAGTCCCTGGCGGAGGGGACCACCGGGGCTGCACGTGCTGGCCTTTACCTGGAGGGCAGAAAGCAGATAAGTGAGTCACCTCAGTCCTGGCTGTGCTCTGACGACAGAGGTGTCGTTCCCGATGAAATGAGACACAAATCCCTGCCGACCTGGCTGCTGTTCCGGACACCTGGTCTGTCCTCTGCTCTGCTCTGGCAGTGAGTTCCAGGACAGCCTAAAAGCTCCCTCCTTCCACAGGGCTGCGTGTGCACCTGCCCTGACCCCACTAAGCTGGGCTGGCCTTCGGACACCCACTTCCCCACGGCTCCATGCAAACCACTGCACGGGGCTGTGGGCGAGCAGGAGCTGGGCGCCACGCAAACAGCCAGGCACAGCGTGGCCTCATCCCGCATGCATCTAGGTAACAGGCAGCCCAGCACAGACTCACTCGCCAGCTGCCTGGCCATGCACTTGGCCCCTCTGGGGCTAACAGTCTGTCCCTCGCCAACTCTAGGGCCCACCCAGTTCCCAAGGATCCTCACCTGGGCCAGGTGGAGTGAGGCTTGGCAGAGCAACAGACAGTGACCCAGGCTACCTCCAGACCCCAGGTGGGGCATACGCCACAGGCCAGGACAGAAGTGGCTCTGTGCACAAGGCCGTGGCAATGCAGGGCAAGCCCGGCCTCCAGCCCCGCAGTCCCCCAAGCCCCTCACCCCCGTCAGATGCTGGGTAAGCACCTGGCCCTACCCCCACTCCCAGCCGGCTGCCTGCCCTGATTCTGCCCTGAGCAGGGCTGGGGTGCCACAACGTCCTTCCCTGCCTTGGAAGGCAGCCTGCACCCCAGCCCTCAGGCCCCTCAGCAGCCCTCCAGAGCCAGCCCTCACCGGGCAGTCCCTGCCCTCCTCCCCACCCCGGTGCCCCCTGCCCTGCTCAACCCAGGCACAGGTGCCCCTCCTCCCCGGCTGAGCACAGTGACCTGAGGCTGGGACCCTCCCAGGCAAGGCAGCCCCACTGCAGCCCACCGCGGCTGACCGCTCTCAGCCAGGTATCATCACAGCAGCGGCGATCCCCACCCACCTCGGCCCGGCACAGCTGAGCCCCCCACCAAGCGGCTCCTGCACCTGAGGGCATACCTGTCACCCCTAAAGCCCTATACCCGCGTTCCGCAGTGGTGCCCCCAAACTTGGACACAACTGCCCACAGAGCTCATCTTTTCACCACCCCCGCCGGTACACCTGTCTGCACATCCGTCCCCCTCTGTAAACAGCCGCAGGCCCAGAGCCTCACTCAGCCGTGCGCCCACCTGGCTCGGTGCTGGGGGTCTTGGCTGAGCCGTGCCAGGGCTGGCAGTGCCTTCGCCCTCCCCCGGGCCGGCAGCAGCTCACAGAGGTGCCTCCCCCACCCCATCTACGCCCGGCCTCCCAGCATCTGCAGACATGGCCGACAGGTCACTCCACACGTCAGAGGAAATCAGGGCACCGGCCGTGCAGGGGGTCCTGTCCGTTGAGGACACATGAGCTGGGACAGAGGGCACTCCCAATGCTGGGTCAACGGGAAGGGAAAGGCTCAGAGTGGGGTGTATGCACTCCTGGTGTACATGCACACACGTGTGCACACCCGGATGCGTGGAGGCTGGGCACAGAAGGGGGACTAAGTGAGGTGGGGAGGCAGACAGACAGCCCTAATCAGGAGCTCTTACTCTAGGTAAGTTCCAGCAAAATCACAGGTGGTCACAGCCCTAACAGCATAGAAAATCCCCAAACCGTAATAAAACATCTAGCTGCTTTTGAAGGTCACGTATAATTTCTCTTCCTTTTTTTTAATTAGAGAGGTTGTGGGTTTATGGACCAATCATGCATAAAATACAGGTCCCCATTCACCACCCACTCATCCACACCTGGCACGGTGGGGAACATTTGTTACAATTGATGAAAGCTCCTTTTTAGACAGGCACACCCCACTTTATCAAGCTTCACAGATATTACATTTTTACAAATCGAAGGTTTGCGGCAACCCCACGTTGTGCAAGCCTACCGGCGCCACATCTCCAACAGCACCCGCTCGCTTGGTGTCTGTGCGTCACATTTTGGTAATTCATGCAATATTTCAAACTCTTCCATTGTTACTAAGTCCATTATGGTGAGCTATGATCTTCGATGCTACAACTGTTAATTGTCTAGGGGTGAACCTTTGTAAGACGGCAAACTTAGTCGATAAACATGTGCGTCCTGCCTGCTCTGCCCACCAGCTGCCCCCTCGCTCCCCTCTCCTCGGACCACCCTGTCCCCTGAGACACAATACTGAAATCAGGCTGACTGATAACTCAAAATGGCCTCCAAGTGATCACGAGAAAGGGAGAGTCGCACGTCTCTCATCTCAAACCAAAAGCTAGAGTGACAGGCTTGGTGCGGAAGGCATGGGGAAAGCTGAGAGACACTGAACACAGGCCTCCTGCACCAGGTAGCCAGGCTGTGGAGGCCAAGGGAAAGTTCTCGAAGGGAACTGGGAGTACTGCTCCCGTGAACACACACATGATAAAGTGAAACAGCCCCACTGCTGCTACGGAGAAAGTTTTACTGGAGAGACGATCAAACCAGCACAACATTCCCTTATGCCAAAGCCTAACCCAGAGCAAGTCCCCAACTCTTACTCTGAGGAAGCCGAGAGGGTGAGGAAGCTGCAGGAGAGTCTGAAGCCTCCAGGGGCGAACTCACGAGCTTTAAGGAGAGAAGCCGTCTCCATCGTGTGACGGTGCAGGACGCAGTGGCAAGGGCTGGTGCAGAAGTTGCAGCGAGTTCACCAGGAGACCTTGCCAAGGCAGCTGATGAAGGCGGCCCCTCTACACAGCAGATTTTCAATGGAGACGAAACAGCCTCCCACTGGAAGGAGATGCCATCCAGGACCTTCCCAGCTAGAGAGGAGAGGCCAGCGCCCGGCTGCAAAGCTTCAGATACAGGTTGATGCCCCTGTGAGGGGCTAGTGCAGCTGGAGACTTGAAGCCGGTGCTCACTTACCATTCCAGAAATCCTAGGCCCCTTAAGGAAGATGCCACATCTCCTCTGCCTGGTCTCTATAAACGGAACACAAAGCCTGGACGATGCACATGTGTGTTTACACTGTGCTTTACTGAGTATTTTTCGGCCCGTGTTGAGACCTACTGCTCAGAAAATAGGATTCCTTTCAAAACACGACCGCTCACTGACCATGCACCTGGTCAGCCAAAAGTGGATGGAGGGGACGAGAGGAGGGCTCCTTTCATCCTGCTGACACGAGCCATTCTGCAGCCCGCGGCTCAAGGAGTCGCTTAGACTTTCAAATTTTGTTATTTAAGAACTACATTTGGTGAGCTGAGACTCAGCATCAAGGGATTGAGAAAACCTTCTCGACCAAAAGGGGGAAGAGTGAAATGAGACAAAGTGTCAATGGCTGAGAGATTCCAAACAAGAGTTGAGAGGTTATTCTGGAGGTTATTCTTATGCATTAAGTAGATATCACCTTGTTAGTCAAGATGTAGTGGAGAGGCTGGAGGGAACTGCCTGAAAATGTAGAGCTGTGTTCCAGTAGCCATGTTTCTTGAAGATGATTGTATAATGATATAGCTTTCACAATGTGACTGTGTGATTGTGAAAACCTTGTGTCTGATGCTCCTTTTATCTACCTTGTCAACAGATGAGAGGAACACATGGAATAAAAATAAATAATAGGGGGAACAAATGTTAAAATAAAAAAAATTTTAAAAGAACTACATTTGGTAAGCCTACAGCTGTGATAGTGATTCCTCGGCTGCATGTGAGCAGAGTACACAGAAAGCCCTCTGGAAAGGGTTCATGCACCATTCGTGTCACACCATCAACATTAGCAGGAGCCTTGTGGACAACTCTGAAGGGTTCAAGACTTCCATGGTGGAAATAACTGCAGACGTGGGAACAGCAAGAGAACTAGCATTAGAAGGGGAGCCCGAAGATGGGCCTGAACTGCTACAATCTCAAGATAAAACTTTAACAGATGAGGAGCTGCTTCTCATGGGTGAGCAAAGAAAGTGGTTTCTCGTGACGGAATCCACTCCTGGCAAAGATGCTGTGACTGTTGCTGAAATGATAACAAAGGATTTAGACTATTATATCAACTTAGTCAATGAAGCAGCGGGCAGGGTTCGATAGGATTAATGCCAATTTTGAAAGAAGTTCTACTGTGGGTAAGGTGCTATCAAACAAACAAACAAAATAAATAAATATATAAAATGCTATCAAACAGCATCACATGCTACAGAGAAATAGTTCATGAAACGAAGAGTCTATTGACGTGACAAACTTCACAGTCATCTTATTTTAAGAAATGGCCACAGCCGCCCTCTGCTAGCAACAAGACGGTGAATGTCCTAAGGTCAGGAGACGGTCAGCATTTTTCAGCCATAAAGTATTTTTTAATTAAGGTATGTACCTTGTTCTTTTGGACATAATGCTGCTGCATGCTTAACAGATTAAAGTATCATGTAAATATAACTTTTATATGCACTGGGAAACCAAACAATGCGTGTGACTCACTTTATGGTGATATTTGCATTATTGCAGTGGCCTGGAGCCAAACCTGCACACCTCCGAGAGGTGCCTAGAAGCTGCTCTTAACTCAGCCAATCGCTTAACGTAGGGTTCACTGGGTGGTGCAGATCCAAGGGATTCTTCTTTTTAAATTTTTATTCTGGTAACATATACAACTTAACACTTCTCCGTTCAAGTACGTGTGAATATGACTCAGTGCTGTCAGGTTCGCAGAGCCCTGCTGCCATCACCACCATCCCCTACCAGGACTCCCCTCCTTGCAGGTAGGTCACGCATGTTTTATAGGTTCATTTTAAAGGCATCAGATGCCCTTGAAGGAAAAGCTTCTTCAATGACTCGCTGGTCTTGACTCTGCTGTCCTTCCTCATTAGGATGCTGGGACTCGGTGGGGAACTGTGCCGGCTGCCCTGCCGTGCAGGAAGCTGGAGGCTCATCTGTGGGAATGGTCGGGGACCACAGAGAGGACACGAGGTTGGGGGGAGGCTGCCGCTGAGGGGTGCGTCCCCAGGGCGCCAGGCTGCCCAGCTCCCTAAGGGCTGCTGCAGCCACGTGGCTGGTGAGCAGCAAATACACATCCATACCCGCAGAAGAAAAGGAAACAACTGGGAAACACGACAAAAGAGGCCTTTATGGAATAACCAGAAATTCCCCCAGAGTGCCTTTGCGCAGATAGCTGGCGGGCTCACATCACTGCAGCTTAGCGCGGCCAGGGGACTTTCTCAGTCAGGGCCCTGGGCGTCCTACAGATTCCAAGGCGGCTGCTGTCACACCGCACAGCGGTCTGTTTCTCTGCCTGAACCCACAAACACACACGCACGCAGCCCTCCTGCACACATGGGACCTCACACAGGAACGACATCCCTGGCTGGACAGAACCCGTGTCCACAACAGAATATCCACCGCGGCTCATAGGAGACGCACCGCCCAAGCCAGGGAGATCTATGGGCAGTGGCCACCAGGCGTGCCTGCCCGAACCGAGAGTGCCCCGGGCAGGAGGTGGAGAGCAGGGCCAGGGCTGAGGCGGGGGCAGGGTAGCCCTGCAGGCTCCTGGGGATTCAGCCCCCAGAAAAAGCCCCAGCCCTCGCAGGGACACTCCGGCTGCCTGGGCCAGGGAGTGGCAGGGTGGGTGCCCGGGTGGGGGGGTGCAGGGAGCCTCCACGGAGGGGTGGTCCGTGCTGGGACCAGAGCTCAAGGGGGAGCCTGGGAACTGGGTGAGGAGGCCCAAGGGGGAACGGACCTCACATGCCAGATGGACAGAGCGGGCTGGGGCCAGTCAGTGCCATAGAAGAGGGCTGGAAGGAACTAGAAGGATTGGGGGTGGCAGCACGGAAGGTGGCTCCGCTGTGTCGGGAACGAGATTCTTGGCAGGGCTAAACTCTGACTGAGAAGGAGCAGGACGGCGGGGAAGAGGGGGTCAGCAGAGGAGACATGCCGAGGGAGACAATGAGGTCCCCTGGCCACCTGACTACTCGAGCCTTCTGGACGAGCGTGCAGGACACTGCAGGGGCCAGCAGGGCTCGGCCTGGGGTGGGGGGGGGAGATGGCCGACAGCAGGGGTTTCCACCCGACGCTGGGGAAGGGGGTGCGTGGCAGAAGTATCTGGAAAACCCTCCTGCGTTCCCTGGCAGACACTGCTAACCCGCCTGGAGGAGGCTGCCGGCCCAGTGGGTATGCAGGTGACAGGCCAGGCCCCCAGCCCCTCCAGAAGCCCAGATGCTAATGGGCCATTTCAGGTGAACCCCAGAGCTCTGCATGTAAACCCATGGGTAACGGAGCCCTGGGCTTCCAGAAGCACCCCCAAAGCAACTGGGGCCCCACTGACGAAAGGCATCTAGCCCCACCAGGCTGGAGACTGAGCTCATCCATGCTAGAGGGGAGAGATGACTTTACATTTTTAGGTTAATTCTTGAAATAATATATATTTTTTAAAGTTTAATCCCAATTAACATAACTTAAGGGTTTAAAGATTCTAAATCTGTCCCCCTCTCTACATGGGACATGACTCCCAGGGATGTAAACCTCACTGACAACATGGGACAGAAACCCTAGAATGAGCTGGGACTCAGCATCAAGGGATTGAGAAAACCTTCTCGACCAAAAGGGGGAAGAGAAAAATGAGACAAAATAAACTGTCAAAATAAAATGGCTGAGAGATTTCAAACAGAGTCGAGAGATCATCCTGGAGGTTATTCTTATACATTATATAGATGTCACCTTTTTAGATTAAGGTGTATTAGAGAGGCTGGAGGAATTGCCTGAAATTCTTGAGCTGTGCTCCAGTAGCCATGTTTCTTGAAGATGATTGTATAATGACCCAGCTTTTGCAATGTGACTGTGTGATTGTGAAAACCCTGTTCTGAAGCTCCTTTTATCTATAGTATGGACAGATGAGTAAAAACTGTGGATTAAAAATAAATAAATAATACGGGGAACAAACGTTAAAATAAATTGAGTAGATGGAAATACTAGTGGTCAATGAGATGGGGGGTAAGGGGTATGGTATGCATGAGTTTTTTTCTATTTCTTTTTCTGGAGTGATGCAAAAATTATAAGAAATGATCATGGTGATGAATATACAACTATATGATATTTTCAGCCACTGATTATACACCACATATGGAATGTTTGTATGTTAAGAATACTTATGCTTGTATGTTATCAATAAAAATATTAAACAAAAAAAAAGATTCTAAATTTGGAGCTCCCACCACCACATCTGCCCTCCCTGCATTGCCCCCAGACTTGTTTAAAGCAAACACCACCAGCAAGGTAGGTGCGCAGGGAGTGGGGACTGGGCAGAGACTCCTCGATCTGTCAGTCACTTGCCTTCGGGACATGTCAGAGCCTCAGCCGCAGCCCATTAGACCCCCAGGGCTTCTCCCTTTGTATGTTGTATTCAGGTGGACCCCAGTGGAAATCCCTTGAACCCTCATAAGGGGCTTCATGCTTTAAACATGAAGCACCGGCTCTCAGGGAGGTGCAAGGGTAGTTCAGTGGCAGAATTCTCGCCTGCCATGCGGGAGACCCGGGTTCGATTTCCAGACCCTGCACTCTGTCCCCCATCCAAAAGAAAACTCCTTTCCAACTCTACAAGTAAAACCATTGCCCTCCCCTCTACGTGGGACATGACATCCAGGGGTGAAAGTCTCCCTGGCAGTGGGTGAGATGACTCCCACGGATGAGTCTGGCCCTGGCACCAGGGGATAACAATGCCATCCTGACCAAAAGGGGGAAAAGAAGTGTAACTAATAAAGTATCAGTGGCAGAGAGAGTTCAAATAGAGTGGAGAGGCTACTCTGGAGGTCACTCTTATGCAAGCTTCAGTTAGACATTGCTACTGATCATAACTTGTTAAACCTCGACCAAAACCATTCCAGCCAATCCTAAAGAACACCTAGGGCAATATACAATTCTACAAAGGTTACACGCACTAGGGTAACTTTCCAGAAACCTACAACCTCCAGATGGGTTGTAGGACCAGGTAAATCTTGAAACCTAGAGGGCCCAGCCTCTCCAGAACATCACCTAAGTTCCATCCCCCTACCCCATATTATTGCCAGGCCCTTTCAATATGAAAAAGTTAGAATGGGCATAACCCAAATACCCCTAAAGAATGGGAGAAAGATCAAAGGTGGTGGTGGAGTTATACAGAGAAGGTAGGGTTTAACATATGAATATGATTGCTGAATCATTAAATTGATATTTTAGTCTCCAGTGTCTTGGAGCAGCTAGAAAGAAAAACCTATACCAAACTGAAATCTGTTCTACAACTAATTATTGTGCTGTGCTTTGAAATTTATGGCTTTTTTGTGTATATGTTATTTTTCACAAAAAAATTAAAAAAAAAAAAACAGTTGTGATGATAAAAAAATGTTTATCCCTTCTAGCCTCCTTTATTCTGGAGAAGCTAGAAGGAAAAATCTGAGATGATGGTATGGTAGCCCATGACAAACTCTGGGAACTGTCCTGTAACTACTCGTTGAAGTGTGCTCTGAAAACTATTGCTTTTTTATTTCTTTGCTTTGTATATATATGTTATTTTATACAATAAAAAAAGTTAAAAAAAAGATAGGCTATGGACCATAAAAGAAAAGGGGGGGGATTTCAGTGGGGACTACCAATTCAAAGGCTAAGCCCTCGATCTTGAGGTTTACCCCTAAGAAAGTTATTCCTGCAAAGGACAGGCTAAGCCTGCTTAAAATTAGGCCTAAGAGTCACCCCCAGAGAACTTCTGTGGCTCAGATGTGGCCTCTCTCTCTCTCTCTAAGCCAACTCACCCAGTGAGCTCACTGCCTGCCTCTCTACGTGGGACATGACTCCCAGGGTGTAAATCTCCCTGGTAACGTGGGGCAGAAATCCCGGGATGAGCCGGGACCCGGCATCAAGGAACTGAGAAAGCCTTTTTGACCAAGAGGGGAAGAGAGAAATGAGACAAAATAAAGTGTCAGTGTCTGAGAGATTCCAAACAGAGTCGAGAGGTTGTTCTTATGCCTTACATAGATATCCCTTTTAGTTTATGGTGTGTTGGCGTGGCTGGAGGGAAGTACGTGAAACTGTTGAGCTGTGCCCCAGTAGCCTTGATTCTTGAAGATGATTATAGAAAAATTTAGCATTTGCAATGTGACTGTGAGATTGGGAAAACCTTGTGTCTAATGCTCCTTTTATCCAGGGTATGGATAGATGAGTTAAAAAAAAAAAGGTAAAAAAATAATTAATGGGGCAGGGGAGAAAAGGTAAAACAAAAAATGGACAGACTGAAAGGCTGGTGGTCAATGAGATGGGGGGTAGGGGATATGAGGTGTGATGTATGAGTTTTTTTTTCTTTTCTTTTTATTCCTTTTCCTGGAGTGATGCAAATGTTCTACAAATGATCATGGTGAAGAATGCACAACTATGTGATGATATTGTCAGCCACTGATTGTATACTTGGATGGAGTGGATATGTGTGAAGATTTCTCAATAAAAATATTAAAACAAAAACATGGGCTTTCCAGAAAACCTCCGGTTGATAAGGTGACAAGCACGGAGGCCCCTGGCTGCGGGACCACCTCCCTCTGCCACGGCCCTGAGAGCGCCCTGGCACCACCCCCAGCACCTCTGTGGCACTGCGCCGGCCTGCTCGGATACCGTCACGCCCTCAGCAGCACCAGGCCAGCAGGTAAGCCAAGCCCTCGCCTAGGGCAGACCCAGGGGCCGGCCCCTCCCACTCGGCAGCCATAAAACACAAGATCCCATCTCTTCTCTCTCTAAGCCCCCACCTCACAGGGAGTGCAGGCTGACCTTGGACTGGACCCCATGTGGCCTGTGCCCCCACCCTGTGCCTCTCAGGCAGCTGCGCTCGGCCAGGGGGACCCCTGCTGGATTAGAGCCCCCCCACTGAATTAGGGTCCCCCACTGGAGTAAGGGCCCTGCTGGATTAGGGTCCCCCACTGGATTAAGGGCCCCTGATGAATTAGGGTCCCCCACTGGATCACGACCCCCTACTGGATTAATGGCCCCTGCTGGGCTGGACTGTATTGGCCACTCTGAGGCTGTCCCCAGCTCCCACCCTCCACATGCCCCTTCCCCTTCTCTGATGGATCAGAGTCAAGGGTAGTGGCGGGAACTGCTGGGCACAGTCCCACTGTGGTCTTGTGAGAGAGGTCCCCGGGTCCTGCCTAAATGCAAACAGGGGCGCTCTCTGAGGAGGGGGACAGGTGCCTTTATTTCCATCTTTTCTTGGCTGCTCACACATCCTCTACCGCGAGCATATGATCTTTACGAGATGAGCACATGACACGGTCTAGCAAATCCCAGGGCTTCAAGGTGCTAACAGCGCATTCCGGGCACAGGAGGCCCTGCCAGCCCACCGCACCAGGGATCGGCAAGCCGCGTCCCCCCGACCTCATGGCCCGGCCACATGGCCACGCCTCTGCGCGGAAGGCCAGCTAAGGACACCACACGCCTGGGAAAGCTGTCGAGCTTGAGCCAAGCGAGCCTCGTAAGTGCTTAGCATATGTTCTGGCCACGCAGCCCGTGTCTGCTGCTGTTACACTCACCCCTCAAACCAGGGGTCCCGCGTGGGAGCTCCCCAGGCGCACGCGCACCCGAAGGGCGGCCCCTGTGGGGAACACGGCCCACACAAGCAGGCTCAGCTGAGGCAGAAGGGCACAGAGAACACCCAGAAGAACAGGCTTCCAAAACACAGGGAAGCCGATTTCGGTAATTACAGTAGCTGCGTTTACAAGTGTCTCGAGGAAACAAAAACAGGTCAGCTTTCAAGTGGTCATGGGGTTGGGCCAGGCTGCGGTAGGGCCAGAGAGTGGCCGGTCCCACTCCCTGGGCCAGGTCCTGCCCGCCCCAGCCCCTGCTGGGGGTCCACTGCCCTGTCCCCGTGGTGATGGGGATCCCACCTACAGGCGAGAGGTGCAGCCCAGCTCCTACACTGCCCGAGGACAGGCGGCTTCTGCAGTGGGTGTTCTCACCACTGGCCCTGCCAGTCACGGGTGGGGAGGCTGGGGTCTGCATAAAACATTTGCTGCTATCACCCAAATGCAGGTGTGGGGGGGTGTCACTGGGTAGAGGCACTGGGCCCAGACCACAGTCAGCGAGCCCCAGACGAGTGGACTGACAGACGGTGGGATCCCTGCTCCCCACCTCTGGCTCATTCCCACCTGCATCTGCACCTGCTCAGAAGTCGGGATGGGGGGCCTCCTGCCTTACATTCGCCCCCCCATGGTCCCCATTTTCTTGCCTGAGACTCAGCAAGCCCCAAGGTAATGCAGGTTCAGTTTAGAAGGCATCTGGGGGCTGGAGTCTACACCCACCAAGGCCCCACTCTGGTTCCCTGCTGCACCCAGTACCTCCTGGGTACCTTAACTTAACTAGTTCAGAGATTGGAGCCGTTCGGTTAGTGGGAAGAGAATAATCAAAGCACCGATATCACAGCCCTGGTGAAGGCTCCAAGGGCAGCCAGACCTCTGGAGCTTGGAGCCTGGTCTGCTTAGCATCTCTGAACCTCAGGATTCTAGTCCAGAAAAGCAGTATCGGCAGCACCCACCATCCAGCTCTACGCTGAGATCACAGGAGAGAGCAGACGCAAGTACTGAGAGCGGGGGCTGCTGGCTGCACAAAGAATAGACTGCACGAGTGTACCCCCAAAAAGCTGCTGGGCCTGTGGCCCCTGGGGTGGCTGGTGACATGGGAGAGCCCGATGACAGGGCCCTGAAAGCATGTCCAGCCTGCTGGGCTCCTGCTCTGCCCTCCCAGCCCCAGGCGCCCAGACGCCTTTGGAACAGCTGCCCTTTACCCACCCTGGGCCCTGGGCGTGTGCCAGAGCCTCACCAAAGTGAGGTCCTGAGTGTGCAGGGCCAGGGCCCTGGGAGGAGCCCACACGTCCTCCTGGGACAATCCTCCGCCAGCCCACAAGCAGGGAGCTGCGGGTCTAAGGAGACCACTGGCAGCCAGGTAAACGCTCTCAGTCAGGCCGGGGTAGACGATCAGAAAACGGAGAACACGCATGAGGGTCTGCTGGGCAATCTGGGAAGACTATCACCTCGGGTGAATCCAACCTTGGGAATAAAAACTGAGGCACCCGGAACCAGTTAGGTCTGCAAGAACCCTGGTGCCCTTCTACAGCCATGAGGACTTCCTTTCCTACAACCTCCTTTCTCAGGGTAGGCTCCAGGGGTCTCAGGGTGTGTGTGTGGGGGGGGGGAGCATGCAGGCATCAGTGAAGCGGGGGAGTGCTCTGGCCTGGGGATGAGAAGGCAGCTGGGAAGGGATGGGATGCAGCCCTGAGGCATAAAACCAGGGAAAACCTACAACTGCCCTGACACCCTGGGGTCAACCCCACCCGCACGTCCATCTCCAAAAATATGCCAATGCTTACTAAGGCTCCAAAAACCTACAACTCCATGCCAAATAGGAAAGGAAAAAACAAACAAAACAAACATAAATATGCAAAAAAACCAATATGCCATCTACTTTTTAAAAGAACCCAAACCACCCTTGTAATTTAAAGCAAACAAACAGGCATGAGTTCTCAACACTTACGCGGCCAGGCTTCCATCCTGACTGAAGGCTCGCAGCTTCCTACCCGGGCAGAACTATTACCTCCGTTTTGCTGCGGGTAAATCGAGGCACAAAGAGGCTCTGGCACACGCCCAGGGCCCAGGGTGGGTAAAGGGCAGTTATTCCAAAGGCGTCTGGGCGCCTGGGGCTGGGGAGGGCGGAGCAGGAGCCCAGCAGGCTGGACATGCTTTCAGGGCCCTGTCATCGGGCTCTCCCACGTCACCGGCAACGCCAGGGGCCACAGGCCCAGCAGCTTCCCCAGCCCATGCCCGGTCTCTGCACTCAGGAGCAAGGGCCAGCTCTTGCCAAGGAAACTTGGGACAACACAAACCAATGGGTGTAGGGTAGGAAGGAGATGCCATGTGTTATGTGTGGCACTAACAGAATGTAAAGTACACAGTGTGAATCTTTCCTGAGTTTGTTGGCACAGCCAGGAATGCAGGTGGCAGTCTCTGGACTTCAGGCACCTGCAGTCTTATCTCGGGGACGCTGAGGGAAGCGCGCATCCTTGCCGGGGGCTCTGTGCGCCCTGGCCGGGAGGTGTGTGTCATGAGCGAGGGTGATCTGCTGAGCCCAGTCAGGAGCTGCTCCCACGCTTCCCAGAGCCGCAATAAAGGGGGTCAGGACGCCTCTGGCCAGCGACGTCCAGCTGTACCCGAGTGCCCAGCAGGAGATGAAAGCCTTCCCCAAACCCCAGGGCACTTTTATGTTTATGCCCGCGCTGGGCCAGCGTCCTGTGCCCCGTTTCCCCAACGACCAGCCTCACCCGCCCTCCACCCACACGCCGCCTTGGGGACCTGGCACAAACCAGCCCCCGCGCCGGGTCCTGGCTGCTCCCCCAAACAACAGTTGGGGGGCAAGGGAGGAGGTCAGGCCCGGGAACCACAGGGGCGCAGGACTCCTCGGCTCCAACAGAGAGGGGGCCCCGAGGCTGGGAGAGGGGCGACCTCGGCGCAAGCATCCCGGGCCCGGGCCGGCTGCGGGCGACCCGGCAGCGGGAGCAGCGGGAGCAGCGGGAGCAGCGGGAGCAGCGGGGGCAGCGGGGGCAGCGGGGGCAGCGGGGGCAGCGGGGGCAGCGGGGGCAGCGGGAGCAGCGGGCGCACGCCCTGACGGGGGTGCAGGGTGGCCCCCGCCCGCCCGCCCGGGAACTGCGCTCTGCCAGCCGGGGATCGCGCCCGGGCCCGGGGGTCCGCGCCTCCAGCCCGCGACCGCCACCCCCGCCGCGAGCCCCGCCCGACGCCCGGTGGCGGCCGCGCCGCGCGCTCACCCTGCTCCCCGGAGGAACCTGCCATCGCTGGGACTCCCGACGGGCCGCGGCGGCCGGCACTGCCCAGAATCTGATGCAACCGCGCCGGAAGCCCCGCCCCGCCGCGCCCGCCGGCTTCCGGGTCCTCGCCGTCGCTAGGCAACCAGGACGCCGGGGACGCGGCGGCGCGCGGCATGCTGGGAGGAGGCGTCTCCAGGCTCCCGCGCGGGGCCAGGGCTGCGGTGGGCGCTCGGGGCAGATCCTCGCTCGCGTGGGGGTGTCACTTCTGCCCCCCTGGCCCTGAGCCGCTGAGGGGACAGGAGCAGCCCTGGGGTCTACAGGGACTCCCAGGGGCGGGATGGGCCCCGAGGCTGACTCCGAGGAGGGAGGCGAGGCTGGGAAACGCATTCCAGGCAGAGGACCGGCGGGAGGGAGGCCCATTAGGAGAAGGGAAGGCGATTCACAGGACCTGGAGGGCACGCGGAGGGCGGCGGCAGGGGATGGTTCTCTCCAGGCCCCAGCGAGGGCCATGGCGCTGCTTGGAGGGTCTTAGCAAAGTCAAGGACAAGGAGACCCCCTAACGGTGTAGAGGCGAGGGCGCCCTCGCCATCTGGGCTCTAGAACATCCTCCAGCAAAGGCTGGGAAGAGGGGAGTGGAGTCAGGAGACTCCGAGAAAGCAGGACCCGACAGGACGCCTTTGATCCTCTTCAGGGAATGAGAGACGGGTCAAGGACACATCCCAGAGCCCAGGGGCCCGTAAGGAGGCTGGTGGGGACAAGGGAGATGGGGTCAGGGATGACCCAGTGTCTGGAGCAAGAGTCCTGGCTAGAGGTTGGGCATTTCCTTTCCTGAAGATCCCATGAGGAGCAGGTGGGGAAGAGCTGAATGCATGCCCCTGTCCCAGGATGGAAATGCCTGTACCAACTTGGGAATATGCCCAAGGACAGATGCAGAATTTGATGTTTGGGGAAAGTGTGAGGGTAGGACTCCCATGTCTGAGCTGGAGCCCACAAGCCAGTTGGAGAGCAGGCTTCTCAGGCCTGTGGTCCCAGCCCCCAGGAACTCCCTCCCCCCACGGGGCACAGGGATACTGAGGGGTTCCCACCATCTGGGAGCATGATGTCACCTCCCAAGGGCACCACAGCACCCAGGGTCAGTGCAGTCAGGGAAATGAAACACTGTTTCAGTTACAAATTTTCATTAGGAAAAATGTAAACTGTAGCAGCATAGTGTTGCCTTATTGCAACACTGTATCTTAAAGTGGAACTATCTAGACATCTAAAATGCACCTGAGTTCCCCCAGGGCGGTAGAGGTCTGACCCCACAAGTAGGTGGAGGGGTGGGAGACTTAGAGGAGTAAAAGGGCTGAAGGACAAACCTGTGGTCACTAATTTCCTCCTAGGGTGTCCACCTTGCCCAGAGGAGGCGAGCCGCAGCCTGAGACAAAAGGAGCTGCACAGAGGACGCTGTGACAACAGCCCCAGGGACCATGTCAGTTCTGACTTGACAAGAATATGAAATTGAGAAGCAGTTTAAAGGGAATGAAGGCATCCAGTGGATGCAGGAAGCCTTTGCATGGTACCTTTCTATTTGGGGTCCACCTAGTGGACACACAGGCAGGGTTGGCACCGAGGACCCTGCAAGTGCTGTTGTCTCTGACCCATGAGGTCAGGGATGTCCAATGCTCTCCTAGTTCCTGTCTACCTGCCGCAGGTGTCCCCACCAAAGGCCTGAGGTCAGCAGCTGGTGACCGGAGCTCTCACAGTGGATGCATCGACACTTTCTGGGCTTCTGTGTCTGTGGCCTGGTGTCCCCTTCTGTGCACTCGGCACTCCTGCAAGGACCTGGTCACCAGGCAGGTGGGCTTGGTGATGCACTGTGTTGGGCGGGCCGTGGGCGCCGCGTCTCAGGGCGTCTGCCATGTTCATCGCCTTGTCCATGTCCCCCAGGAGGACGGGCTGTGTGGCTGAGCAGCTGGTCATCTCCTGGGGCAGCAAGGCCAAGGTCCCGCCACCTTCAGAACATCTTCTGGTCCTCCCTCAGGGACCTCAGCCACTTTGTGCTCTTCTGCTGTCTCTACTATGAGGCCGACGACAGCCAGGTGAGGGAAGCGGGAGAGGCTGGAGGGTGCTGGAGCCTGGGGAGAGCCAGACCCAGCGCCCCACTCCGTACTGAGAACGGTTTATTGTGCATGGCTGTTTGCATGACCAGGACAGAAGTTACAGGTCATCAACTGTCCTGGGGGGTGGGGGGAGGCAGAGCGTATGGGTGGTGCTGTAGACAAGGCATTCCTTTCACCCGAGGGGCACATCAGGACGCTGTCCCTCCAATTCTTATATTCGCACATTCACCGATCTCAATTCCATTATAGTCAAGTCAGGTGAGGCTCATCCACATTTCCCAGTTACTTTCCGGATCCTTGCATCCTAATTCGTGATGCATTGTGCTGGTGCTGGTGGCTGAAACATAAAGACGAGGTGGTGAGACGTGTCTGGCTAGAACGAGGCGCTCCCACTGTACCGTGCTGGGGGGGTCAGCCAGGGAGCGCTTCTGCCTGCCCGGGGGGCCGAGGGGCGGCCAGGGGGCTCTGGACGCAGCTGGCCCAGGGGTGGGTGCCCTCGGTACCCCTGGTACCCTTCCCTTCTGTGCTTGAGGACACTTGGGCTGTGTCCTCCTCTGGCTGTTGTGGTGAGACTGCTGTGGAGATTGGGGCCCACCTGTCTGTCTGAGACCCTGGTTCCACTGCCTGTGGGGGTAGCCCTAGAAGGGGAGGCTGGGTCAGTGGGAATCCTACGTTAACCCTCTGAGGCCCGGCAATGGGGCCTCCCAAGCAGCTGCCCTGTCCCCTCCCCTTACGTGGCCTGGGGTCCCGTCTCCTCACGCCCTCCAGCACGCACTTCCCTGTTTACATAGCAGCCGTCCTGTGGGTGGGGGTATGTCAGTAGGCTTTTCCTCCCGGAGCCACCATGTATTAGGGCTCAGGAGAAGTCCAGATAAATGGGAGATACTGAGACCCTGAAAGGAGCACCTCCTCTCAGGACTCTGGTGGTCATGATCTGCGTAGACGCGGCCCTGAACCCTGGCTCTCCCGAGGATGAGGTCAGGCTTCCCCAGCCTCAGGCCCCTCCGTCCCCCAACACCGGGGGCTCCCCACCCCAGCTTGCCCCCCAACAGCAGCTTTCGGGGTTCCTTCAACCGCCAGGGCTGGAAGCAGGGACAATGAAGCTTCCACAGACCCTGGGACGCCCCCTCGCCTGACCCTGTGTTTCTCACTGAGGGGAGGGTCCCCTCTGTATTAGGGGGTCTGATGAAGCCCCAGCCCGCTGCCTGGGGACACGCTGTGCACAGCTAGAGGAGAGCTCCACCTCCCCGTGTCCAGGGGACCTGGGCACAGGGTCCTCGGCGAGGGTCCGGCCTCTGAGCCGTGAAAGCCCCAAAGGCCCCCCGGAGACCACCTCTGACCTCGGAGCTTCGGGGTCACCTGGCACCTGCTGCCAACCCTGCAAGACCCCCACTGCCAGGGTGAGATCGGGGTCTCCTCTCCCTCCTCGGACTCTGGAGCCTGGAACCTGATCCTCTATAGTGGTCAGTGCTGGGCATACAGCAGGTGCCTAATCAGTGTCTGCAGCACTGACTCAGGGCCAGGATGCAATCTGGAGGCCAGGTTTCCAGTGAGGAGAGGCGCGGCCCCCAGCATCCGAGGGCTTGGTGGGGACCTTCTGAAACCGGACCCCCTCGAGGTCCCCTCAGGCCACAGGGTGGAGTGTAGGTTCCATGGGAGTAAGTGGGTCAGACACTTCACACACACAGTCGATGCTCCATAAGTGCTCCTTTAGCTGGTAGGCCGCCCCCTTCAGGGCTCATTTACCTGTTACATGTCATTTGAAGGGCGGGGGGGCCATGGTCTGATCCGTTGGTCTGCGGCCTGCAGAAGGACGAGGTGGGGGCTCCTTCCTGAGGCCTCCGCAGAACCTTCCAGCACCTCAGCCTGCAGTGCAGGGGCATCCCCCAGGACCTCTGAGGGTCCAGCCTGGGTCCTGGTCTGAGGTCCTGCTGCCCTGCATACATCCACCCAGAGTCGTCTTCACAGCCGGGACTGGCTGGTGGCCTCCAGCGTCCACGACAAGTACTGCCTCATCGGCCTGGGGGCTTCCAGGAGACTGAAGGACCAAGTGAGGTTCTGGGTGAGGGACCCTCGGCCTCCCCTACCCAAGCCGCCCAGGGGACAGAAAGGCTCGGTCTGGGGTGGGGAGCGGGTGTGGGCAGCTCCCCCGGGAATCCCGTACGGGGACGTTCCAGCTCTGTCCCTAGCTGTGCTGGTCTGAACCTGTGGTGGACCCCAGAAAAGCCATGCCCTTTGATCCTCATTCAATATTGCTGGGTGGGAGCAGTTTGATTCCATGAAGATGTGACCCACCCAATTGTGGGTGGTATCTTTTAATTAGATGATTTCCATGAAGGTGTGTCTCCACCCACTGAAGGTGGAGTTGTTTCCTGGAATCCTTTAAAAGAGGAAACATTTTGGAGAGAGTCCCTTTTGGTAGAGCCACGAAAGCCAGCAGATGCCGCCATGTTCACCATGTGCCCTTCCAGCTGAGAAACGTTGAACGTTGTTGGCCTTCTTGAACCAAGGTATCTTTCCCTGGATGCCTTAGATTGGACATTTCTATAGACTTGCTTTAATTGGGACATTTTCTCAGCCTTAGAACTGTAAACTTGTAACTTATTAAATTCCCCTTTTTAAAAGCCATTCTGTTTCTGGTATGTTGCATTCCGGCAGCTAGCAAACTAGAACACCAGCCCTTCCAGGGGTCCCCACGCCAAGTCCTGGGCCTGGGCCTCAGGCCACCGTCGGGCTCTATGGCAGCAGAAGTTACCCCATCCTCCAGCTCAGCCCCCTGCGCTGCAGGAAGGGGGTGGAGGCCCCAGCACAGGTCGACATGGTGGGGGGGCAGGGGGCGAGGGGAGGCGGGTGTGGGGCCAGGGGGAGGTGGGGGAGGGTAGGGGCCAAGGGAGGCGGCGACTGCCACCACCCTGTGCCCTCCCCCGGGACCACTCCTGGTCCCGCTGCCACAGGCTGGAGGCCCAGGGCTGTGCTAGGACCCTGAGCCCGTGAGGGTCCCCAGGAGCACCACCCCAATACCAGTGAGACATGTACAGGGGGGCCCGGCTGGCTCAGCTGCTCTGAAAATAAAAAGAGAAGGAAAGAAGCCGCGTCAGTGTCGCCGCAAACTGCAGGACGCCCCTCGGTCACTGTGCTGGGTGCCAGGAGAGGGACATGGTGATCGATTTACAGGGACAGGGAACGCTCTAGCTGGTGGGCGGGTGACTGCATGTCCCCGGGCCAGGCTAGAGGACCCAGTGGTCACTCAGAGGGGTGGCCCGTGGGTCCCGAGGCAGGTTGTCTGGAGTTGGGGATCACATGTAGAGCATCGCCTTGAGGCCAGGACACAGCCTTGGGGGGGTGCTCCCCGAGTGGCTGAGGGCCTCAGGACTGAAAACTGAAGATTTGGGGAGAAGGAGATGTTCTGCCTGAAGACCTGGGGTCCAGCTGCTGAGCTGCCCTCCGGGTTCTGCCTGCCCCCCCAGGGACCCTGAGCCCACCCCGCTGAGTGGCTCTGTCGTCCACACACCCCCTGCGGCCTGCAGGCCCCACCTCCTCCGGAGCCCGACACCCACGGCTCGCAGCACGGACAGGTGCTCATGTTCACCTGCGAGGACGCCCTGGGAACACAAGGGGCCCTCAGCAAGCCCCCACGGCCCCTCCCCGGCCCCCAGCTAACCTGAGCTAGCTCTCGCCCCTCCCCCTCCCGCCCCTCCCCCACCAGGCCCTGGCGCTGCCTCTGGGGGCAGGAACTGGGCCTGGGGGCCTGTACCTAAAACCCTCTCCGTGAGATCCTCGAGTGAACAGCCCCGATTCCAGGCTGGCGGGGCTGCGGGGCTATTTACTATTTGATCAACCACACGTCTATTCGCCTTTATTTAGGGTTTCATTTCGAAATAATTCCTACCTGATAGTGGCAAAACCTGTCCAGAGGCACAGAGCCTGACCTCAGGTGCCCGGAGCCGCCCACTGCTGGCATCGTGCCCCTTTGCCCTGCCACGCTCCCCACCCACCCATTTTCTACCTGCCTACTGTCTTCACCCACCTGTCATCTATCAATCAATCTGTCTTTCTATTCATAATCTGTCTATCCATCTGTCTATCTCCATGTCTGCCTGCATGCGTATCTTCCATCCGTCTGTCTGACCGTCTGTGTGTCCATGTCCCCATGTCCTGAATGTGTGAGCAGCACGGTGCCCCCCCCCACCTACCTTTGCTCTTGGGGTGCCAGACAGCTGCCAGGAGGAGGAGGAGGAGGAGGGGAGGGGAGGGGAGGGGGGAGGAAGAGGGGAGGGGAGGGGGGAGGAGGAGGGGAGGGGGGAGGAGGAGGGGAGGGGAGGGGGGAGGAGAAAGGGAGGGGAGGGGGGAGGAGGAGGGGAGGGGAGGGGGGAGGAGGAGGAGGGGAGGGGAGGGGGAGGAGGAGGAGGAGGGGAGGGGAAGCCGGATGTCGACCCTCCCCAGCTGGGCGCTGTTTCTTGGAGGAGACAGAGCAGGGGAAGGGCTGCAGGTCGACCTGCTTCCCCACCAGCGGGAGAAGCTTCCCAAGCTGAGTCCCAGCCCTGGGAAGGGCAGTGGCGGCATGTGTCCGGCCTGAGTCCTCCCCGAGTCCTCCCTGCTGGCCATCCCCATGACCCTCGCCGACCACTGTGACGTCATTCGGACGGTCCCGGCCCCCAGGAGTGGTCAGTGACATCACAGACGAAGACCCCAGGCTCGGGTCCTGCAAGGGCTAGGCGGCTTGACCCCAAAATGGGGGCAAGAGGCTGTGGGCCTCCAGGGGGAGGGGCTGGTGTGAGGGCTAGCCCAGGACTCCCTGCTGGACCACGGAAGGGAGGCTGGGGCAGGACAGGGCACAGCCCCCACCCCCGGGGGTCACAGTCTCCCCGCTGGGAAAGCAGAAGTGCAAGGAGGAGCGGCTGCTGCCCAGACACATGTGGGGAGGGGGTGTGGGGCCCGGCCACCCCCACAAGGGGGACGGTGAGCAAGACATCCCCAGGGCCCCACCCACTGGGGCTCTGCACCTTCTCACACTGCACCCGCCCAGGGTTGTGGATGTTCAGTGAGGGAAGGGTGAGGGTGGGTTCTTATCACACATGGCGTCCCTCACGGCGTTGCATGGCCGAAGGGGGACTGTGCCCTCCGGACACTTGGGAGCAAAGAAAGAAGACACGGGGACATTACCCACCCTGGCCCAGCCCAGCCCCCTCCCCCGCGCACACAGTTCTCGGGACAGTGGGGGGGCCAGGCCCAGCTCCCCAGGACAGGGGCCCCGACTGGGGGTGGACTCGGGTCCCCCAGGGTCGCTTAGCACGTGACCCTCCTGGAAGTAGGAGCAATGCTGAGGGCGGATTTAGGGTGAGGCCGTCCTGGGGGAGGTTCCATCTACTAGGACAGGGCTCCTTGTGTGAAGGAGAGACGGAGAGACGGACAACAGGGAGGCAGCCACAGGGAAACCCCAGGATGGCCCCCACCCTGGAAGCTGGGAGCGGCAAGGAAGAGCCCAGGGCCTTGGGAGGGGTGCCCCGCATGCTGTGGTTTTGGGCCTGGCCCCGGAGTGAGCGACAGGAAGTTCCTGAGGCTTGAAGCCCCCAGTTGGTGATGCTTTCTTCGGCGCCCCAGGACCCTCCTAGAGCACATCCCCTCATCCCTCCTGGCTTTGTCACCCCAGCCCTGTACCCTACGGGCCTCTGACCTTTCTCTGTCCACCCTGGGATCAGGGCCTCAATGCCACCCACAGTGTTGGGGGGGCCAGGAGTCATTTGTTCTGTGAATGAATGCTTGGGCAGTGGCCACCGTCCAGCCCCTGCCCTGAGAGATCCAGGTGTTTGCTTGATTGAATCTCCACGGCACTCCATGCAGCATGTGCTACCAGGAGACCCATTCTACACATAGGTAAACTGAGGCTCAGAGGGTGAAACAAGTCATCTGGGGCTGAACAGCAGAGAGTGGGGGACTCCACCCAGGCCTATGGGCACCCACCGCTGCCTGGGACCCCCGAGCACCCAGGCCTCTTCCCTCCCCTGTGGTCCCAGCCCCTGAGGCGGCACCTGGGACAGCGGAAGCCGTTCTCCGTGCAGTCCACAGGGGAGTCACAGTAGAAGTCCCCCATCCTGCACTGGCAGGGCCGGTCGCTGGTCAGGGAGCACTCAGCAGCTAGTCAGGGAGCACTCAGACCTCCTGGTCTGCAGGAGGGAGGGCAGGGGTCAGTCCCGGAGGGAAAGCTCTGTCCTGGCCACACACATGGCAATGGCTCGGGCACCTGCCCTTCGGCCTGGGCCCAGATCTGCCCCCAACCCGAAACTTCTAGACCCCAATTAGAAGGTCTGCCAATCAGGCACCAACCCATACTCCCTTCCCTGGCCCTGGCCACCTGACCCTACGCGCTGTCCTGTTCTAACTACTCCACGTCACCGAGAGCGTACAATGCGAGTCCGGCTGACTTCACCCAAAACGAGGTCAGCAGGGTCCGTCCAAGTGCACGCAGTGTCTGTTCCCTCTCCCGGCTGAGTGACCTTCCCGGGCTCGGATGCGCTGCTGGCTGGCCTGGCCCAGCTCCACCGCACTGACCCGCCAGGCTGTTTCCGAGGGGTCCTGAGAGTGCGAGTCCCCAAGCTCTCTGCCCCCCCACCAGTCCGGGCAAACCTTATAAACCTGCCAGCCTGGCCCACGGCGTAGTTTTCCATGTATTTTCACATTTTTGTATGTTTATGATCACTTCCGTTTGACTGTCTATGTAATGGTTAAAATTTTCTTATTTTCTCCACCAAACAATCAACAATTCTCCATATTTTCTGCTTTACATTGAGGTTTCACTCTTTGTGTGGCCTTTCCCCTGTCAAGGAACGGATGCTGTGGACACTGTGGGGACCCCTTAGTCCTCCTTGGTGTCTGGGGACCTCCATGTCCCGGCCCCTGGGGGATTCCAGCATTTCCCTGGGAGGGGCGAGGTCGGGCAGCAGGGACCGCGCTGCGTATCGTGGGGTCTTCTGGGCCCTTCCCCCCACCTGATGCTCCCGTGCTCATCGCTGTCTCTTTATACAAAGTTTTCACGTCTGCAGGGCCGGGCACCAGCTTGTTTCATCTCTGGACAGTTTGGGCAACTGTCAGCTTGTCAGAGCTCACAGAAACCCTGCTGGGATTCTCAGTGGAAACGCACTGGTCAGAGACTCCTCTCGGGGGGCACTGACCCCTTTAACCTTGAGTCTCCCACCCACAGTCACGCTGGGTTCCTCTGTGTCTTCAAATCTCCATAAGCAGTGTTTCTTCCCAGAAGCACCTTCCACGTCCTCTGCTAGACGCATGCAAAGTACCTGTTATTTTGCACTAATGCTTGAAAAAAATTATGTTTTCCTGGGGGATCTGGTGCTTCATCTAGATGCTCAGATGAACTTCGGTATATGGGGGTTGCCATAGCAACCACGCCCACCTGCCTTATAAGTCCTGGTGATGTGCTAATGGATTCCTTCACCAGGTACAGCTGTCACCACGAGGCAGGACACCTCAGTCCCTCTGCCTGCAGCCCGGGGCTCCTGCGGTGGTAGGGGGTCCTCAGTGGCATCTCTGGGCTGGCTTCCCCAGGGTGAGTTTCCCACACGGAAAACTCGTGGGATATTTCCTAAAGTGAGAGCACGCAGGCCCCTTGGCTCCAGCAGCTCCCTCACCTATCACGCACCAGGTACACCGGCGGCCGGAGATCTCCTTGTGGGGACGTCTGTGAATGTCCCCGGCTCGCAGGGCACACACTCTCCGCCATCGTGGGTCACACTGCAGTGCTTGCTGACGTGCTCAGGAGGGGGCTGCGGAGGTGGGGGGAGGGTGCTGGGCACAGCTGGGCATTGGAGCCCCAGGTTCCTCGAGGGCTCATCTCCCAGCCTCCTATTGAGGATGGAGCCCCCACTCAGGGGTATAAACGGACATGCCTGCTGGAGGGACATGGGGGCAGTGGGCAGGGGTCAAGAGGAGGCCACCGTCCCTACTGGGCTCTCCCCACCCAGGGCTCAGGCCTCCAGTCTACGCCCAAGGTCCTCAGGCCACCCTCCTCACGGGTCAGGCCTGTCCTGGAAGGTTCTGGAAGGTGTCCTGTACTTACCAGGCAGACAGCATTTGCAGCAGAGGTGGTTGGTTCACCAGGTACTCGCCGGGGCCGCACTCGGTCACCCCAGGGGCTACACTGGTCACCTTGAAGGTGGAAGAGGAAACGGGGGCTCACGAGCCCCTCCCTCTATCCGCGGAACCACACGTGCCCCCCACTGCCCCAGCACACGTGGCTCTGAGCTGGGATGGGGCGTCCCAGCCAGCTGGGGTCCCGGACACCCTCGAGGAGATGGCTTCGTCAGGGGCGCTCACGCTTGATGGAAACTTTCGGGTTCTGGTCTGCAGTAACCACTCAACAGTTGCATCCACCAGTGTTGCCAGGCCTGTCCTCTCTGGGATGGAAACGGGGCTGCGTGGGTGTGTCTGGATGCACAGAGGTGGTGCCTCGCTCCCCTCACTTATTGTTTTATTCTCCTTTACTACAGAAATGAATGTATTCTATTGTTAGCTTTTGGGGTTTATATTACATTTCCAATCGGGAAAAACATGGAAAAAGTCTCAGAAAAAAAAGTATGGAGGTAAATTTACACAGCACAGTAACAATCATTTTAGGCAAGAGTCATAAATGAAAGGAGAAGCGATGCAGCGGGATATTTACAAAGCTTCCCAGAAATTCCCCACAAGACCCTCATCCTTCACAAGCAGAGACAGTAGCTTAGTTATGGCCAGCTCCGGCAGATGCCCCTGAGCTCAGGCCTCGGCGCCCTGGGAAGGTCCCCTAACCTGACGCCGGTGATGGAGTGAGAGCACTCGTGTCACCTCGCACGAGAAACAGCCTCACACAAGCTGAGAGGCGTTCTGCAAAATGATCGGTGGCCCTGTGAGCGTGACAAGCCACACTGAAATGGATATCTGCATACGTCTAGGAGAAATGTGGGTGTGCTGCTTCAAAAGTGCACCCCAGAAAAGCCAGGTCCTTCAATTCTGATTCAGTATTGTAGGGTAGAAAACTTTTGTGATTTCGTTTCCATGGAAATGTGACACACTCAACTGTGGATGTGACCTTTGGTTTGGCTGGAGATGTGACCCTGCCCATTCCAGGCGGGTCTTGCCTAGTTTACTGGAGTTCTTTAAAAGAGGAAACACTGGGGAAAGCTGAGAGCCAACAGAGAGGCGGACATTTGGAGATGCTTGGGGTGCTGACGGAGAAAGCAAACACCTAGACACGGATGTTTCGGGAAGCAGCGCTCAGCGGACGTCGCCACGTACTTTCCCATGAGATACTAAGCAAGCCAGAACCCAGAGCCGTGTTCCAGAGGAGCTAAGTGAAGATCCACAGATGCTTAGAGCGGGAACCACTGGCATCAGAAGCTGGAAGGCACAGAACCGGAGACAAGGACCAGCAGATCCCAGCCATGTGCCTTCCCGTAAGACAGACAGTGGCCTTCCTTGAGACAAGGGATGTTTCTCTGGATGCTTTAGTTTGGACATTTTTATGGCCTTGAATTTGTAAACTTGTAATAATTTCCTTTGTAAAAGCCAACCCTTTTCTGGCTGCACTGCTCCTGGCACTCTGCACATGCCCGGTGGGCCTCGTTCCCGCACCCAGATCTTGGCCCTGTCCCGGCCCCAGAGGCAGTGACCATCAGTGATCAGGTCTGGGAGGACCTGGTGGCCAGGTTTACTCAGCCTCAGGCAGGGGTAAGAGCAGCAGCTCTCCTGCTCAAGGGGCTGGGGGCTGAAGCCCACTTCCGTGGGGCTTCCATGTAGCTGGCACACCCCTGTGCAGTAGCTGCAACCCAGAGACACTGGAGACAAGGATCAGGCTTCCCAGTACTGGAGAAAGAAAAATACCATCTCAGGCATTTTATAGGAAATGAAAAATGGATGCAGTTTTCCTTTCTTCAAAGACCCAACATTTGAAACACGATTGTTTCAAGGAATATCCCTTTCCAAGGTAAGTCTCTCAATTCTTTAGGGAAACTGCTTCAGAGGCCCTTAGGAATGCGCTCCATGTGGAAAGGTGGGTCCTGCCTGGGCTCCTCTCGGAAGGAAAGGAGGAGGGGATGGAGGCTGGAGCCCTGGTGGGGTGGAGGCTGGAGCACAGGCGTCTCTCCCACTCGGTGGGACTTGGGGTGACAAGTGGGCACCCACTTCCTGGTTTTCCGCTTTCAGATTCACATCCCTGGGCTGCCAAGTTTAGAAGAATTACTCACACCCGAGAAAATGCCAGTTGTGTTCAGAAATGGTGAAAATGCAAATCTGTGTGAATCCAGTTTTGCCTGGAGTCCAGAGTAGAGAAACTGTTGGAGAGTAGATCTGCTGCAAGTCAAAGGCTAGACCGAATTAAAACACAAAAGACGCCTTCGTCCTGCCCCTCCCCCTCCCATCCCTCTCCCCCAGACTCCAGGGGCCCCGTCTCCCCGCAGCCTCCCTGGCAGGCCCTGCACCTGACGCCACTACCCCCGGAGCTGGGGGTCCGCGCAGGGTGCGCCCCGGAACTCCGGCACCGTGTGGAGCCCCTCCCTCGCCGCTGCTGGCTCCAGGCACTCCGGGGTCTCCGGGCGCTGTCCCCGACGAGCACACGCCCCCGGTTTCTGCGCCCCTCGAAGATCCGGGTGCCCGGCGCCGTGAGCGTGGGGAGGGTCTTCGGGCGCGCCTGGGTCCCCCACCTGCGCCTGGGGCTCACCAGGGAGAGGAGCCCCCCTTCACCCGGCCTCCACCCGCAGCCCTCGGCCCGGGCAGAACGCGCTCCCCTGCGCCGCCAGCAGCAGCCCCAGCGTCGGCGCGAATATGGCCCCGGGGGTCACCGCGAAGGAATGGGGCGCGCGGTTCCCGGGCTGGAGGCCCGCGGAGTGGGAAGAGGAGCTGGCAGGTTCTGAGACTGCTGGTGAGCGCTGAGGGCCCGGTAGTTAAGGAGGGGTGGGGGGCTCCTCCCCCAGCAGTCACAGATCAGCTTTGGATATCACTCACTTTGGATATCACTCTCCAGCTCCCTTCATTGGCTGAGGCTGTTCCGGGGTGTTAGCTCCAGCACCCCCCACCCCCACCCCGGCTTTCCTTGAGTATTGGCTGAATGCCCTCCCAGACAGACAGACTTGGCAGCCTTCCCTGTGGATGTAAATGGTGGGCGCTGTCAGTGCAGCACCGGTAAAATGGGCTCAGAGAGTAACTGCATCATATTAAAAAGTTTATTTCACCTGGAAAATATACCAAAATTAGTTGTGTGCACTTAGTTAGCTTCAAAATATATGAAACAAAAATTGATGGCATTACAGGGTGAAATCCATATATCCACTTTTGCAGTGGATGACCTCAAAATAAATTTTGCAGAACGGGGGATGGTGGTGCAGCAGCAGAGTTCCCGCCTGCCATTCCGGAGACCGGGGTTCGATTCCTGGTGCCTGCCCAGGCGAAAAATAAATAAATAAAACAAACTTTGCCTTCTGGGGTTCTAAAAAAACTTAAAAATATATAAAATTTTCACAATTAAAGAACATATATTCTTCTAAAGGATACATGGAACATTTTCAACAATTGTCCATAGACTGGGGCCTAAACTGCTTGAATATATTTCGAAGAATTGTATTCCACAGACAGCCACTGACCACAAATTAATGTAGAAGTCAATAACTATGAAGCTACATGAAATTCCATTATTAGTATATTTTAAACAGATTTTACTATTTACATTGGCATAATATAAGTTAAATAAAAGCAACAATCAAGTTGTCTCATGGGCTGGAATTTATCGATTTATTGATTCCCTTTCATTTCCAAATCTCGACAATCAGCCACTGCCTTTATGAGGGAATTCAGCTGGATGCTTGATATCTAGATGGGTTTTAAGATCCTCAAGTTATCCTTTGAATATTCACTGTATTGATGTAAATGAATCCCTTTGTCAATGTGGCTTTAAGTGCACGCCATATTCCAGCATCCTTGAAAAGCCCTTTCAATCATCAGAAACATAGGGAAATTTTTAATGTTATGGCGACATGTCTATTAACATTTGTGTGAAATCTACCCTGCAACTCTGAAATCTGCTCTGACTTACAGAGAAGCTTTCACATTTGTCAAGGTGATTCTGCTTAAGAGGCTGCAAAGAACCTGTTCTCCATGAACTATTTGGTCATCTCTGATAATTTCCCAGCCTGCTCACTCGCCATGTGGCGGGCAGGACTTCAGGGTAAAGTGTTTCGTGTCCACAGAACTGACCCCAGGACTGGACATCACCACCGTGCACCTGGAGAGCAGGTAGGGCTCGCTGCTTTAGGAGAACTATCCCTGGCACTGCCTACACCCATAGAGGGGACACTAAAGTGCCTGTCTGCAATGTGCTGGTTCTCAATAAGCACCAAAAAGCAAAGGCAAGTTTTTCAGTTGGAAAGAGCCATTGGATCTTTCCTGCCCTCCCCTCCCCCTCTTCCCTCCTGGGCACCATTCTCTCCCGGCTGGCCTTGCAGACCAGGCCCAGCTCCACAGCAGCTGCGGTCCAGGCACCAGAATGCAATGCCCAAGCACCCTGGCACCCATCTCTTAGGTGGGAGTGGGGGTAGTGGGGGGAGGGGACATGCTGGGAGCCGCCTGTCGCTCTGAGCTTGGCACCGCTGGTGCTCACCCAGCCTCAAGTTCTTTTCAAATGGATAATGCAGAGATAATTCTAGCTTAAGATTGTACAACAAGGCAAGACCCTCCTCTTAAAGGTTTTTTTCTTCTAGTCATGCACTGAAGGATATTTGTGTTGTTGCAATTTTAGTGATTATGAATAATGCTATAAATATTCAAGTACGAGGTTTTTGAGCACATAAGTTTTCATTTCTTAGGGTAAATACATAAAGATGGGATTGTTTGGATATCATAGTGTATAAGCCAGGGTTCTCTAGAGAAACAAAACCAACAGGAGATATCAATAAGTATGAGATTTATAAAGGTATCTTATCTAACAGTGGGAATGGAAGGATCCAAAATCGATTGGGGGGTAGGGGGGCTGTGAAGCTGGCAGCTCTGATGAAGAATCTGGGCCAACCACACAGGAGAGGCCCGCTGGCTGATGAGGCAGCCCTCCCTGGGGCCTGGAGCCAATTATCTCCTGCCCCTGCCCCTCCAGGTACCCCCCGGGTCCCGTGAACCGCCTTCCCTTCTCCTAACGGGAAACCCGGGTCTGGGGGCAGTGCAGCCTGGGGGCGACCCTGCCTTGTGCCCGCAGGCCTCCTGCCACCACTGCTGGTCATGGACACTTTGTGGGCGCTCCTCGGTCACCCCCGGCCCAGGGATACACAACTTTCTTCGGGCCGCGATGGGTCCCAGGCCAGGACTACACAGCTCCGGCTACTCCCTCCGGCACAGGCATTTGTTTCCCTGGCTGGAGGAAGGTGGGGGCAAGTGAGGTCAGGGGTGGGAAAGGGAGTTGTATCCCATTGACTGTGGTCCCCCGTGCACAGGGGAGCCCCTTGACACGGGGCTTGGCATAATGAAAGAATGCATGGAAGGAGTGTCCGCTCCCCCAGATCCCTACCAGACTCTTCTCACCCCCACCCTGCACGAAGCTCCTGGGGTGCAGGTGCCCAGAGAGAAGTTGTGGGCGGGAGGGGAGAGGGAGGGATAGACGCTGGGTGCCTTCCGGCAGAGCAAAAGTGGGGGCCCCAAGACATAGGAGGGTGCCAACACTGTGACTCGCAGCAGGGCGCTCAGCCGAGGAGTGGAAAGTTGGGGGGGTGTCTCCCTCTCAGGACAGATGAGAACTTGTGCCGCACAGTGAGGGGTTAATAGTACGGGGTTACCCCCCCCCCCCATAAAACTCGCTTGCAGTGGCCGGACAGTAGGTCAGACTTCTAGGGGGGAGGAGGGATGGGGAATCACGGTCCGGAGGCACAAAGCAACTGGGAAATCTGGGACAGGCGGAGAAATGTGAGGCCCGCGCCCCACTTCAGGGGTCCCAGGACGCCTGGGGGCCCACGGGGCTGCAGGAGGGACTGTGAAGCACAGGAGCCCTCCCCAAAGCTGCAGGAGGGAGGGAGGCAGCGGTGCGTCCTCACCGGGTCGCCGCGGGAAGGGCGCTGTGCGCGCTGGGCCCGCCGCAGCCACCTGACTGCCCACCTGGCAGCCTCCTCGCAGGAGGAGCTTCTCTGGCTCAGGTTTAGGTGTGGCAGGGGCAGGGCGGGGCCGGTTCCCGGGGGGAGGGGCCTGACTGGGCGGGGCCGAGCGCAGCTGTGGGATCCCAGCCCCTGGCGGCTTTCCGTGCGCCCTGTCACCTGCGTGCGCGCTGTCCTGATGCCCGTCCTGCTGCTCCTCCCGATGCAGGTAGGCAGGCGCGGGGGGTCGCGGGGTGGGGAGGGAAATGCGGACCCGGGAAGCGAGGTGCCTGAGACACTGAAGGGGTCCGGACGCGGGCGCGTGCACCGAGGGACCGACATGGGAGCCGCGGTACCGTGTGGGGTGTGGAGGCCAAGGGGCTTCTGCAAAGCATTGCAAGCCCACAGCCTTCCCTCCTTCTCACTGCTCCGACCTCTAATCTACATTTTGTCTTTATGAACTTACGGCCTCTAGACATCTCTTCATGTGACACCGTCAACAGTTGTCACTATGAGGCTTGCCCATTTCTCTGAGCATGTCTGCAAGGTTCTGCCTGGGCACAGCAACCAGCTCAAATCCCAGCTGCCCCCTGGGCAGAACTGGAAAACCCAATTACCAAATTCATTTGGAGGGTCAGAGGTCCCCCCCGAACTGCCCATGACAGGGGTAAGGTGGAGGACCCACACTTCCTGTTTTCAAAGCACATGACAGATTCCCCCAGCCGGGTCTCCTGCCTGCCTCCAGCTCTCTCCAGTTTCAGCAGGGGCACTGGGACACCCAGCGCTGTGCCCTCTCCCCCTCCTCTCCTGCCTGCCTTGTCATAACACCGCCCCACCCAGCCCGCCCAGTGACCCAGATTTCACAGCCACACCAGGGTGCCTGGTTCCCTCAGCACCACATGAGAAAGTCCAGGCAATCATGGATCATAAACTCCAGTCAGAATTCCAAATCCCTCATAGAATGTTTTGATCAGTTTTTTTTTCTTTCACATGGGCAGGCACCGGGAATCGAACCCGGGTCTCCGGGATAGCAGGAGGGCACTCTCTCTGCTGAGCCACTGTGGCCCACCCTGATCAGTTTTTTTTTTTAATTTAATTAATTTATTTATTTTTATCAGCATATAGTTGTATATTCATCACTGTGATCATTTCTTAGAACATGTGGATCAATTCAGAAAAAGAAAACAGAAAAAAATTCATACATACCATCCCCCTTACTCCTCCCTTTCATTGATCACTAGCATTTCAATCTACTAAATTTATTTTATCATTTGTTCTCCCTATTATTTATTTTTAATCCATATGCTTTACTCATCTGTCCATAAGGTAGATAAAAGGAGCATCAGACCCAAGGTTTTCACAATCACACAGTCACATTGTGAAAGCTTTATCATTATACAATCATTTTCAAGAAACATGGCTACAGGAACACAGCTCTACATTTTCAGGCAGTTCCCTCCAGCCTCTCTGTTACACCTTAACTAAAAAGGTGGTATCTATTTAATGTGTAAGAATAACCTCCAGGATAACCTCTTGACTCTGGAATCTCTCAGCCATTGACACTTTATTTTGTCTCATTTCACTCTTCCCCCTTTCGGTCAAGAAGGTTTTCTCAATCCCTTGATGCTGAGTCTCAGCTCATTCTGGGATTTCTGTCCCACGTTGCCAGGAAGGTCCACACCCCTGGGAGTCATGTCCCATGCAGGCAGGGGGAGGGTGGTGAGTGTGCTTGTTGTGTTGGCTGGAGAGAGAGGCTACACCCTGATCAGTTTTTGATTGGGAAATGCCCAACAGTAGCCCTGAGCTGTGCTCTCACCTGGGCTGAGTACCGAGGGGCTGTCCTGGTGGCCTCAGGAGGTCTGGGCTCGGGGTATCCGCCAATGTGAGGAGTCGGGCAGAGAAGGCACCCAGGAAGGAGCCCCAAGGATGGCAGTAGGGTTAGGGAAACAGAAGGGGCAGCTTCATCCTGTCCAGCCTTATCACCAGAGGGTATCAAGGTCAGATTTTTATTTTTCTCAAGCTCTCTGAAGGGGTCCTGTAAAGAAGCAGCTGTGGAATCAGATTCTCATGGCTGGTGGACGTGCCGATTAAAGATGCAGGTGTTCTCAGGAGGACACATGGGACGTCCCTAGTTCTGGCTTTAGTCCCATGAGTGTGGGTGACAGCGCACCTCCTGAGCCTCCTGCATTATGGTGGATTTTAAAAGGGGCTGAGGAGGTGGAGACTGAAGCAGCCCCAGGGCCCTTGTCATAAAAGGGCAGCTCCGCCAGCCTGGGATAAATCAGGGAGGGCAGGACGAGAGGGAAAAGCTGAGGCAGCCTGAAACATGCAGAGGTTTCAGCCAGCTTTCAAGTGTCATTAAGCATGCAGACACGTTTCTTGTTAATTTGGTGTCTGTTACTTAAACAGAGACAATTTTGGAATTTGTCACACATCTGAAAGCGCCCAACCCCAGTTAGAAAAAAAAAAAAGGCGTCCCACCCAGGGTGTTCACTCAGGATGTTTGATCTCATAACGTGTTCTCTAATTGTGCAGGCAAATAGGCTAATTTGGACATATTAAAAGTGTCTTTGCAGCCGCTGTAATTCAGGATTATCTTTAGTATGTGAGGTCCAGCCGGGGAAGAATTCACCTCCGGCGGGAACATCAGTCCCAGACCGGAGACAGCTGCAGGGCTGGAAGGCGGGGCCGCATTACGGGTGTTTTAGGGCTGCAGAGCCCACTGCTTCTGATGTGAGTGTCCTAAAGCCTGTGAGCAGAGAGGACACCCCTCAGGGCGCGGACACTGGGGTCTCTGCCGGGTCCTGACGCGGGGTCCCTCCTCCCCCGGCGGGCAGCCTGCGCTCTAGTTGTCCCACCTGCAGCCAGGTGTCCCCAGCTGTTCGGAAATGGCCTGGAGGGGCCATCCCTGCCCCCTCAGCCTTACAGGTGAGTCTGCTTTAGTCTTTAGAAGCCAAGAGGCTCAAAGCAGGTGGGACGGGGGCTGTAGTGCCCTGCCATGCCCGACCCAGCTCCCCAAGATGGTTACGGGATGCTCTGGGCAGGACGAAGGTCCATAAAGGTGGGGGAGGCCCCCCTTGTGTAACGAGAGAAAGAGGAGGAGACAGGTGCTCAGGGCTGCCCACCCAGGACACACTCCTGTGTCCCGGCCCGAAGGGGCTTTTCCAGCCGAGAGACCAAGGAAAACACCAGGCACTGCCTGAGACATGATGCTTTATTATAGGGATTTATGGGAGTGAAGAAAGAAATTTATCTAGGGGTCGAGTGGCTCTGCTGGCAGCAGAAATAAAGCTTAGTGTGCAAGCGTTCCCCCTTGATGGAGGGTGGCTTATGGGGTGTAGACAAGGAAGGCCTAGCTGAGAGAGAGCAGGCACATGCTGCCCACACAGGGAACTCTTTCTTAACGTTGGTCGCTCTGGGCACAAGTTTTCACGCAGTTACCCTTGGGGGGAGATGACGAAGGCACCGAGCTGAGCGGGTACGGGCAGGAGTGGGCGTAGCTGCTGAGGAAGTCGGACAAGTTGGGGGATTTTGGAAAATGCAAAACCGTGGCTATGCTATACTCCTGGACATCGGATAGGCTAACGGAGACACCAAAAGAACAAAGTCCACAATGAAACCAGAGGTGTGGAGTTCAGAGGGTTTGAGCAGCTTCGAAATGCCCTTAACTAGAAGATGTAGGGACTAAGTCCTGAGCCTCAAGTGAAGGCCGATGAGGAGAGGACAGTTGGTGGGGGGTCCAGCATTCCCGGCCTCAGCAGTTCCCAGGCCAGGTGGCGGCCGCTGGGCTCCCTCTTCTGACCCCAGAAAGGAGAGAGACTGCTGTGAGGCAACAAAAGGTTTCCCTGGGGTCTTAGCATGGCAGTGAGAGGGCAGAGCTGCAGATGGCAGCCCATACCATGTCCCCTCCTGGGGATCCCACGTTCGAGTTTTTAAAGAAAAAGACTATGGAAGTTGCTTGCAAATGGGAGTTTCCAAAAGCCCTCCCCACTGGACCCTTTCCCTGTGGTTGGTCCCCCGTGTCCCCACAGCCCCCACACCCTGCGCCGCTGGTCCTGCCCCGCTGGGGTGTCTGGGGCACCTGGCTGGGACCTGCTAAGAGCCACCTCCTGAAGGATCTTGGCCTCCCTCTTTAATCTCTTGGCCATAGGCCCTGTCCTGTGTCACCTCTTTTTCTCATGTTCTTAGAGCACCGGGCTGGTGAGGGCGTCCACCTCTCAGCGCAGTGAGCAGGAGGTGGCCCTGGGTAGGAGAACTTACTCCCCGGCTGTGCTGAGTCCCAAGGGAGGGGCCTGCGCTCCAGGGGGTCCGGAGGCGCTCCGGGTAGTGGGGGGGGGGGCGGAGTGGGAGGGGCCGCGGACTGGGCGCCGGGCCAGCGTCTAGGGAGAGAGGGAGGGTGGCTGGCCCCAGGCGGACACAGGAGCGCAGGGCGAGGGCCGAGGCCGGGGCGGTTCTGAGGGCGGTGCCGCAGGCTCCCCCGCACGCCCCCGCGGGCCGCAGCGCCCCCCCGGGCCAGGCAGGATCCGCTCCGCCCACAGCGCCCCAGGCGGCCCCAGCCCTGACCCGGCTCCCCGCCCCGCGCGCCCCATTCATTCGCGGGGCCCCTGGGGCCGTGCCCGGGCCGGCGCTGCGGCTGCTGCTGGCGGTGCAGGGGAGCGCGTTCTGGCCGGGCCGGGGGCTGCGGGCGGAGGCCGGGGCTCCTTTTCCCCGCGAGCCCGAGGGGCAGGTGGGGGCCCCGGACACGCCCGGACGAGCGCTCCCCGATTTCCGAGAAGCATGGAAAGCGCGAGCAAGTGCGCGTCGGGGACAGCGCCCCGAGGTCCTGGACGGCCTGGGGGGAAGCAGCGGCGCGGGAGGGGGCTCCACACGCTGCCCGAATTCCGGGGCTCTCCTCCCGCCCGCGAGCCCGGGGCGCACCCTGCGCGGACCCCCAGCTCCGGAAGCCGTGGCGTCAGATGCGGGGCCTGCCAGGGAGGCTGCGGGGAGCCGGGGCTCCTGGAATCTGGGGGAGGAAATGGGGTGCGGGAAACGGATAGGAGAGGGAAGAGACGGCCGAACGCATCCTTTTTTTTTTTAAAAAAAAAATCAATATAGTGTTTTACTTGCTACAAATCTACTCCATAAGGTTTTTTCCACCTTATAAAGTCCAGACAGAACTGGGTTCACGCTGATATGCGCTGTTTCGCCATTCCCCAGCACAAGGACCATTTTCTCGGGCTGGAAGAGTTGTTCCAAGCCAGCAGTACAGGGCTGTGAATGTGAAAACAGAAAGCTGGGAAGGGGTGTGTGCCCACCTGTCACCCCAAATCCCACCGAGTGGGAAAGAGGCCTGTCCTCCAGCCTCTAGCCTCCGGCCCACCAGTCCCAGCTCCATCCCCGCCTTCTTTCCCTTCCCTAGGAGCCCAGGGAGGTGGCACCTGCCCCCCTCCAGTGCATTCCTCAGTGCCTCTGAAGCTGTTTCCCGAAAGAATTGAGAGACTTATCTTAGATCCTTGAAATGATCCCATTTCAAACATTAGGTCTTATGAGGAAGGAAAACTGCATTCATTTCTCATTTCCTGTAAAACCTGAAATTGTATGTTCCTTCCTCCAATACCAGGAAGCCTGAGCCTTTCTCAGCCTTGTCCCCAGCATCTCCAGGTTGCAGCTTCTGCACAGGTGTGTGCCAGGTGTATGGAAGCCCCATGCAGGTGGGCTTTGGCCCCCAGCCCCTTTCTTTGGGTCCTTGGTGCCCTTCCTGGGGCTGCAGGAAGGCATGGGTGGGGGCGTCTGCTGGGCCATTGGAGGAGCTTTCTCCAGAGCCTTTCCTTCCATGAGGAGGAACTGGGTCTGGGAGGACCCGGTGGCCAGGGCCTGGGCTGGGGCTTGTCTCCTTCAGTGGCTCACCACATAACCTGCAGCTTCAGGTCAGGGACAACCTTCTAGACGCGTCTCTGGACATGACTGCCTCCTGCCTTTGGGGTGCAGAGACCACACCCCTCTCCTGGGGTGGCTGCCTGAGCCTTCCAGAGGACAGGTGGTCATTGCATCCCAGGGCCGAATGTGGTTCCCAGGGCCTTTCACCGAGGACCCCCCTTCTGCAGTGGGAGGGGTGTGCAGACCTGGAGGCTTCTCTAGCCCTGTCCTGGCTGTGAGTCCATCTGCTGCTGGGCAGGCGACAGGCAGAGGCTGGTTCTCACCCAGGACCTCGGCCGTGGGCAGGCTCCCCGGGGGTTCTCATGGCCACTCGCCTGTGCATCCCACATAGTGTGGGAGCCAGTGCGGGTGTTTAGGGGTTCCCTGGATGGGTATCTAGGGGGTAGCCATGGGGAGGGGCTGGAGGAGATGCCTGGGAACTCGACTCCAAGGGTGCCCGAACCCCCAGGAATCAATGTTTAAAAGTGTACCCTGCCTTAGGGAACACGGCCTCATTGCCTACCTGACCCTCCCATCTGGGCTGGGCTGGGTGATGGGCAGGGGGTCAGCGTCTCCTTATATGTACGGCCAGGTGGGGTGCAGCTGTGGGTCCAGCCTCGCCTCTTCAGGGCTGAGGTCACCCCACTCCCACCCCTTCTGCCTGGAGTGAGGTACTAGAAGTCCTTTCTGGAGCGATTAAACAGGAGAAAGGAATAAAAAGGCATCCAGAATGGAAAGGAAGAAGTAAAACTTTTGTTACTTGCAATGACATGATCCTAAACTTAGAAAATCTTAAGAAGTCTATGACAAAGCTACTTAAGCTAGTAAATTCAGCCAAATTGGCAGGATACAAGATTAATGTACAAAAATTAGTAATGTAACTATTCTCAAACAATGACCTGAGGAGACAATTAAGGAAAAAAATTCCATTCAAAATAGTAACCAAAATAATCAGGTATCTAGGAATAAACTTAACCAGGGATGTCAAGGACTTGTACACAGAAAACTATAAAACACTGCTAAAAGAAATAAAAAATGACCTAACTGGATGGAAAGACATTCAATGCTCATGGATAGGAAAGCTGAATGTTGTTAGGGTGTCAATCGTACCCAAACTGATGTACAGATTCAACGCAATACCAGTCAAAACCCCAACAGCCTACTTTGAAGAATTGGGAAGGCTAGTTAAATTTATTGGGAGAGCAAAGAGACCCCAAATAGCTAAAGATAGCCTAAACTGGAAGACCGAAGTGGGAGGACCATCAGTTTCTGACTTTGTAGTGGTCAAAACAGCACAATATTGGCAAAAAAAAAAAAAAAAAAAAAAAAGTATCGACTGATGGAGTCCAATCGAGAGTGCAGAGATGGTCCACAAAATCCATGGACAATGAGCATCGATAAGGCTCCCAAGTCTCCTGGATTGGCAAGAATAGTCCCTTCAATAAATGGGTCTGAGATATCTGTAGCAAAAGAATGAAAGAGAAACACTATCTGATGCCCTATAGAAAAATAATTCAAAATGGATTAAAGACCTAAATATAAGAGCCAGTACCATAAATCTTATAGAAGAAATAAGGGCAGCATCTTCAAGATCTCGTAATAGGAGGGAACTTCTTAAACTTACACCTATAGCACAAGCTGTGAAAGAAAAATTAGACACATGGAAATGCCTTAAGATCAAAAGCTTCCTTGCCCTGAGGTCATGGTATTGGACCCTGTCCCACCTCTGCAGGTTTACGGTAATTGACAGGTGGAACATGAGTTATGTACGGGCATTGCTTCTCTTTAAAATCCACCCCGCTGCAGACTAAGGCTTGATGTGTAGCTGGTTGTAAGCACTTTCAGGGAGGCAACAGAGTGAAACAATTTAACTGTCAAAGAAACGTGCTGTTTTATGGCTTGCAACATTTTTAAAGAATAACCAAAGTTATGATCAATAGCACTATTGTCAGATGTCATGCAGATCAGTTTCAGGACGTATCACAGACACTCAGGAGATGATCAGATTACTAGGGATTTTATACAACTTTGAAAGTATTTATATTAATAACATTTTACCCATTCAAAGTCAACCAACATAAGATTAAAAAGTCCTTCTAATTTGTCCACACTTTCCATGTAACTCATAACATATCAAATGAATCTCACCATTTCTAGCACCTCTCTTTAAAAAACACTAAGGATTTGTTCTTTCCTGTTATAAAAAGAGAGGTGCTAGAAATGGTGAGATTCATTTGATATGTTATGAGTTACATGGAAAGTGTGGACAAATTAGAAGGACTTTTTAATCTTATGTTGGTTGACTTTGAATGGGTAAAATGTTATTAATATAAATACTTTCAAAGTTGTATAAAATCCCTAGTAATCTGAAGAACAAATCCTTAGTGTTTTTTCCAGGGGTACTATGGAAAATCCCAAAAACTATTTGAAATAAAAATTATATCACTTAGGGTTTGTTTTTGAGAAGGCAATATGTCAAATATTGTCAGGTGGTTTGAACCCTTGGCTAAATTGCATTGTAGACCTCTGATACAAATAGTTGATTACCTTCTTGAGTGAAATGACAACAAAATATTCTAAAAGTAAATAGAAAGTTTGATTCCCAGTGCCTGCCAATGCAAAAAAAAAAAAAAAAAAAAAAAGAAAAGGTAAATAGAGGTAACTTGACTGTAAAAAAAAAAGTCAACAACACAAAAACTTGGTTCTTTTAAAAAGTAAGAAGAGTTGTTCTTTTAAACAGTAAAGGATGACAGGATCAATTTAGAAATCAAGGGTGATGTTATTCTAATGAGATGTAGAATCTTTGCCTCCAGGTAGGTTACTCAGAAAGTCAAGAAACATTTTACAACCACTTACTAAGAATAGACCCATAATCCAAGAAAATTTCATCACTTTAAGAAAGAAAACCAAATTCTAGTTTTGTATTAGTACATTGTTTGATATGAAAACGCTTTAAAAATCTTGTGATTAAACTGATCAAATCTTAGCCAGTGTCGATCATTGAAAATAAAATTCATTTCTGCAAACCTTCCACTATGTCTATTCTTTCATGTTTTGCCCTACACTTTCCTTTTCCTCATTCTGCAGCAACCTGTCAATTTACTTTAGGACAAAGCTACTCTCTTACTTCTTAACGGAATCACTTTCTGCATACCTTACATATTTAAATACCCAAAAAGATGTTGGTAATTTTCTTCAAGCTGCCCAGAAAAGACAGTAACTCTTCAAGGAGAGTTTTTCAGGGTAATAACTCAATTTGATTAAACACAAATTGACATTTTCTTGATTTTAAACACCTGTTAGATACAATGCTAGGTTATCTGATACATATACTTAGGAAGAGCATATCCAGGTAGAAGAAAATTGTATGCTTGTATTGCACTTAATGTCGATAACTCAGAAGACATAGCTGTTTTTATTTAACTAACAATATAAACTAGTCCTGTATCCCAAAGTGTAAGGACCAAGGGCCTGGGGCCCTGCCCCCTCCTTGCCTTTTAAGAGCAGTCACTGCACACAGCAGACTCCTTGACCAGGACAGATGTTAAAGTCAAAATCTCCACTCACCCAACTCTGGTGAGACTCTGCTGAACCAAATCTCATGAGACTCTGCTGAAAACCCTTTCTAATCCAAATCTTGTGGGACTCTGTTAAACTTTATAGCTACCCTCTTGACATACCCCTCCCTTTTCCTTTTTTTTTTTTTGGTGTGGAGTGCTATCATTCATCTCCAAACTGGCCACCATTTGGGAAGATCTTCCTCCTGTCTGTAAGCCCCTAAACAAAAACTCAAGGGTAATCTTCTGTCTGGCATGGTCTTCGGTCTCAGGGTTGTGCTGTGCTGGAACATTTGGCGAGCCAGGCAGGAGACCAGAGAACGTCTCCCTGTGGAATGCATGAGTCTGGGGAAGGGGAGCTCCACGTGGGTCTGCTTCCCTGGTGCAGGGAGGAGCCGTCCACTTTCTTGGCTGTGTTGGAGTCAGTTGGCCATTTTTATGCAGTATAGCCAGTTTTGGCAGGCTGTCTCTAGGAAGTCAGAGAAATCTGTAAGACCACCAGGGTCATTCCTGTGGACTGTCTCAGCAAAACAGAGAAATCATCAGATTTGGAGGATGCATTGAGTGAGAGACTTCACCTTGTAGATAAGAGTTTAGAAATATTAGCATGTTGGTAGACTTCCAAAGGGTACCTGAAGTGTGTCCTGATTTCCCCGGACTGGTATCCCATAGATTCTTTATCTGATGGTGAAAAGGAGAGAAAAAAAGGAAGTTTTGGAGGGAGAGGGTGGAGTGACGTCACCTTTGTATGCTGCATTTCCAAAGTTTGCCTTTCTATTCTAAGGAATTAGCACTCAGTTTTTTAGTATTCCTTTAAATAGGGCCAGTCAATCCATTTTTCCCCTCAGCTGGTGTATTAGTCAGGATTCTCTAGAGAAACAAAACCAACAGGAGATGTCTGTAAATATAAGAATTTATAAAGTCGACTCATGCAACTGTGGGAGTGGGAGTCCAGAATCCATAGGATGGGCTGTGAAGCTGGCAGCTCTGATGGAGGGTCTGGACGAAATCCACAGGAGAGGCCCACTGGCTGGAGAAGCAATGAAAAGGCCCCTCTTCTTCCTTAAAATCCTTCAACTGATTGAATCATCTCATTGTGGGAGACATGCCTTAGACGATGGCAGATGTGATCCGTTGTAGATGCAATCAACTGACTGATGATTTAATACGCCAGCCTTCCAGTTTATCAACCAGCCATGAAATATCCTTGCAGCAATGGCCAGGCCAGAGCTTACCTGACCAGACAATTGGGTATCATCACTTGGCCAAGTTAACACCTGAACCCAACCATCAAAGCTCACCCCTCGTCAACTTCACAGCTATATGCATCACCTTGAAATATGCTTAATTTCCAAATAGAACACAATGACAGACGTGTTTCACCTAACAAACATTCAACTGTCCTGTGTAAAACCAGAAATGTACTACATCTCTCCAAAATAGGTTGCAAGTCCTTAGGTAACATCCACTTTTTTTTTAATTTTTAAATTTATTTTATTATTTATTAATTTTTTTATTGAAGAAAACAAACAATACACTTGGAAGCACTGACAATGGATATCTTAGTTAGCTTAACCATAGGCATATTTAAGTAAAGTATTCATATAGTCATTGTAAAGCCTGTGTTTGTACAGTAAGTTTCATAAACCAATTTAAAATTAAGGCAACAAGGAAAAATCTACATATTCAAACAACAAAGTTCTTAAATTCTAAGTATTAAACATCAACTTAGATACCATTTAATCAGCTGTCAAATCTGTCAATGTTCTCAAAATATCACTTAGAAAGTTCTTACAAATAACTACATTGCTTTAGTAATGACCGACGCTAATAAATATTTTCATGATTTCAGGAAAATATGAAGATACAAATATTTTTACAATTAACATATGGAAATCTTAATCACCTAAAATGGATATCTTAGTCAGCTTATCCATAGGCATTAAAAAATCGAATTAATCATTGTAAAGCATGTTTGTACAATATGTTTCATAAACCACTTTAAAATTAAAGCAAGCAAGGGAAAAATCTATCCATGTCATATGTTTCAGGACATCATTTTGTTTAAATGCTGTATAATATTCCATCCTATGTATATACCACATTTTGTTGATCCATTCATCTGTTGAC
Source organism: Tamandua tetradactyla (assembly GCF_023851605.1). Taxonomy (NCBI): domain Eukaryota; kingdom Metazoa; phylum Chordata; class Mammalia; order Pilosa; family Myrmecophagidae; genus Tamandua; species Tamandua tetradactyla. The sequence goes on from NC_135335.1 coordinate 2,873,960, forward strand.
TGGTTTGTTTTCATCTTTTGGCAATTGCGAATAGTGCAAATATCCGTTTGTGTCTTTTGTGTCACTGCCCTCAACTCTTCTGGGCATATACCGAGTATTGGTATTACCAGGTCATGAGACAACTCAATATTTGGTTTTCTGAGGAATCGCCAAACTGATTTCCATCGCAGCTGAACCATTTTACATTCTTATCAATAGTGACTATGTTTCCAATTTCTCTGCATCCTCTCCAACATTTATAGTTTCCCCTGTTGTCTAATAGCAGCCGTTCTTACAGATGTGAGATGATATCTCATTGTCGTCTTAATTTGCATTTCCCTTATAACCAATGAAGATGAGCAGCTTGTCACGTGCTTTTTAGCCATCTGCATTTGCTCTCCAGAAAAGTGCCTGTTCATTTCCTCCGTGCATTTTATAATTGGATTGTTTGTTCTTTTGGTGTTGAGCTGTATAATTTCTTTATATACACAGGCTATCATGCCTTTATCCGATATGTGGTTTCCAAATATTTTCTCCCATTGAGTTGGGTGCCTCTTCACCTTTTTAACAAAGTCCTTTGAGGCACAGAAACTCCTGATTTTAAGGAGTTCCCATTTGTCTATTTTCTCCTTTCCCAGCTTATGCTTTAGGTGTAAAGCTTAAAAAGCTACCTCCCATGAATAGATCTTGAAGATGTTTCCCTAAATTTTTTTCAAGAAGTTTTATGGTATGGCTCTTACATTTTAGGTCTTTGCTACATTTTGAATTAATTTTTGTATAAGATGTTTGTTTTCTTCTTTGTCAATCTAGCTAAGGCACCACCAATTTTGTTAATTTTCTCAATGAACCAACTTCTAGTTTTGTTAATTCTTTCTGTTGTTTTATTGTTCTCCAGTTTGTTTATTTCTGCTTTAGTCTTTATTATTTCTCTTCTTTTATTTGCTTTGGGGTTATTTTGCTGTTCTTTCTCTAAATTCTTCAGGTAAGCAGCTAAATCCTCAAGTTTTGCTCATTCTTGTTTTTTAATGTAGGCATTTAGGGCAATAAATTTCCCTCTCAGCACTGCCTTTGGCATATCCCATAAATATTGATATGTTATATTCTTATTATCATTCATCTCCAGATATTTACTGATTTCTGTAACAATTTCTTTCTTGACCTACTGATTATTTAAGAGTGTGGTGTTTAATTTCCATATATTTGTGAAAGCTCCGAGGTCGCTGGTTTTTGCCCTGGTGGTGAGGGGGCAGGGCTGATGGAAAAAGAAAAAAAAAGACAAAAAAACCATAGAGGTTTTTTTTTGGATTTGAAAAGGTCGGGGCCCTGCAGGAAAGGAGGGGGCACATAGGACCTGGAGATACACAGAGCAACGTACCAACTTAAGCTCTTCATTGGCAAACCCAAGGAACAAGCGTCCTGCTCTGAAAAGGATTTTTCTCTTTCATTTTTGTGGCTGTGTTTCTATGGCTTGACTGCTCTTTGGATACAGCTGCAAGGCTTCTCAGGCTCCACTGCCCTGGGCATAGGCAGAATTGAGCTTGTTTGAGTGTTTGTCTGGAGCCTGTGCCTTCCCCAGGGGAGGGGTGGGGCCCAGCTCAGGTGGAATCCCCCCTCCCCAAGGAGTTCAGACCCCAGGGTCTGGAAAAATGAAGTGATTAAAACCAGCCTACAACCTCTCCTCTGTCTCCACCACGCCCCAGCAGGGAGAGTCTGCCAAAGTTAAAGGTACCACATCATCTTATGCTGGTGGGACCCGCAGGCAGACAAGCACCACACACTGGGCAGGATAAGAAAAACAGAGCCCAGAGACTTCACAGGAAAGTCTTTCAACCTGCTGGGTCTCACCCTCAGGGAAAACCGATGCAGGTGACTCTTTCCTCCTGACAGGAGGCTGGTTTGGTCTGGGAAAGCCTGTCTGGGGTCTATGATACCTAAGCAGACCCTCCTAGGGGGGAAAAAGGCACCATACAGGCAGGGCAAGAAACAAGAAAACAAGAACTGAAAAATTCTGATCTGTTAAACAAAACCTAAGCTAGAGGTCCAGAAGAAGCTGAACTGAATGTCAAAGAATAGATAGACAACAAAGTCATCCAGAAAGAAAATCCTAGGTAAAAAAAGTGTAAACAATCTCCAGAATAAACTAATTAAGGTAATTAAATGCCTAGACACCAGCAAAAAAATAATGGATCATGTTAGGAAAATTGAAGCTATGGCCCAGTCAAAGGAACAAACCAACAATTCAACTGAAATACAGGAGTTGAAAAAATTAATTCAGAATGTTCGAACAGACATGGAAAACCTCACCAAAAATCAAATCAGTGAATTGAAGGAGGATATAAAGAAGGCAAGGAATAAACAAAAAGAAGAAATTAAAAGTCTGAAAAAAACAAATCACAGAACTTAGGGGGATGAAAGGCACAGTAGAAGAAATGAAAAAACAATGGAAACCTACAATGTCAGATTTCAAAAGGCAAAAGATAGGATTAGTGAACTGGAGGACGGGACATCTGAAATCCAACAAGCAAAAGAAAATACAGGGAACAGAATGGAAGAATATGATCAGGGTCTCAGGGAATTGAATGACAACATGAAAGCAGATGAATATATATATATGTGTTGTGGGTGTCCCAGAAGGAGAACAGAAGGCAAAAGAAGAAGAAAAACTATTGGAGAAAATTATCACTGAAAATTTCCCAACTTTTATGAAAGACTTAAAATGCAGATCCAAGAAATGTAGCGTACCCCAAACAGAATTGATCCAAATAGACTTACTCTAAGACACTTACCAACCAGAATGTCAGATGTCAAAGAGAAACAGAGTATCTTGAAAGCAGCAAGAGAAAAGCAATCCATCACATACAAGGGAAGCCCAATAAGACTATGCGTAGATTTCCCAGCAGAAATCATGGAGGCGAGGAGACAGTGGGATGATATATTTAAATTACTAAAAGAGGAAAACTGCCAACCAAGAATTCTATAGCAAAACTGGCCTTCAAAAATGAGGAAGAAATTAAAGCATTTTCTGATGAAAAATCACTGAGAGAATTTGTGACCAAGAGACCAGCTCTGCAAGAAGTGCTAAAGGGAGTACTAGAGACAGTACAAAGACAGGAGTGAGAGGTGTGGAGAAGAGTGTAGAAATGAAGTTAAGGTAAAAATAAGGAAAATTAGATATGACACATAAAATCCAAAAGGCAAAATGGTAGAAGAAAGTCCTGCCCATACAGTAATAACACTAAATGTTAATGGATTAAACTCCCCAATCAAAAGACATAGACTGGCAGAATGGATTAAAAAATAGGACCCATCTCTATGCTGTCTACAGGAAATGAGTCTTAGACCCAAGGATAAACACAGGCTGAAAGTGAAAGTTGGGAAAAGATATTTCATGAAAATAACAATCAGAAAAGAGCAGGAGTAGCTATATTAATATCTATCAAATTAGACTTCAAATGTAGAACAGTTAAAAGAGACAAAGGACACTATGTATTAATAAAAGGAACAATTCAAGAAGAAGACATAGCAATCATAAATATTTATGCACCGAGCCAGAATGCTCCAAAATACATGAGGCAAACACTGAAAAGAGAAATAACCACATCTACCACAATAGTTGGAGAGTTCAATTCCCCACTCTCATCAATGGACAGAACATCTAGACAGAGGATCAATAAAGAAACAGAGAATTTGAATAATACAATAAATGAACTAGACTTAACAGACATTTATAGAACATTATACCCCACCACAGGAGGATACACCTTTTTCTCAAGTGTTCATGGATCATTCTCAAGGATAGACCATATGCTGGGTCACAAAGCAAGTCTCAATAAATTTAAAAAGATTGAAATCATACAAAACACTTTCTCAGATCATAAAGGAATGAAATTGGAAATCAATAATAGGCAGAGTGTCTGAAAATTCACAAATTTGGAGGCTCAACAACACACTTTTAAACAACTCGTGGGTCAAGGAAGAAATTACAAGAGAAATCAGTAAATATCTTGAAGCAAATGAAAATGAAAACATGACATATCAAAATTTTTGGGATGCAGCAGAAGCAGTGCTAAGAGGGAAATTTATTGCCCTAAATGCCTACATCAAAAAAGAAGAAAGAGCAAAAATTTAGGAATTAACTGTCTACTTGGAAGAACTAGAGAAAGAACAGCAAACTAACCCCAGAGCAAGCAAAAGGAAAGAAGTAATGAAGATTAGAGTAGAAATAAATGAAATTGAGAACATGAAAACAATTGAGAAAATCAACAAAACCAGAAGTTGGTTCTATGAGAAAATCAATAAGATTGATGGACCCTTAGCAAGATTGACAAAAAGAACAAGAGAGAGGATGCAAATAAATAAAATCAGAAATGGAAGAGGAGACACAACCACTGACCCCACAGAAATAAAGGAAGCAATAAGAGGATACTATGGACAACTTTATGCTAATAAACGCTACAACATTGTAGATGAAATGGACAACTTCCTAGAAAGGCATGAACAACCAACATGGACTCAAGAAGAAATAGATGACCTCAACAAACCAATCACAACTAAAGAAACCGAATTAGTCATTAAGTAGTTCCCCAAAAAGAAAAGTCCAGGAACAGATGGCTTCACATGTGAATTCACAAGAAAAAATTAATACCAATCCTGCTCAAACTCTTCAAAAAAATTGAAGATGAGGGAAAGCTACCTAACTCATTCTACGAAGCCAACATCGCCCTCATACCAAAGCCAGGCAAAGATATTACAAAAAAAGAAAACTACAGACCAATCTCTCTTATGAATATAGATGCAAAAATCCTCAACAAAATTCTTGCAAATCAAATCCAGCAGCATATTAAAAGAATTATACATCATGACCAAAGGATTCATCCCAGGTATGCAAGGATGGTTCAACATAAGAAAATCAATTAATGTAATACACCATATCAACAAATCAAAGCAGAAAAACCACATTATCATCTCAACTGATGCAGAAAAGGCACTTGACAAAATTCAACATCCTTTCGTGTTGAAAACACTTCAAAGGATAGGAATAGAAGGGAACTTCTTCAACATGATAAAGGAAATATATGAAAAACCCACAGATGTTAGCTGTGGGAAAAACGGAAAACTTTCCCCTCAAGATCAGGAACAAGATAAGGATGTCCACTATCACCACTGTTATTCAACATTGTGTTGGAAGTTCTAGCCAGAGCAATTAGACAAGGCATCAAAATTGGAAAGGAAGTAGTGACTAAACTTGGAGAATTTTGTTGGTAACAGAGACCATCAGGAGATAGAAATAGGGTAAGATATTGGGGAATTGGAGCTGAAGGGATACAGACTGTGCAATGGGACTGAATATAAAAACTCAGAAATGGACAGCACAATACTACCCAACTGTAATACAATTATGTTAAAACACTGAATGAAGCTGAATGTGAGAATGATAGAGGGAGGAGGGCTGGGGGCACAAATGAAATCGGAAAGAAAGATAGATGATAAAGACTGAGGTGGTATAATCTAAGAATGCCTAGAGTGTATAATGATAGTGACTAAATGTACAAATTTAAAAAATGTTTTTGCATGAGGAAGAACAAAGGAATGTCATTACTGCAGGGTATTGAAAATAGATGGTAATTAATATTTTAAAATTTCAACTTATGTGTGAGACTAAAGCAAAAAATATTTATTTGGTACAAAATTTATATTTCGATTAGTGCATTTCCTAATATAACTTATGTAGACAGCTTAATTGAACACCATAAGTTCATGGAACCCTGAGTAGGGCATGAGATTTTGTTGGTTTATCCAGAGTGGTGCCCTGATAGATCCCAGAGTGATTTGAACAGTGAATAAAATAGTATTTGCAAAGTCCCCTTTGGGGAATGATGAGAACGGGGGAAAATTCAACTTCCCCAAGCTGAATTCTTGATATTCTCACAAGAAGTGGGGACAACCAAACCAATAGGCTGAGCCCCCAATCTTTGGGTTTGTTCATATGAAACTTAACCCCAACAAAGGATAGGTCTAGCTTACTTAAAATTAGGCCTAAGAGTCACCCCCAAGAGAACCTGTTTTGTTGCTCAGATGTGGCCTCTCTCTCCAGCCAACACAACAAGCAAACTCACCACCCTTCCCCCGTCTACATGGGACATGACTCCCAGGGGTGTGGACCTTCCTGGCAACGTGGGACAGAAATCCTAGAAAGAGCTGAGACTCAGCATCAAGGGATTGAGAAAACCTTCTCAACCAAAAGGGGGAAGAGAGAAATGAGACAAAATAAAGTGTCAATGGCTGAGAGATTCCAAACAGAGTTGAGAGGTTATCCTGGAGGTTATTCTTACGCATCAAATAGGTATCACCTTGTTAGTCAAGATGTAATGGAGATGCTGGAGGGAACTGCCTGAAAATGTAGAGCTGTGTTCCAGTAGCCATGTTTCTTGAAGATGATTGTATAATGATAAGCTTTCACAATGTGACTGTGCGATTGTGAAAAACTTGTGTCTGATGCTCCTCTTATCTACCTTATCAACAGACGAGTAAAGCATATGGAATAAAAATAAATAATAGAAGGAACAAATGTTAAAATAAATTTAGATTGAAATGTTAGTGATCAATGAAAGGGAGGCGTGAGGGGTATGGTATGTATGAATTTTTTTCTGTTGTCTTTTTATTTCTTTTTCTGAATTGATGCAAATGTTCTAAGAAATGATCTGTGGTGAATATGCAACTATGTGATGATATTGTGAATTACTGATTATATATGTAGAACAGAATGATCATAAGTTAAGAATCTTTGCGTTTGTTTGTTGTATTTTAAAAAAAATTTTAAAAATTAATAAAAATTAAAAAAAAAGGAAAGTAAGAAGTAAAACTCTCACGGTTTGCAGATGATATGATACTATGTCGAAAACCCTGAAAAATCCACAGCAAAACTACTAGAGCTAATAATTGAGTACAGCAAATTGGCAGGTTACAAGATCAACACTTAAAAGTCTGTAGTGTTTCTATACACTAGTAATGAACAATCTGAGGGGGAAATCATGAAAAGAATTCCATTTACAACTGCAACCAACAGAATATAATATTTAGGAATAAATTTAACTAAAGAGACAAAAGACCTATATAGAAAAAACTATAAGAAATTGTTCAAAGAAATCACAGAAGACCTAAATAGATGGAAGGGCATATTGTGTTCATGGATTGGAAGACTAAATATAGTTAGGATGTCAATCTACCTAAATTGATTTACAGATTCAATGCAATACCAGTCAAAATCCCAAAAACATACTTTTCAGACATAGGAAAACCAATAACCCAATTTATCTGGAAGGACAGGGTGTCCCGAATAGCTAAAAGTATTCTGAGAAAGAAAAATGAAGTCAAAGGTCTCACGCTACCTGACTTTATGGCGTATTACGAAGCTACAGTGGTCAAAACAGCATGACACAGGCATAGATATACTGACCAATGGAATCTAATAGAGTGTTCAGATACAGTCCCTCTCATCTATGGACAATTGATCTTTATTAAGGCAGTCAAGCCAACTCACCTGGGACAGAACAGTCTCTTCAATAAATGGTACCAAAGAGTGAGACCCACCTTGGGCAGCAGTGGAGGGCTGGCCTCCGGGGATTAGGGGTAGCCCACTGGGGTAGAGGGTGCTCGACTCCTCCACCTCCACATTTGCTGGCCCCACTGCCTGAGTCCTTCACAGCTCAATTCAACCCAGAGAGGGAGAGAACAGGACTATGAAGAGGCAAAGGGAAGAAACAAGGTACCTGAGAGGACCCAGCAGCCAAAAGGAAGAGCCCAGCAGTCCAGCCCTGGCAGCTGGGAGAAGGACACCAGCGCCGGCAGCTGGGAGAAGGATGTGACAAGCTTAAAGAAGACTTGGTGCATAACAAAGAACTTTTCCACCAGCAAAAGCACCAGTTTAAGTTTCAAACATTGAAAAAATGAACTAAACGAGAGGACACTCCTGTGAAAATGGAATCCATTCCATGGCCTGACAGGTCAACAGGGAGAGATATCTAAAAAGAAAAAAAACAAAACAGAACAAGAATACAATGAAATAGACACGGTGAGGGAACTATCTTTGCAAAACCTAGAGGTGGAGGATGAGGAAAGGTGTAGAAGCTTCCAAAGGCCTCATCTCTGCGCAGCAGGGAGAGGGGATGTGCTTTTCAAGGTCTCATCTCGCAGGACAGCAATGGACAGAGAGGAATTGGTGGGTGGGTGGAGTTGGCATATTTTGGAAAAGACAATAGACAAATACACATGTGATTATTAGGACCACAAAGGGAGGTCATTATGAGAAGAGAGGAAAAGGAAAGTAAAATTTCCAAATCCATATAGGAAAAGGGGGAAGGTAGAGTATTCGTTCAACCAAACTGACAAGAACAAGAAGTGGGGGGCTGTAGGGGACACAATAAAATAAATAAACAGTTAACTCAAGTTATCTGGGAAGAATAAAATCAAATATATCAGTTGTTTTGTTAAATGGGAATGGATTGAATTCCTCTGTTAGAAAAACTGCCAGACTGATAAAAAATCATGGGATTAGGAAAACCTTGTTGTGTCAGTAACAGAAAACACATTTAAAGACAAGAGAAAGCAGGAAGGGTGATATTAACATTTGACAAAGTGGAATTAAAAGCATTGGATTGGATTAAGAGAGACGTTAAGTACATAAACGGCATTTTACAGGAAGGTATAATAGTCCTAAACCCAAATGCATTAAACAACATGGCAACTACATCCATCAGAAATCCAAGGAGGAATGAGAGAATATGACTGACCCAGCACATAGAACAGAGCAAGAGAATACAGGACTTAAACAATATGATAAAGTTAGTAGACAATAACTGACTACGCCTACAGACTAATGCATTTGTGAATGGTGAGCATATGCATGCAAAAATGAATTTATTCTTCAGTGAAGGACGTAGGCAGACTTTAAGAAATGATGTTAGGACAACTAACCAATCATTTAGAAAATTTGGATCAAAGATGAAGACTGGAGGATAAGCTAAAATATTTTATCACTTTGGGTTGGATAATGCAGTTTTTAATGTGAAAGCAAGTCCAGAAACTGTGAATAAAAAGAATGACTACTTTGATCACAATAAAAAAAAAAACCATGTATGGAATGTTTGTATGTTAAGAATGTATGTGCTTTGTACATTGTTGTATCAATAAAAATTAAAAAAAATAAAATAAATGGTGCCAAGAGAACTGTATATCCACATGCAAAAGAATGAAAGAGGATCCATATCCCACAGCCTATACAGAAATTAACTCAAAATGGATCAAAGACCTAAACATTAGATCTAAGATCATAAAACTGTTAGAGGAAAATGTAGGGAAATATAAATCCTATAATAGGAGGCAGTTTCCTAGACTTTACACCCAAAGCACGAGCATTGAAGAAAGAGAGAAAGAAATGAGAACTCAAAATTAAACACTTTTGTCCATCAAAGAACTTGGTCAAGAAAGTAAAAACTCAGCCTGCACAATGGGAAACAATATTTGTAAATGATATATCAGATAAGTCTAGTATCCAGAATATACAAAGTGATTGTTCAATTCAACAACAAAAAGTCAGACAACCCAATTACAAAATGGGAAAAAGACTTGAACAAACACCTCTCAGAAGAGGAAATACAAATGGCCAAAAGGCACATGAAGAGATGCTCAATGTCCCTGGCCATTAGAGAAATGCAAATCAAAACCACAATGAGATATCATCTCATACCCACCAGAATGGCCATTATCAATAAAACAGGAAACGACAAGTGCTGGAGAGGATGTGGAGAAAGAGGCACACTTATCCACTCTTGGTGGGAATGTCGAACGGTACAACCACTGTGGAAGGCAGTTTGGCAGTTCCTCAGGAAGCTAAATATAGAATTGCCATATGACCCGGCAACACCATTGCTAGGTATCTACTCAGAGGACATGAGGGCAAGGACACAAATGGGCATTTGCACACTAATGTTTATAGCAGCATTATTTACAATTGCCAAGAGATGGAAACAGCGCAAATGTCCATCAACCGAAGAGTGGCTAAACAAACTGTGGTATATGCATACGATGGAATGTTGTGCAGCTTTAAGACAGAATAAAGTTATGAAGCATGTAACAACATGGATGGACCTTAAGGACATTCTGCTGAGTGAGATTAGCCAGAAACAAAAGGACAAATACTGTATGGTCTCACTGATATGAACTGACATTAGTGAATGAACTTGGAGAATTTCCATTGGTAACAGAGACCATCAGGAGATAGAAATAGGGTAAGATGTTGAGTAATTGGAGCTGAAGGGATACAGATTGTGCAACAGGACTCTCAATCTTTCTTTTTCTTTGAAGAGTTTAATCTCTTCCTCAACTTTGAAGGATAACTTGGCTGGATAAAGAATTCTTGGTTGAAAGCCTTTCTCCTAAAGGATCTTAAAAATATCATGCCACTGCCTTCTTGCTTCCCTGCTGAGTAGTCTGAAGTCAGTGTTAGGTTTTTTCTGTCATGTGTTAAAATTTTATTGCTTTTCTCATGCTGTGTTCAGGACTTTGTTTCTCTTGAACACCTGACAGTCTGATTAGGATATGTCTTGGAGTGGGCTTGTTTGGATTTATTCTATGTGGGGTTTGCTGGGCCTCTCTGATGTGCATTTTTGTGTCTTTTCTAAGGGTTGTGAAGTTTTCTTCAATTATATCTTCAACTGACTTTCCCAACCCTTTACTCTTCTCTTCTCCTTCTGGGACATCAATAATTCTTATATTTCTTTGTGCCTCTTATTGTCTATCATTTCCCTAAGATCCAGTTGCGTTTTTCCATCTTTCTTGCCATTTGTTCTTTTGTGCACTCTGGTTTTGTTTTCTGTATTCTAGCTCACTTTTTCTTCCCCAGCTTCAAGTGTCTTACTGGTGTCTTTTATTTCTTTATAAATATCCCTGAGTAGTTGTTCCATGTTCTGTCTCCCCTCTCGAATTTCGATGTGGTCATTTGGCTGGGCCATTTCTGCTTGCATCTTCGTGTGTTTTGTGATTTTCTGTTGTGTTTGGGGCATTTGATTATCTTGATACGGTTATTATTCAAGTTGGTTTCTTTCACTCTTCTAAAGTTTTGCATTTCCCTAGTTTTTGCTGAATGTTTCCTTTTGCACTTTGTCATTTATTCTCCAGCAAACCAAGGTCTGGATCTCATGTAGGGGATACAATTCAACTTAAGGGTCTGCTAGAAGCTAGGCAGGTGCACAGGTACTGCAGTGGTGGAACAGCTGCCCACCACGCTGGAGACTCAGGCTTGACCCCCAGCCCCTTCTCCCCAGCAGGTGGCGACCGTGAGGCTCCTCCTCCTCAAGCTCTCCCCTCCCAGTCTGGTGTAGCCTACCTGCACTTACTGCACTTGGTCAGCAGATGGCGCGCTTATGCCTCCTCCTCCTCCTCCTCCCTGAGTCCCGCCCCTTCTGACCAGAGCAACTCAAGGTCCGCGTGCTCTGCAGGGGGGCTGCTTCCATGGGGGGTGGGGGCGCGGAGGTGCAGGTCTCTGCTGGGGGACTGGGGAGCTGACCAGGGTGTGGGGTTCAGCTGATCTGCAGCGCTGGTGGTCCTGCCAGACACCATGACTGCGGGCAGCTATTCCTGCACCCAATGGGGCGGTCACTGCCCCCACTCTGAGGCCCGCCCAGCGGTGGACGATCACTGGCCTCAGGGCTCCCTGGAGGCACTGCCCACAGCAGCCACGTGGGGAGTTTCCCCAGCTGGCAGCTGTGCAGGCTGGGGCCGAGGAGGGTCATTTCCCTCCTATCGTACCTCCCAGGTGCACAGCAGCCCACCTGGGGGAGGGGGTCCTAGTCACCTGACCCACTCGCTCTCCCCTGACCCTCCTCCCCCAAAAACTGCCTAAAGACCCTCCTAGACTACTCACCCTGGGACCTGAAACCCTGGGCATTTTCTCCCTGTCTCCTAGCTTGTTTCATGGAGCAGAAGTGAACTCACTGTACTCTGGTCTGCCACCTTTCTGGAAGCTGGTAACATTCACTCTTAAACTTCATATCCTCTGACTTAAACACTATAACAGGAACAATACAACTTATGTCATATGAGAAGAGGGAAGGAAGATATTTACTTATGTACAAATGCAAACATCCTCATAACCAAACAGGGAGGAAACATTCATCCATTCATAGTTCTCCTTTCTGTAGCTGGTCATGTAGTTGTCGTTCATATCTATCACTACCTCCTTCCACTACACTCCATGTTCCCTTTACCCTCAGCAAGCCCTTCAGCTGGCCACAACTCTTTGCCAGGTGGGGTGACCCAAACCTTCATTCCTGAGGTTTCTGGGCCATTGGTAGCCCTGCCTGGGTGGGGTTGTTGCAGTTTTCCATTGACTTTAATCACACAGCATGGTACCACAGAGATGCCCTAGGGGATTTCCTCTATTCCATGAAAACTTTTCTTTACCTCCACTGTGCAATTGCAGTCCTATTTCCCCTTGATAGTCAGCACCAATCACCCCAGGCAGAACAGTAATCCCCTTTCATGTCTGTTGATTCAGAGGCAGGAGAAGCCCAAAGAGGCCAGGTGGCAGTCTTAAGTTCCAGTTCAATGGAATCATTGTTGTGCCTCCTAGTAGGAGAACGAGGATGTGTAGACCAGCAGAGCGTAAGGTTTCAAGGGCAGGAAGCAAATTTTCCAAGTGAATCACTAGGGTGTGATAGTGAGTGGTGCCACTCCTATATCCACCCCTTGATCCCTGGACCATGGATCCTGGCTACGGGAGAAACGGTGCCATAGAGTGGACGCTGGTTCATAGTATACACAGCCTCCTGGAGAACACCACCCCAGCCCTGCAAGGCGTTGCCACCTACATGGCACCATAATGGGTCCTCAAAGGACCATTCCACCGTTCTATCAACCCACTTGCATCTGGATGAGGGGGAACATGGTAAGACAAGAGAATTTCATGAGCACATGCCCATTCCCACACTTTATTTTCTGTGAAGAAGTTTCCTTGATCAGCAGCAATGCTGTGTGGATACCAGGATGGTGGATAAGGCATTCCATAAGTCCACAGATGGTAGTTTTTGTGGAAGCATTGTGTGCAGGGAAACAAACCCATATCTGGAGTATTCGTCTATTCCAGTTAGAACAAATCATTGCCCCTTCCATAATGGAAGTGGTCCAGTGTAATCAACCTGCCATCAGGTAGCAGGCTGATCACCTTGGGGGAATGGTGCCATATCAGGGACTGAGTGTAGGTCTCTGCTGCTGGCAGATTGGGCACTCAGCAGTGGCCGTAGCCAGGTTGGCCTTGATGAGTGGAAGTCCATGTTGCTGAGCCCATGCATAACCTCCATCCCTACCACCATGACCACTTTGTTCATGAGCCCATTGGCAATGACAGGAGGTGCTGGGGAAAGATGACCTGCATCCATTGAAGGTCCAATTGATTATTAAAACCTTCCTCTGTGAAGTCATTCTCTGGTGAGCATTCACATGGGATGCAAATATCTTCATTTTCTTTGCCCACTCAGAAAGGTCTATCCACATACCTCTTCCCCAGATCTCTTTGTCACCAATTTTCCAGTCACGCTCCTTCCAAGTCCCTGACCCAATAGCCAAACCATTAGCAACAGCCAATGAGTCAGTATACAAATGTACCTCTGGCCAGTTCTCCTTACAAGCAAAATGAACAACCAGGTGCACTGCTCAAAATTCTGCCCACTGGGAGGATTTCTCCTCACCACTGTCTTTTAAGAACATCCAGGAAAAGGGTTATAGTGCCGTAGCTGTCTACTTTCGGGTGGTCCCTGCATATTGTGCAGAACCATCTACAAACTAGGCCCAAATTTTCTCTTCCTTAATCAACTGACTGTAAGGAACTCCCCAAGAGGCCATAGCTCTGGTCTGGGAAAGAGAAGGTAATGTGGCAGGAGTGGAGACCATGGGCATTTGGGCCACTTCCTCATGTAACTTACTTGTGCCATCAGGACCTGCTCTGGCTGTATCTCGTATATACCATTTCCATTTTACAACAGAGTGCTGCTGTGCACGCCCAACTTTATGGCTTGGTGGGTCAGACAACGCTCAGCTCATGATAGGCAACTCAGGTTTTATGGTATCTTTCTGGCCCATAGTTAAGCGTTCAGTCTCTACTAAGGCTCAGTAGCAGGCCAAAAGCTGTTTCTCAAAAGGAGAGTAGTTATCTGCAGCAGATGGTAAAGCTTTGCTCCAAAATCCTAAGGGTCTGCATTGTGATTCTCCTACAGGGGCCTGCCAAAGGCTCCAGACAGCATCTCAATTCACCACTGACACTTCCAGCACCATTGGATCTGCTGGATCTATGGTCCACAGCCTGGACCTGTCATAGAGCCTCTTTTTGTTCTGGTCCCCACTCAAATCTAGCAGCTTTCTGGTCACTCAGTAAATGGGCTGGGTAGCACACCCAAGTGAAGATTATGTTGTTTCCAAAACCCAACGAGGCCAACTAGGCATGTGTCTCTTTTTTGGTCACAGGAAGGACCAGATGCAACATCTTATTCTTCACCTTAGAAGGGATATCTTAACATGCCCCACACCACTGGACACCTAGAAATTTCACTGAGGTGGAAGGCCCCTGTATTTTTGTTGGATTTATCTCCCATTTCCTGACATGAAAATGGCTTACCAATAAGTCTACAGTAGTTGTCACTTCTTGCTCACTAGGTCCAGTTAACATGATACTATCAGTATAATGGGCCAGTGTGATGTCTTGTGGGAGGGAGAAATAATCAAAGTCCCTGCAGTCAAGATTATGACATAGAGTTGCAGAGTTGATATACCCCTGAGGCAGGACAGTGAAGGTGTACTGCTGGCCTTGCCAACTGAAAGCAAACTGTTTCTGGTGGTCCTTACTGTCAGCTATTGAGGCAAAAGCATTCACCAGATCAATAGCTTCATACCAGGTACCAGGCGATGTGTTGATTTGCTCAAGAAATGATACCGCATCTGGAACAGCAGCTGCAGTTGGAGTTACCACCTGGTTAAGTCTACAATAATCCGCTGTCATCCTCCAAGACCCATCTGTTTTCTGCACAGGCCAAATAGGAGAGTTGAATGGGAATCACCATTCCCATATCCTTTAAGTCCTTAAGAGTAGCACTAATCTCTGTAATCCCTCCAGGAATCCAGCATTGCTTCTGACTCACTGTTTTGCTAGGTAGGGGCAGTTCTAGTGGCTTCCAGTTGGCCTTTCCTACTATAACAGCCTCTACTCAGTGAGCCAGAGAACCAATGTGGAGATTCTGCCCGCTGCTGAGGATGTCTATTTAAATTATGCATTCTGGGACTGGTGAAATGACCAGTGGGTCCAGGGACCCACTAGACTCACCTTGAGATGGACCTGAGCTAAAACCCCATCAATCACCTGACCTCCATAAGCCTCGACTCTGACTGGTACACAGAGTGACATTTTTGGTCTCCTGGAATTAGTGTCACTTCTGAGCCAGTGTCTAATAATCCCCCAAATATCTGACCATTTCCTTTTCTTCAGTGCACTGTCACCCTGGTAAAAAGATGCGCACTTCCTTGGGGGAGGCTGGGAGGAAGGTTAACAGTGTAAATTTGGGGCAATGTAAAAGGGACCTTCCCTAAGTGTACCTGGCCCTCCCCTCATTCAATGGGCTCTAGGTCTGTAAACTGTCTCAAGCCTGGGAATTGATAAGGGGCTGTGACTCTGTTTCTGCAATTCAAGTTAGACTTCTGTTCACTTGACTTAGAATTCTTCTGCTTATACAGCTCAAATAAGAATTTAGTAGACTGCCTATCTATTTTGCTTCCAGGTACCCACGATCTACTAGCCAACACCACAAGTCTCTATGAGTCATATTATTTTGACTCCTGCTTTGAGTCTGCTGTCCATTATGGTGGCCACGCCCACCTTGTCTATGGTGATTAACTGTTGCCACATGACTTCTGCCAACTCGGGGTCTGGTCATTCCCACTGTGTGTAAGGGTTCCAGCTCTGTGACAGCAGTTCCCACAGTAATATCTGGCCTACAGAGAAGGGCAACTACAGACCTCTTCAGGGATGATGGAGTGGTCTCATGAATTTATTTCTCAAGGTTCTGGTGCAAGATGTGTCCTTTGGACATTCCTGGGGTGTGTAAACAGGTCATCCACAGTAAATCCACTCTACCATTCCAACATCTCTAAGCCTCTGGATCCCCTCATCTACATTATACCGGGGCAGCTCTGCCATTTTGACCTCAGGTAATGTCAGCCACCTATGGATCCATGTTTCAGCCAATCATTGAAACAAACTGTTAATGCCCTTTCTAATCTCTCTAGCTACAACACTGAATTGAGAACTTGAATTGAGTTCAATAGAACTTTGAATTGAGGCTTAGTGGGCCCATGTCAATAAATTCACCTTGATCCAACTTTATATTCCTTCTACCATTATCCCACACCATTGATAGCCATTCTCACACACACTCCCCTGATTTCTGTCCATATAGATTGGAAAACTCATGCAGTTGTTTTGGAGTATAGCATACCTCTACATGGATCAGACTTTGTACCTCACCTTTCGGAAACTGCTGGATCTTTAGTCTAGTTATAGGTCTTGAAGAAAAGAGGGGTGGTGCGGGTGGGTCATGAAAAGAAATAGAAATGTCTTTCAGGGCATTCCGTAACAGTTTCATCTGGTGAAACAGGATTAGTCGCTTCAGATACAGGAGTGAGGGCTGTTTCCCTGGTTACAGGGTTAGCAGGCACTGAAAGGCTAATCTGGGCAGAATGGAGACTGGGAAGCTGTTTCCTCAAGGCAGGCTGGAGGGCAGGGAGCTCTTTTCTCAGGGCAGTCCACTACAGGTCTGCCTAGTAAATGTTCATTAGATTCCAGGGATTCCAACTCCCACTGCCATCATTTTCAAGGCATATACCTCCATCCCCATCTTTCAGGATCCTGCTGTTTTCCATTAAAGTGCTTACTTTAACAGCAGACACCTGCAAGGCTGGGATTTTAGTCTACGTTGTAAATCTGCTACTCACACAATGAGGCTCTGTGTCTGGTTTTCAGAGTTTCAAGTCTGCAACTATAGGAAATAACATTTTCTTTCAGGGGAAACATGGAAACTTTTACATTGTTCATATGGCACTCACGTTGCAAATTTGAAGACTTCCACTGATCCCTTTCCCTCATCATTGTATCCAGCATATCTAACGACAACTAGCCAACATCATTTTACATCTTAATTCCACAAAACTCTGTAAAGGTGTCAAAAAGACTCTCACCCAGAGCCTTGCCCCATATAAGCATATAATCAGCAGAATCTAATGCTGGTATGTTAAGTATCTCTTTTGCCAACTCAACTCATGGACTGTTAGTGCCATCTTGATGATTGGAAACAGAGTCATTAGTGCCCTGAGTCTAGTCAGAGTAGGAAATCACTTGAAAAACCCATTTTTAAGATTCTTTTTCTCAAAAACCACTCCTGGTACCAAGCTGTATTAGTCAGGGTTCTGGAGAGAAACAGAACCAACAGGAAATATCTGTATGTATGTGATTTACAAAGGTGTCTCATGCAACCATGGGAATGGAAGAGTCCACAATCCATAGGACGGGCTGTGAAGCTGGCAGCTCTGATGAAGGGTCTGGACGAACCCCACGGGAGAGGATCACTGGCTGAAAAAGAGTGAAAAGTTCTCTGTTCTTCCTTAAAAACCTTCAACTGATTGGATTATCCATTGTGGGAGACACGCCTTAGTTGACTGCAGATGTAATCAGCCACAGATGCAATTAACTGACTGATGATTTAATAAACCAACCTTCCAGTTTATACAGCCACGAGCTATCCTTGCAGCGATGGTCAGGCCAGTGCTTGCCTGACTAGACAATTGGCACCATCACTTGGCCAAGTTGACACCAGAACCAACCACCACAGCTAGGAAGCAGAAAAAATGCTTTTCATCATGCTCTTATGAGGCTAGTCACGTAGCCTGACCTGCTGCAGGCTCATAGCACAGGAGTTGGACAAGTGGAACAATATAACTCTATTTCGTTATGTCATGCTAACCAGTAACTCTTTTCCAGAACTAAAAAAATGTCTTAGGCTAATTGCTCTTTCATCTTAACAGCCAGGGATGGACAGTTGATTGTAGGGCTGTAGGCTGCAATGCCTTGGCTGCCCTGTCAAATTCTGAGTTACGGTGTGATTCAGAAACACAAGATTTATTCCGTTTGCAGTAATGGATAAGGTATAATGTCTTCCTATGCTGCATATACCAAAGCAACTAAAGACTTTCTTGGGATTGTTGGGGCATTGGAAACCTTTAATTCCTCCCTCAGCCCAAATATTAAAACCTGTGTAAGTTTTGATTGGGAAAAACTATCTCTGGGAATGAGTTATCTCCTAGAAGTTGCTTTTGAAAAAGCCAAACGGGCCAATAAACTGGCTCAGGCTTTATGGGGGGTAGACCAGAAGTGTCTTGTGAATTAGGTATGGCCAGTACCATTTTGGCTTTGGGTGGGGCTTGTGGCAAAGGCAACAGACAAATCAAGTTTCCATTGCTTCTGGTTTCAGTCTTGGAAAGGAGCCTCACTGGGGTCCAGTCCCTTAGAAAACAGCTGCGCACTGCCTGTAATGCCTGACTGTAAGCTGAAGGACTAACTCAGAAATGCCCTGTGAAATTAAGAACAACGATCATCATATAAGGGTGGATACATGATAATCTGCTGCAGCACAGCATTTTCAACAACAGCCCCTTAAGTTCTCTGTGCCCACCACTGATGGATGTGGCAATATAACAAGGTCTGCCTGGAATACTGGTAGACCAGCACATGGGCAGCCTGCCACCTGGACAGCAGTAGCCATGTGACCTAGTACAGACACTATATGGCGGGAAACTGGGACTATGCAAAGCAGCCAGTGGGCCGTATTAGGGGCTGAACGGCTGGTCATTGTCCATGAACCAAGGGATGCATTATTTGTGCTGACAACTGGGCAGTGTACCGAGGCCTGGCAGTATGGATGGCCACTTTGGAAGAAAGAGCAATGGACTGTGATCAGCCACCCCTTATGGGGAAAAGAAATGTGGGAAGACATCTGGACAACCTGTCACAAGCAAAAGGTAACCGTATTTCGTGTTTCTGCCCCTAACCCTGATTCTTTACCTGGCAATATTGAACCAGATGCTTTTGCAAAAAATGTGTAGCCTAAAACCAGCCCGGCACGAGGCTGATGGTACACTCTGGACACTGAGTGTACCAGACCTGTGCAGACTGGCATAGCACTTCCAGCTGCCCATCACCAGACAATGACTGAAAGAAGCTGTGGACGCCTGCCCCTCCTATTGGCTGGGATTTTTCCTCGTCAGAGTGGCACATTTGCTGTGAGCAGGTGCCTTTCACCAGGTGGCAGGTAAATTAGATCGGGCCCCTTTCCTTATCTGAAGGTACAAACTGTGCCTTTATAGCCGTAGACACGGCCACTAGCCTGCTGCTGGCCTTCCCAGTAGGGACAGGTAACCAAAGAGCCATGACAGGTAGCTTAGAAAAGCTCAGTGCATACTTTGGGGTCCTCACACACGTGGTTAGTAAAAGGGGGACCCCCTTACCAGACAACTAACTCAAGCCTGTGCTACGGAACATGATGGCTTACGGACATTTCATTTGCCTTAACCCCCCTAGCAGGGTGGTTAATGAAAAGGATGAATGGGCAATTAGAGATGACCCGCCACCTTGGCGGCAGTGGACACGCTGGTCACGTGCGGCCATCATCAGCCTCATTCCACAGCCCTGAGCAGCTGTTCCCACCCCTGCTGACCTGGTAATGGCAGGGCCTACGCAGGTGCTGCAAATTCAGAGAAAAGGACCAGCAATGCTACAACCACAACGAGGTAATGAAAATAAGTTGCTCTTGCCTGAGCCACAAGTATTAGGAATTGGGGGAGGTAAAGTCCACTGGCTGTGGTCCTGCCCAGTGCAGCCGTGTTGGTTGGGAATCCTAATTGCACGTAGTATCGGGGTCACCCAAAATGTAAGTGCTAGACTATAGTTTATGCACAAGATGCCAGGGGCTGTGTACGTACCCAACCTGGGACGCCCCATGCCCCGAGGCTAACTGTGGTTTGACCCCACAGAGCTCCCTGCAGTTGCAGGGAGAAGGTGGCATCTCTCTGATGTGGAAATTCAGCTTCTATTCTTTTGCCCTTAGGGTCATAGCACATATCTTCTTGCTATAGGCTTCTGCGGTGACCCACGTGCACCGGAGGCCCCAGTGCTCCGAGAGCCATGAACTGCCCCCGTCGGTGCCACTGGCTACCCTTGACTGTGACCCCTGAGGGCGAGACTGCACAGAAGAGTGGGATACCCCACTGGCCTGGTGGAAGTCAGCACGTCGGAAAAGTCTGGAAGGGAATTTCTCATTTAAGGCTGGGTCACAGGTTTGATGCATTATCTGGGGAGTGGATGAATCCCCTCCCTCGGCCTTGGCGGCCTCACCCTGCGTGGGGAGCCGGTGAGGTCCTGTGGGCTCCTGCCACGTGCATGAAGGCGTGTCCGTCCCGAGGCCAACGCAGTCTGCTGGGCAGGGTGGACGGTCAGGACCCAGGTCCCGGACCCCGCTCCCTCCTGCATTTTTTGGGAGCAAGTCACACAGCTGCCACATGATGGGGACAGAGGTTAAAGGTCAAAGCCCCTGCTCAGTCAGCTCTTGGGGGACTTTGTGGGACCAAATCGCAGCAGTCTGCTGAAACCCCGTCGCAACCCAGTCTCGCGGACTCTGTGAAACTTTATAAGGTGTCCCCTGGCACGCCCCTCCACTTTTCTCTTCTGGATTTTGGCTTGAGTGCTGATAGTCATCTCCCAATTAGGTGCCACTGGGAGGAACTTCCTCCTGCCTGATGAGACGTAGCCGTCTAGTGAGCTCGATCCTGGAGAGCCCTGGGAATTGTCTGGGTGCTGGAGAGCCGCGGGAGTTCTCAGAGAAGTCTAGACCCCAACCAGGGGCTGAGGCTGTGACAGTCCTCAACCCAGTCACCAGAAAGAACCTGAGGACCAGGCAGTGTGCACAGCTCAAAACCTTAGTGTGCAGGGAAGGTCCACACAGGAGATGAGCACAGCACCCACCAAAGGAGGAGAAGAAGTCTGAGGCCGGGATCCTTGGGTTACAAGGACTTGGAAGGGCCCTTCCCCTCCGGCTACTAGGAAGGGTGGATGAGCTGTCCTTTCCATTAGTTCTTTCAGGTGCGTCACTCGTGACGGCTGGGGGTGCGGGCGCTGGGGGTGTGCGCCCGAAGGAACTTTTTGTTATGGGGTTAGGGTCCCTTTCCCCTCCCTCCTTCCCTATCTAGCCTGCCCCACTCCTCAGAGCACCCACGCACAGGAAGCAGGTCTGTGGTACGAGCATGGAGAAGAAGCAGGAGTGCCAGCTGTGGAGGGGGCTTGGAGCAAGAAGAGGCCATCAGGCCGAGGCGAGATGAAGCACTATTTATGTGCCACAGGTCTTGGGGCCTGAGCTTGTGACTTAGCCACTGGAGACCCATTCTGACCTCAGTGGAGAGCCCTGGAGTGGAAGGACCAGATGCCCAGACTGACCAGGAGCAGCTCTCGGTGCAAAAAAGGGAGTCTCAGGAGAGACAGAGGATTAGGAGGCAGGAGTGAGGAATGAAGGGGAAACAAAAGGGGCATCTGACAATAGAACCAAAACCACAGCTGCTTAAACCAGGCCCCTGAGGTTGCTGCAACTTCGGACTTGAGGTAGAGGGGTTTACCTGGGACAGGCGTCTCGGGCATTGGGCAGCAGCCCAGGTGTGTGTCGTGGGCATCTCACGTGGGTGGTCACAGTATAATTGGTGTCCTGCTGGCAGGAGTGCCCGCTGAGCCCTGCTCCAGGCCCAGGGGTCTCATCGTTAAAAGAATTCAGAGATGAGAGGGCCAGTAGGAACCAGTAGTTTAGTTTTTTAAAGAAAGAGAGAAGGAGCACATGTTAAAGGGATAATGCAGATCTGTTCAAGGAGAAGCACTGAGTGGGCCAGTTAGCTCACTTTATAGGAAGGTGTTGTAGTTTGCTAGCTGCTGGAATGCAACACACCAGAGACGGATTGGCTTTTAACAACAGGGGATTTATTTTGTTAGTTCTTCAGAGGAAAGGCAGCCAACTTTCCACTAAGGTTCTTTCTTATGTGGAAGGCACAGGATGGTCTCTGCTGGTCTTCTCTCCAGGCCCCTGGGTTCCAACATCTTTCCCCGGGGTGATTCCTTTCTGCGTCTCCAAAGGCCTAGGCTAAGCTACAAGTGCTGAGATGAGGAATGCCGAGCTGCTTGGGCTGTGCTACGTTGAGTCTCTCATTTAAGCACCAGCCAATTAAGTCAAACGTCATTCATTGCAGCAGGCATGTCTCCTAGCCGACTGCAGATGTAATGAGCAACAGATGAGATTCACGTACCATTGGCTCATGTCCACAGCAACAGAACTAGGTATGTTCACCTGGCCAAGTTGACAACTGAATCTAACTACCACAGAAGGTTTTACCGGGTGGAGGTTTCCATAGTAACCTTTGAACACCTGGGGCTTACATGGTTTGAATTGGCCAGGTGCTCACAGGGTGGCCTTGTTTCAGGAAGAGAGAACTATTGATGCTGTGGCCAGCCCGTCTCAGCTCCAAAACTTGTCTTTGGGCAGATATCTAACCATCTTTATAACCGCAGGCTTTCTGTTATTAATTAAGAGTTTGCTTCCGGCCCAGGATTTTATAAGCTTTTATTATAGTTTGGGGAGGTTTTGGGGATTGAGGATAAATTTTTTGTCCTGTGAAATTTGCAGCTGAAGTTTACAGCTTGTATTAATTCCTTTGGAGGTTGATAAGAAACTAGGGGCTTAGCTATCCATGGACTCTTTTAAGAGCCACCTAGTAAGCTTGGGGCTTGTACTTGTCTATTAACTGTTTTAGAGCTGGGTAGGAAACCAGGGACCTACAGTTGCCCATTAACTCTTTCATAGCTGTATAGGAAACCAGGGACCTGCAATGGTCCTGTTTTACCCTGCTGTAACGGGAGCCTGCAGTCCCCATGTGTCCCCTTCTAGACCCCAGGGGACTTCAAAATTTGTCTGAAGATGAGTTAGCAGATCATAGCGTTTCATCCTGGGCACCAAAAGTTTTGCTGCAACAAGGAAACTGGGTCACTTGCAAAATGTAAGCAACTTCCAGCTTCTAGGGCTGGTGAGTGATTTAATAGACTAACAAGTTAACTTGGGGAGCTGGAAATACTAGTGGTCAATGAGAGGGAGGGGTAAGGGGTACGATATGTATGAGTCTTTTCCTTTGAATTCTTATTTCTTTTTCTGGAGTGATGCAAATGCTCAAAAAAATAATCGTGGTGATGAATGCACAACTACATGATGATATTGGGAGCCACTGATTGTACACCATGCATGGACTGTGTGACAATCTCTTAACTAAAATATTGAAGGAATAAAAAAATAGACTCATAAGGAATTTACCTTGATTCCTATTGATTGGATGATGTTTGTCCGTCTTACAGGAATGGGTCTAGGAGAGGATGGTTTTCTTTTTTTTTTTTTTAATCAAAGATAATGAACTAGGGGCTTGTTTGGCTGTCTGGATCGGACACTGTGGTGGGACTTTCATTTTTCAGAAAGTACTGGATGGAAACTCCAGAGATCGGTCAAGCAGAAAGCAGGGCGCTGTTTTATTTTGGTGGCGGTTCTGGCTCTGAGGGGTACCTGGGCCTTCCTTTGTAGAATGTTACCCTCTGGACACTGTCCTGAAGACGTCTGTGAGTCCCGCCGGCCCCAGGCGTGATCAGAGGAGCACAAAGCTCGGGGTTAGGAAGCCAGGGAGTGGCAGGGCCAGGCCCCCCAGCTGCACCACCCCCAGCCCCAGGTTTTCCATGTCCGCTTGCTGGAGGGTGGGGGGAGGGTGTGAGGTCTGGGTCGCCCTCCTGTGCCCTGGGCGGCACAGGTCCCAGCCCTGCCCTGAGGGGTGGCCCTTCCTGCCCAGCGACTCCCGCTGCCCCCGAGAGCTCATGCCAGGGAGTGGCTGAAATTGGAAGGCTCAGGGCTGGCTCCGTGGAACCCACCTCGCATGATCGTCCCCTCTGCCCCCAGGGTCTGTGCCCATTGCCAGGGACCTGCCGCAGGGAACACCCTGGAGCCACACCTGTGGGCCCCTGTCTGTACCCAACCGGACTCCTGGGGCTACACTTTGTTTTCTAAACTTTCTGCTGGGAAGGCTGCTTCTCTTCCTCGTGGATTTGCAGAGGCTACATCTGTGGCAGGCCGGGAGGGGGGCCTTGGTCTGCTCTCTGAATAGCCCTGGGGGTATGAGCAAGACCACTGGCTCCAGGACTTCTGGCCCAAACGGAACTGGTGTACAAATGGCATGCCCTGGGGGGTACTGTTCTCTGGGGGACACTGCCCTCGGTGGGGGGGGCAGGACCGGGAGCCAAGTCTGCTCTGGGGCTGAGATGTGGCCTCTGGGGAGGTGCTGGTGGTAGTGCCTGGCTGCCCCTTCCTGGGTCCTGGCCCTGGGGCAGGGGGCTGGGGTCCGGGACGACAGCGGCCTCCAGCATCCTCTGGGGTCCACTTGGCAGCAGGTGCTGCCATCTCAGCTCCCCCTATCCCTGTTGTGCCTTTCCTCGTTTGTGCTCAAAGGGGTGGCTGCACTCTCCCTCTGCTAAGGTGTGTGGGGTCTGCAGCCAGGGGTGTCCAGGCCTCCTGGGTATCCGGGACTGTGCCCCTGCAGGGGCCACTCGTACTGACCCTAGTGGCTGCGCGGAACAAAAGCAAGGGACCAGCTGGGTCTCCCCTTCTCGGAGGGCAGAGACCTGGCACCATGGGCTGGAGTGAATCCCTTCCTGTCTGCACCAGTCGTGGGGACTCCCTAGAGTATTCTGGTGGCCAGTGCCCTCCAGTCTCTGTGTCCCCCTCTGGCTCATTGTAGGGCTGGTGCGACCCCAGGCTCCCCGCATATGGTCCAGAAGGGGGGCGTCTCCCCCTGCCCCTCCATCACCACTCTGACCCCACGCCAGATCTGCTTCTTCCCGCCTCCTCCCCTGCGCCCCTCTTCTCTGTTCTCATGCGCCCTGCCCCTCCCTCTGCACCTCAGCCCCACCCAGCCCCTTGCTGGCTTTGTGTCTCCCCAGGAGTCCTCCCCCCCCCACCGTTCCCAGGACCCCCCAAGAAAAGGCCATGCGGTGTATGTGTCTGTTTATTTCAGTGGACGGTGGGTGAGCAGTCCCTGATTCAGGGGGTGGAGAGCATGGATACAAAAGTTGGTGGTGAGTTAGCTGGGTGATACCCCCCAGGGCGGCTTAAGGCTCTGTATGTCCATATACACACGGGAGGGTGCTTGGACACACGCACACTCATAGCACACAGGGCCCCTGTCACAGGAACCAAGGCCAGAAAGGAGACACCCGCCGCTGTTCGCAGCTGCCCAAATATTGCAATGACCTTTACTAAAAAAGTGTGAACCAGGAAGACTGTGCGTGGATCAGAGCAAGTTACCAACCTGTGCCCTCCCGGCTGGAGGCGCTCAGTCCCCTTCCCTGTGCACCCCGCGGCCAGACAGGCTCTCACCTGCGTGTACCTGCGAGTACCTGCGCCAAGACGCACGGGGAACCCGGGCACCGGCTGGCGACTAGAAAGCACAACGGCTGAGTGGAAACCCAAACACCCTCCCAGAGCTGCGGAGGCCGCTCCTGCGCCCACCCGAAGTCCCTTCATGGAGCGTCCCCACGGCTGTGCGTCCTCGCGTGGGTGCCCCCGCGGACTCCGGAACTGGTGCGGGCTTTCTCTGTCCCCACCGGCAGGCGGCCGTCCCCAGCCCGAGCAGGCATCCGTCGCCCCTGCCGGGTAAGTGGGGGTCCCTGGAAGTGACCCGCGAGAAAACCAGGCGCAATGCACAATCGAAGCTGCATTTGGCTTTAGCATTAAGGCTGGGCAGGGCGGGTTCCTTGCAGGCGAGGTGGACGCCTCCCCAGGAGGGGCCCAGCTCCCGCGGGCCCCTGTGCGTCCCCAGGTCTCTGTGGCGCCCCTCTGCCGCGGGGGTCGCGCATCCACGCGGCCCTGGGCGCCGCCTCCGCCTCTGCGAGGCTGGATAAAGTGCTGGGTCCGTCGGACAGAGCGCCGGGGCCGGCAGGGGTCCTCAGGCGACGCTGCCGCCGCCCCCGCAGGGCCCCTTATTTGAGGATGGAGTTAATGAGCAGCTGGCACGCCAGAAACACGCAGAGCAGGAGCCAGGAGCGCGGGTTCTGCAGGAGGCCCGGGGCCGGCGTCTGCCCCGCCTGCGCCGCGGAGCTCAGCATGGCCGAGAGGTGCCTGCAAAGACAGGGCTGTGCCAGGACGGCCGGCGGGCGGGATGCCTCTGGGTGTGGGGCCGGTGCCGGGACGCACGGAGGCTGGAGGCAGCCAGGGAGCAGCCCTGCCCTCCAGGAACACAAGCAAATCGGAAGAGAAGGTAGGGGGCAGCCCCAGCAGGGCTCAGCCGAGAAGGAGGCGGGGCCGAGCAGTAGGGGTGGCCAAAGGGGGCGGGGCCGAGCAGTAGGGGTGGTCAGAGAAGGGGGCGGAGCCGAGCAGTTGGGGAGGCCAAAGGGGGCGGGGCCGAGCAGTAGGGGTGCCGAGAGAAGGGGGTGGGTCAAGTACCGGACGGGCTCCCAGAGCAGTGGCTTAGGGGAAGTTGGGCTTTCTGGGGCAGAAACTTCTATTTCCTTCACCACAGCCTCACCCTGAGGCTCCCACAACCCCCCACCCCGCACCTGTATCACCCCTGCCCAGCCCAGGGTGTTCAGTCCCGACGTCAGAGCCCGCTTGCCTCCCTCGACTCCTCCCTGCCCGCTGCACCCTCCTCCAGGAAGCCTGCCCCGTCTGCACTTGCAGCCCGCTTGCCCTCGTCTCTAGGTGCCAGGCCCCCCTGTCTGGACACCCTCCAGGCCCCCTCCCTGCCCCAGCACTCCCCTGGGCTCTGGGCCTGGGGCTGAGGCCTCTGCCTGTGCCGGGGGGGGGGGGGGGGGGGGGGGGGAAGGGGAAAAGTAAAAGGGAACTGTAGGGACAGGAAGAGCCACTGAGTGCTCCCTGGGCGCCTCGTGCCAAGCTCAACCCTTCCCAGGATCCCACCCTGTCTCCAGGATGCTGACGTCACCTAGTGTACAGAAGGGGAGACTGAGGCATAACCAGCCTGAACCCAAATCCCAGCCTGGACTGGAAGCCAGGGGCCGGGCTTGGGAGCCTGGGGCCCAAACTGTGGCCGGCAGGCAGTCCCTGCCCCTTTATTAGCCCACCAGCTGTGCGTGAGGCTGTGGGGACTGGCCTCGCCCTGGGGTCCCAGGAGCCCCTGCCCCGAGAGCCGGGCCTACCTGTGCAGCTCCTGCTGGGCCTCCCGGATGGAAAGGACGGCCTCGTGCAGCACCTGCAGCCGCCGCGCCTCCTTCCCGCACTGAGGGCACAGGCTGCCAGCGCCTGAAATCCCAGGTTGGCAGGACAGGGGGGTGGGGAGAGGGTAAGAGAGGGTGAGCCCGGGAGTCACAGGGCCCACAGTGCAGCCATGGGGTTGCACCCAGCTCAAGGTGTGAGGACAGTGGGAGGCAGAGCCCCCAAGGGGATGTCCCCGGGGGAGGGGGTCGCTGGGCTCCACTGGCCTCTGCAAAGCCCTGGGGACAGGAGGGGCCCAGGAGAGGCTTGGCCACCAAACAGGCGGAGATCGAGTCCAAACACCCAGGCACCCAAGGAGAGCCACGGAGCCGGACGCAGAGAGCTGAGGGTCCCACGCTGATGGGCACGCCTGCCCCCCTTAAGGAGGCTACCCCTCCCCTGGACTGTGCAGTCTCCCCCTGGACCCCAGGCTCCCCCACGCCCTCCGCCCCCCAAGAGCAGGGCAGCCCTCCCCTCCAGCCCTTTGCGGGCCGGGCTTCCAGGCGCCCACCGGGCAGGGCTCACCCAGCACATCATCGTCGTCGTCGTCGTCGTCGTCTGAGAGCTCAGGACCGGACTCGGGCGTGGAGCTGCTGCTCTCCGTGGCCTGGCTGTGGCCGGAGGGCTGGTCGCTGGCCTTGCGGAGCCTGCGGTCTGGGCCCTGCAGGGAGATGGGGCTGCTGCAGTGGGGGCCCACGGCACGCCCCGCCCCCACCCCCTGCAGCCCCCACCGCCTGGCCCTGGGCTCTGGCCGTGCCTACAGCACACACGGCTCCCTCCAGCGGGGAGAGGCCTCCCGCACAGCCGGGACACGCCCTGGCCCACCGGGTGCACCACCCTCGGGGACAGGACACTGGCCTTTTGCAGCAGGACGGCTCTAGCAGAGGCGGCGGGGAGGCGGTGGGGACAGAGGGGGCGGAGTCCCGGACCTGGTACAGACTTAGAGGTGGCTTCCCCTCTCTGGGCCTCAGTTTCCTTGTGGGCCCCGGCAGGGGGTGAGGGTGGCCAGCCAGTGTGGACAGCCCTGCCTGTCCCGAGCTTCAGCCCAGTAAAAGCAGAGGGGACGGAGGGGGGTGGAGGCGGGTCTGCAAAGCCCGAGGGCTCAGGCCACCACCGGGACCAAAGGACTTCCAGGGAAATTTCCCAATTGCATGCTCCTAAAAAGGGCCTTTGAAGTTTAACCATGATGGTATGGAAAAAACCCAAACATTTTAATGCAGAAGTGTTGGGTTAAATAATTTGGGTGTGGGGGGGTGCATGGTGCAGGAATTGAACCCAGGTCTCCTGCATGCAAGGCGAGCATTCTACCACTGAACCACCCGCGTGCCCTGGGTTCAGTAATTTAATTCAATTCTTTTCCACGACGGAGGTACATGCTTCCTGGGAAGCTGATAAACGTGTACTTGGATACATCCTCAGGCTTACTCAGGAATGCAAGGTTTGAACCTTTAGACCGGTTTGAAGTATATAATTAGAAGAATCCCCTGATATTTTCAGAGTTTAACTCTCTGGCAGCTTACTAGATCACAAATCCGGATAAATATACTATCACAGATGCACACAGGTAGGTGATGTATATATATATGTATTTTCTCTCCCGATCTCATCACTTTTCTTCAGTTTAGCGTAGAGTCACTTTTGACAAAGAGCATTTTCACCCTATTAGAAACTGCTTCCTTATTGCCAGACAAACTCTGACGTCCTTATTATTCCATATATTATTTTTCTATAGTAATGAGTGCCAATCTAGAAAGAACTGTAAATAAATAAAATAAAATAAATGCAGATTCTCATGGAGCGAAAGTTTTGCTCATGTGCTTAGAGCAAGGAAATGGGTTTTCCTTTATTGTTAGAAAACAAGGGGAATAATAAAAATATGCTTATTTGTTTACAGCACATGCATTTTCATTATCTATAAGCAAAAGGAATAAGATCACTCCAGACCCTTAATTTTAAAACTTCTTTCACAACCTGTATAAAAATGTGAGAGAATACGTACATTTAAGTTAAATTGGGTCCCAGAGTCATTTTCCCCTCACCATCATGGTTAAACACCGCAGGATCGTCAAAGGTTTTTATGACTGATATTGCACACATTTGTGTGTTTTGGGAATATGTGTGTTTATATTTGAAAGAAACAAAAGCTGAGTGATTACTAAGAGTATGATGGAAATAGTATGAACTGTAAAAGTAGAAGTATTGTGGCAGGTGAATTTGGAACAAAAAGACCAAATCTGACTTCACGCTTGCTTCCCCATCCCACTCATTATTTCATTTATCTCTTCATTTAGTCCCTTTCCCTTTCTTATCATCCGCAGCATATTCCTAATGTTTTCTGTCACCTTTGGTCTCTTTTCACCCTCTTCTTATGCCTCCCCAGTGATGTAAGAACACTAAATCAACTTTTGAAAGTCATATAATGGGGATCAGCCATGAATTCCTCTGTCACCTTGAAAACTTTTCTTTTTAAAAAAATTTTTCTATTTTATTTTGTTTCAAATACCAAAAAACACATAACAAACGCAAACATTCCTATTTTGATGATTCTGTTCTACATATAGAATCAGTAATTCACAATATCATCACATAGCTGCATATTCATCATCATGATCATTTCTTGGAACATTTGCATCTATTCAGAAAAAGAAATAAAACGAAAACAGAAAAAAAAAATGTATACATACCATACCCCTTACCCCTCCCTTTCACTGATCACTACTGAAAACTTTTAAAAGCCTGAATTCCTGCATAAACACTCCCAGATTTTCTGAATCATGTGGTCTATATTTTGTTTACTTGTGAATAAATCATGAAACTGTTGAAACATGAAAAAAAAAAAGAAAGGTCCCTGGAGTGCAGGAACGGGCAGAGCGAAGCTCGTTCAGGGGCAGTTGCTGGATTAACAAGGTCCCCAAGTCTGGGCCTGGGGGCAGGAGCGGCTCCTCCGCTGGCTGCCTGGGACTTGCCCTCCAGCCTTGGCAGCTTCCTCGGGGGCCTTCCCCTGAGCACACCTGCTGCCCTGGGCAGGGAGCTGGCCTCTGCTGCTTGCCCTTCCCCTGGCACCTGCCCCCTGAGTGGCTGACCCCCTCCCAGGCCCCTCCAGGCCATGGGCCTCTTCCCCTGGGGAGGACCATGGAGCCCACCTGAGGCGGCAGGTGCTGTGAGCACACCTGGGCCAACCACGCGGCGGGATGGGGCACCCCCTGGTGGCTGCTGAGGGCGTGGCGGCGGTTCCTGGCCCCCCAAGGGGACACTGTAAGCGTCCCTCAAAGTCAGAGGGACCCTCCAGGCCCCTTCAGGCCCCTTCTTTCTGGAGCCCACTGACTTCCCTCCTGCCCACTCGAGGCCAGGCGGCTGTGCAAACCTGGCTCATCCTTTTCCCACCCGAGCGAGGTCCTCGGCTCTCCCGACCCCACCTTGCCACGTGCCACTGACACCGCAGATGGTGGTCCTGGGACCCTTAGGTGGGAGCCAGTGAGCGGGGGGCGCTGACCTTGTGCCCGGTCCCTGGGCTGCCCAGGAAGGTGGTCTGGCCGGTCACGGGCTCCCGACGGAGGGTGTGCAGGACCCCGTCTTCTTCGTACTGGGCGACGTCCCTCGTGGGGTCCCAGGGGCTGTGGCTGGAGGGTCCAGAGGGTCCGGGGTGGAGGCGGTGGCCCTCGGGATGAGGGGTCCTGGCCCGCCCTCTGCTCCCAGCAGTGGTCAGTACCCTCCAGTGGGGCCAGGCTGGGCAGCCCCAGACGGGCGTCCCCCGTGCAGCCCAGGCCCTCCATCACTCGCTCCTCCGGGCAAAGGGGCTGATGCTGGGGGCGGGGTGGGGTCTGCGGGTCCCCCAGGGCCGCCCGGCCACACTCACTTCTCATAGCGGTAGCGCCACTCCTGGGTGGCGGGGTCCAGGTGGAAGAGCTGCGGCTTCCAGGGTGCCGGGCTGTGCTGGTGCTCGCGGG
The DNA here is from genome assembly GCF_023851605.1 of Tamandua tetradactyla. Lineage (NCBI taxonomy): Eukaryota > Metazoa > Chordata > Mammalia > Pilosa > Myrmecophagidae > Tamandua > Tamandua tetradactyla. The sequence goes on from NC_135335.1 coordinate 2,905,299, forward strand.
CTCGCTGCCGCTGCATCTCCTCCAGGGCAAACTTCTCCTGCGTGGCCTTGTGCTGGTCGCCCGCGCCGATGGCCCTGGTGACGTGCTGCCAGAGCCTGCGGAGCAGGGGACCAATCTGAGTGGGGACTTGGGCCGCCCACCTCCTGGCAGCCTGGAATCAGGGTCTCTGAGCACTGGAAGGGATGCCTCAGAGCAATTCTGCTTGATTGCCCCTGGTGATGGGGAGCTCACTCTCTCACAAGGCACTGTTTATTCATCAAACGATGGTCCATTCTTTTCCCACGCCGAGTCCTCATTCCCACCTGCAGGCCCTTCATTGTGGCACTGCGGGTCTCCGGCCTGAGGCAGCCCTGTGGTCTGCAGCAGTGACAGGGACCCCCTGGCCTGCTCCTGTCCAGAATCACCCCCTACTCCTTCCAGCTGCCCCCTGCATGACATGTCATCCTCCATGAGAGGCTCGTGTGAGGCCTGCCCTCCTGGACAGGGACACGGTCATCTTGCTGGCCTGGGGAGTGGCTGCCGCCTTGGGCCAGGGTCAGGGGTCCCTCAGGGGCTTCACCTCTCGGACTCCAGCTCCATCTGTTCCTCCAGCAGCACCGTGTACCGCGTCAGCCTCTGCCTGCGGGTTTCCCCCGTCGGGTTCCAGAAGAGCTGGGTGTTTCCGCTGCCCTCCTTGATGAAGACTTCTCTGTCCTGCCCGAGAGCCCGGGCGGGGTCAGAGGGGCCGCCCGGGTGGGCAGCCCCTGCCCCCGCCCGCCCCAGGGCGCCTTACCCAGTGTCCCACGAGGCTCGCCAGCACCTCCTCCCCCGACACAATCCTGCCCGAGATCTGGTTGATGCTCGTGCTGCCCCCGAAGAAAGGCTGCGGGGACAGGGGGCCTCCCGCACGGTCAGCGGGCCCGTCCGAGGTCCGTCCTCACGGACAGAGTGGTCAGTGCACGGGGAGAGCGGGCTCGCAGGACACACTCGCCCCACACCCCACCAGGGCCCCGGACGTGGGGACTCTCCAGGCCTCTCTCCCACCCTGGGGACACGCCCGTCCTGTCCTGGGGCTGCCCAGAGCAGCTGTGACCACCTGCGCCCACCCAGGCAGCTTCCCTGGGCCCAGGGAGGGCGGAGGGGAGTCCCCAGGGCCCATGTACCCCTCCCCTCTCTGGGACCTGGCCGGCCGGGGAGCTGCAGCCGTCCTTACCTTGAGCTTGAACTCGAGCTCCGCACACAGGTTGTTCCTCTCGCACAGGACGGTCACCTTCCCCCCCAGCTCCATCGTCATGGTGCCGTACAGGACCCCTGAGAGGCCAAGGGGTGCAGTCAGCGCGGCCAGGGGTACTCCCCAGGGGAAGTGGAGGCTGGGGGGGTGCCTGGCTCCACGGCGACTGTCCCCCAGGAACATGGTCTCTGGGGTGGGACAGGCGGCCTTCTGCCTAGAACCTGCCCCCATCTCTGCTGGGCCGCCCTGCCGGCAGCCCCATGCTCTGGGCTCCGAGTGCCCCTCGTGTCCTGAGACCCTGCGCCTGCCACTGTCTGACCTGGAGTCCCTGCTCCAACGTCAGCTCCTACGGGCAGCCACCAGCCCGGCTCATGTCACTCCCCAGGACAGGGCAGGCACACACGGACACCAGCGCCCAGGACAGGGCAGGCACACACGGACACCAGCACCCAGGGCAGGGCGGGCACGCACAGACCCCAGCGCAAAGGACAGGGTGGGCACACATGGACACCAGCGCCCAGGGCAGGACGGGCACACACGGACCCCAGCGCTCAGGGCAGGGCGGGCACGCATGGACCCCAGCGCCCAGGGCAGGGCGGGCACGCACGGACCCCAGAGCCCAGGGCAGGGCGGGCACGCACGGACCCCAGCGCCCAGGGCAGGGCGGGCATGCATGGACCCCAGCGCCCAGGACAGGGTGGGCACGCACGGACCCCAGCGCCCAGGACAGGGCTGGCACCCAGGCCAGGCTTGGCACAGTTCTTTTGAATTAACACTTATTCTTTGAATCAGTGATGGAAAGACTGAATCTTCCCATGTCTTGCCATATGGAGGACTGTCTAATTAAAGAAAAAAACTGAGAAATTATTTCCGCTCTAAGCACTTAGAAATGTGGGATAAATTTCTCTCTAAAGAATAAAGGAAACAAACCACAGACACACAACAAGGCTGCATGCCATAGTGGCGCCCAGAAGCGCCCTGAGACCCCTCCCAGCTCTCATGGTGGAGAACACGCAGCCTAGTAGGAGCCGAGCAGAGTCTCCGGGGTAAAGGGCACGAAAGCAGACTGCGGAAGGCGTGGGACGGGACTCTCTGCCGGGTGCAGGGACCGGGGAGATACTGGGCTTCTTGGCTATACCTTGTTTTGTCGTTTTGACTTTGGAAAAAGGTACACGTTTGGCATAATTATAAAACCAAATTAATGCAAAGTCCCCTTCGGGGAATGGTGAGAATGGGGGAAAACTCAACTTCCCCAAGTTGAATTCTTGATATTCTCACAAGCAGCGTGGACAACCAAAGCTATAGGCTGAGCCCCCAGTCTTGAGGTTTGTTCATATGAAACTTAACCCCACAAAGGATAGGTCAAGTCTACTTAAAATTTAGGCCTAAGAGTCACCCTCAAGAGAGCCTCTTTTGTTGCTCAGATGTGGCCCCTCTCTCCAGCCAACACAACGAGCAGTCTCTCCACCCTCCCCCTGTCTACGTGGGACATGACTCCCAGGAGTGTGGACCTTCCTGGCAACGTGGGACAGAAATCCTAGAAAGAGCTGAGACTCAACATCAAGGGACTGAGAAATCCTTCTCGACCAAAAGGGGGAAGAGTGAAATGAGACAAAGTGTCAATGGCTGAGAAATTCCAAACATAGTTGAGAGGTTATCCTGGAGGTTATTCTTACGCATTAAGTAGATATCACCTTGTTATCCAAGATGTAGTGGAGAGGCTGGAGGGAACTGCCTGAAAGTGTAGAGCTGTGTTCCAGTAGCCATGTTTCTTGAAGATGATTGTATAATGATACAGCTTTCACAACATGACTGTGTGATTGTGAAAACCTTGTGTCTGATGCTCCTTTTATCTACCTTGTCAACAGATGAGTAAAACATATGGAATAAAAATAAATAATAGGGAGAACAAATGTTAAAATAATAAACTTAGATTGAAATGCTAGTGATCAATGAAAGGGAGGGGTGGGAGGTATGGTATGTATGAATTTTTTTCTGTTGTCTTTTTATTTCTTTTTCTGAATAGAGGCAAATGTTCCAAGAAATGATCATGATGATGAATATACAACTATGTGATGATATTGTAAATTACTGATTATATATGTAGAATGGAATGATCAAAAGTTAAGAATGTTAGTATTTGTTTGGTGTTTATGGGGTTTTAAAAAAAATTTAAAAATTAACAAAAAGGATGTGTTTCTTTCTTGTCATATTTTTCAAAAAAATTTAAATTAATAAAAAAAAATCAAACTAGAGAAGGAACTGCTAGTGAATAAAAGTAAAATTAAATAAATACCCCAAATCTGGTTCCAGCTGGTGGCATACCCGCGGAGAGGCACTGCAGCAGGCGACTTTAAAACCTGAGTGGGGTACACCCAGGATAAAAGCAATCGCCCAAACCAACCCACACATCTGTGGTGGTGGGGATGCATGTGATTCTATGTCTGCTACATGCGTGACGTGGGATAAGAGGGACGAATGATCATGGTGTGGTGTCACTGAAAACCGGGCTTTTGGACCTGGGGGAGAGACAGCCCAGGTGCAAATCCAACGACACAAGGGATCCCTGCTGCTTTGAACCCAGATCAGGTGTGACTCACCGTGGTGTCTTTTCTTAGAAAAATATTTTTATGGACAAATCATATATAGTCCATACGTGGTGCACAATCGATGGCTCACGGCATCAGCACATAGCTGTGCAGTCATCACCACGATCACTTTCTATAATATTTGCATCATTCCAGAAAAAGAAAGAAAAAACCAGTGCCTGCCCATGAGAAAACAAAAACAACCCATAGGCACCACACCCCTTACCCCTCCCTCTCACTGACCACCAGTGTTTCCATCTACCCAATGTATCTTACCCTTTGTCCCCTATTATTTCTTTGTTCTTTTACCCATTGTATCTTAACACAAAGACTTCCAGGCTCAGTTCCCTGAAAACCCGCAGAGACAACAACCAAACCTCATGTGCGAAGCCTGCCTGGCCTCCAGGTCACGATCTCTAGAAAGCATTTCCCACCGAAAGGAACGTGGGGCGACCTGGGGAAATGGCTCATCCCAGGCGTCTATCAGGTCACTGCGTGAAAAGTGCAGGGGTCACCTTGAAGGGCTGCCCACTGGCCAACGACAGACAACTTAACATCAGAAAGGGCAACCCCTGGGATGCTCTGAAGCCATCAAATAAGTCCAAGTCAAATAATGCTCAGAGCAACCAAACCACAATGGCCCCCCTTGGAAGATGCCAGAACATAAGCTTTCACCTCTGGCTGGTTTCCAGACACATGCAGGAAGCGAAGGCTAAGACGGAGTTATGACAACCTGGCAAAGTGCTAAAGGAATGACCCACACAAAGCTGGCCTGCTGAGACCTGGACAGCCTTGCCTTGTCTTTTTTCCCTTCCTTACTTTTTTTCTTTTCCACTCTTTCCTTCTTTCTTTCTTTCTTTTTGCATAACATAATATTCAAAGTGTGCCATTTTCAACAAAAAATTACGAAGCATACAAAGAAACAAGACAGTGTGGCCCATTCACAGGTAAAAAAAGAGAAATTATCAGAAAAGTTCCATTAGGAAGCACAGACAGTGGACTTGCTAAACAAAGACTTTCTACTAAGTGGTCTTAAATACACTCGAAGAACTAAAAGAAACCAGGAGAACAATGTCTCAACAAATAGAGAATCTCAATAAAAAGACAGACATTATGGAATGGGAACTTTGTAGCTGAAAAGTACAGTAACTGATATGAAAAGTTCAATAGAGGGCTCATAGTAAATTTGAGCAGACAAAAGAATCAGCAAACTAGCCAGATGAAATTATCCAATTGGAGGAATAGGACGAAAAAAGAGTGAAGAAAAGTGAACAGAGCCTTAGAAACTCGTGGGACACGAGGGCATACCATCATAAACATATTGGGAGTCCCAGAAGGAGAGGAGAGAGGGGGCAGAAAAAATATTTGAAGAAATAATGTCCAAAAACTTCCCAAATTTGATAAAATATATGACTCTGCACATTCAGAAAGTTCAAGGAATTCTAAGCAGGATAAACGTAAAGAACTTGACACCGAGGCACGTTATAAACAAACTGCTGAAACCAGCAATAAAGAGAATCTTGAAAGGAGTAAGAGAGAAGACTTGTCACCTACAAGAGTTCCTCAGTAAGATTAACAACTCATTTCTCATAATAAATCAAAAGCAGGGATGACATATTAAAGTGCTGAAAGGAAAATACGTGCTAACCAATTCTACAGCTGGCAAAACTGTACTTCAAGAAGGAAGGACAAATTCTCAGATAAACATTCTCACATAAACAATGACCTGCCCTGCAGGAAATGCTAAAGGTTGGCCTTCAGGCTGAAATGAAAGGACCCTGGATAATAGCTTGAAGCCACACATAGGTAAATATAAAAACCAGTAGTTCACATATTTTGGTTTCTAACTCCTCTTTTTTTTTCCTACGTGAATAAAAGAGAAATGCCTAACACATTAATTACAAATGCATGTTAATGGGGACACAACATATCATCTATGACACTGGTGGGATAAAGGATAATGTATAGAAGCAGTTTTCATATACCAAAGAAGCTAAGCTGGCATTAATTCAACCAAATTTGCCCTGGCAGAGAGGGGGCGGGGCTGACAGAAAAAACCAACCAACCCACCAGAGGGTTTTTGGGTTGGACAGCACAAAATACTGGAAAAGGGTTGGACCCAAGGAAAGGGGGCACATGGGGCCTGGAGATATACAGGGCAACGTATCAACTTACGCTCTTGATTGACAAACGGGAGGAGAGGGGTCCGGCTCTGAAAAGGCTCTTTTTTGGCTTTGTTTCTACTCCTTAACAGCTCATGAGAGAGAACTGGAAGCCTTCCCAGGCTCCAGCAGTGCCCGAGGCAAGGGCGGAATTAAGCTTGTCTGAGAGACAAAGTAAAGACACAGATGAAAGGAGCTAATTCCCGAAAACCGTGACAGGTGAGCATGCTGCGCTCACAGAGGTGCCCAGAGAATGGGTTTAGGGGACACTGGCTGCCCCCGAGCCCCAGCGCCGAGGCAGGGCTGCAGGTGGGTGCTGCTGGGAACTCTCCAGAGCCCTCCACCCAGCTGCTGTCGGTGCCAGCCCCAAAGCAAGATTTAAATCAAACTGCGGATTAAAACTAGAGCTCATTTTACAGTGAGGACAGTTTCGCTGCACCTACCCACAGGTCTGAGCCCATAGGTAGGGCCCGCCCCCCACCTCCCAAGACCAGTTAATTTTGAGTAACTGCATATTGTCAGAAAAGTGATTGGCACCAAAGCTATAGGCAGAGCCCCCAGTCTTGGGGTTTGTTCATATGGAACTTAACCCCAGAAAGGACAGGCTAAGCCTACTTAAAATTAGGCCTAAGAGTCACCCCCAGGAGAACCTCTTTTGTTGCTCAGATGTGGCCTCTCTCTCCAGCCAACACAACAAGCAAACTCACCACCCTCCCCATGTCTACGTGGGACATGACTCCCAGGGGTGTGGACCTTCCTGGCAACGTGGGACAGAAATCCTAGAAAGAGCTGAGACCCAGCATCAAGGGATTGAGAGAAACTTCTCGACCAAAAGGGGGAAGAGTGAAATGAGATAAAGTGTCAATGGCTGAGAGATTCCAAACAGAGTCGAGAGGTTATCCTGGAGGTTATTCTTACGCATTAAGTAGATATCACCTTGTTATTCAAGATGTAATGGAGAGGTTGGAGGGAACTGCCTGAAAATGTAGAACTGTGTTCCAGTAGCCATGTTTCTTGAAGATGACTGTATAATGATAGAGTTTTCACAATGTGACTGTGTGATTGTAAAAACCTTGTGTCTGATGCTCCTTTTATCTACCTTGTCAACAGATGAGTAGAACATATGGACTAAAAACAAATAATAGGGGGAACAAATGTTAAAATTTTAGTAGATTGGAATGCTAGTGATCAATGAAAGGGAGGGGTAAGGGGTATGGTATGCATAATTTTTTTTTCTGTTTTCGCTTTATTTTTCTGAATAGATGCAAATGTTCTAAGAAATGATCATGATGATGAATATGTAACTATGTGATGATACTGTGAATTACTGATTATATTTGTAAAACGGAATGATCAAACTAGGAATGTTTGCATTTATTTGGTGTTTTTTTGGTATTTAAAAAATATATTAAAAAATTGATGAAAGACTAAAAAAAGTGATTGGCATTAGTTTTTGTTTTGTTGTTGCAAAAAAAAAATTTTTTTTTTTTGGTTAAAGGCAAGGCAAGATTTAATCTATATGCTTTTATTAAAAAGACAGTCTCTGTAAAAAGACTAATTGGAGTTTTGAAGCTGCTCTCTGGTTCTACCCTGGAGAAGAATTGGGGACATCTTAGGGAGTTTTTTCCCTTTTTAGGGGAGGGTGGGGATTGAGGGGGTGTTGTTTTTTATTTAGGCTTGCTTTTAAATTCCTCCACCACTCCCACCTGGTGCTCTTGGGAAAAAGCCCAGCGAGCGCCTCACTCACTGACGCACTCCCTTTTGAAAACGGCCTTTTCTCTCCACCCTTGAGTCGGGCCAGTGCTTGATGAGACCCAGGAAAGTGGGAGGAACCTGTCCTGCCCCCCTTTCCTAGGATGCACTCTATATGTGATGGTGACATTTGCCATCTGCGGAATTTTTTTTTGAACTTAATTTCTAACTCCTTTTACTGACACACGGAGGAAAGCACGGCACCTTTTGAAACACACCAGGTGGACCAAGTTCATCATTAAGTGACAGTTTTTCCCGTCCGCGCCGTCTGACATGCCCAGCACAGAGGTGCCGTTTAACAGGACACGACCCGCTGCTCGTGAGCATCCCGCAGACCCGGGAGATAGAGCAAACCGGTGTGGCGCTGGGGGACAGACGTCAATGGAATGGCTGACCTCCCCTCTCAAGTGAAGGCGACAGAAGCTTCCTCAGGCAGCTGGGGGTGGGGTGGACGTGTAACAACATGGGGACCAGCCAGGGGAGACCTTCTTTCTGCTTTGCTTACGAGGAACCCCAGGGCAGCCAGCTGAGGCTCTCCAGTGCAATAAAAACCAGCTGTTAATAGGGATAGCCACTTATTTCATTTGCAATTTCCATTTTTTGAAAATACGTTTATATATTCTTTTACACCTTCCCCAAATCCTAATTCTCACAGATCCTTCAGTGTTGAACCAATGCTTTGTCATGTCCCAATTCTTTGTCTAAGCGTTGTTTTCAGATATACCAAAGGAAAGAGAGTGAAACGGAGCTCTCCGCAGACGAACCCAAACCCAGAGACTCTCCCACCCCGAGGCCCCTGGAGGAAGGCGGTGCAGTGAGCGCTCACCTTTGCAGTGGGCGTAGGGCATGGTGATGGTGTAATCCTCGGCCCGGTTCAGGAAGCTGAGCGTGGCTTTGCCATCTAGCAGGGCCGACAGGGAGTTCCCTGCAGAGGAAAGGGGCAGCGGGACCTGTGAGCAGAGACAGGCCTGAGCGCGCTTCCAAAGAGTCGAAAGCGCTCCTGGCACCTCGGCTGTGTGACTGCGGGTGAGTCATTCAGCCTCTCTGAGCCTCGGTGGCCTAAGACCCCGGTTCAATCGGACACGCCCAATGTCCTGAGTAGCTATGGAACTTGTCACGTGCTAAAGCATTATTGCAGTCACTAAACCAGGGGTTCTGGGGGTGGGGTTTGGGAAGGCCCCTTAGGGGACCTTTCCAGATTAACCTTCATCCCTGCTCTAATTTTTACCCCCGTAGGGGCCATTCACCCCAACTCTGGGCTGACACTCGCAGCCACCATCAGGGAAGGGAGCACAGGGGTGGGGAGCGCGTGCCAAACTCCACTGTGGGTTCCCGCGGGCAGATGCCCCAGGCTACCCTCCCCCGCAGACCTCCACGCACTCAGCACACTGTGGGGCACACACCCATCCACAAAGGAAAGGGGACACCTGACGGGAAACAAGCAGAACCCCATTTGAGCGGCCACTGCTGCAGGCTGGTGCTAGGGCAGGGCCTGGAGGTGGGGGCAGGGGATGGATTTGCTCTATTCTGTACCGTCCAACACAGAAGCCCCTGGCCACACGCGGCTGCTGAGACCTTGCAGCGCGGCCAGTGCAACCGAGGAACTGGATTTTAAAGGTTATTTAGTTGCAGTGAATTTAAATAGCCACAGGGGTCTGGTATTGGAGCGTGCAGCCCCTGACTGTATCTTTATGTGCAGATTGTCTCTAGTTTCCTGAGCCCCACTGCAAACACCCACCTGGCGGGTAATGGACATGAGGCCCCAGAGGTGCCAGGCTCAGCGCCACGGGGTCCCCGCAGTGAGGGGCCTGAAGGGGGGGAGGACAGCCGTGCCCAGTTCCCACCCCAGCCAGCTCCGTGGCCCGCGAGCCCCTCACCGTAGAATCTGGACTTGGCCGTGATGCTGCCGCTGATGCAGAATCCGTCCTTTCGGTTGCTGACGTGGAAGGCGGACACGGGGGGGTGGTGGGAGACCTGCGGGCCGGGGGCAGCTCACGAAACGGCCCCAGTGCTGGGCAGCTGCGGGAGGTGAGAGCCCCGCTTCCCGGGGAGAACCCTCCGTGCCTGGGCACCCTGCTGGCCTCAGAAGTCAGATGCCCAGAGAGGCCAGCTGCAAGGAGGCTGGGGCCTGTGGGACCCCAGAGTACCCCCTGGGAACCAGGATGAGCCATCTCTCTCCCTGAGCAAGTGTTTTCAGTGTCACAGCTGCGGTGTTCTGGCCACAACCCACCCATCCACTCAGCTCCACTGGGGACAGCCCTGCTGGCAGTGGCAGGGATGGAGCCCCTCACCCAGGCAGGATGTGGAGCCAAGAAACGGGAGCTTAGAGCCAAGCTCCTCAACCCAAAGCTGGGGCCTCACCCACGGCAGAGCCCAGGATAACCCGGCATCCAGGCCAATATCCAGCCCCCCGCCTCGTGTCCAGCCCCCGGCTTCGTGTCGAGCCCAGGATCCAGCCCCCCGCCTCGTGTCCAGCCCAGCGTCCAGCACCGGCCTCGTGTCCAGCCCAGCGTCCAGCCCCGGCCTCGTGTCCAGCTCAGTGTCCAGCCCCCGGCCTCGTGTCCAGCCCAGCGTCCAGCCCCCGGCCTCACGTCCAGCCCAGCATCCAGCCCCCGGCCTCATGTCCAGCCCAGCGTCCAGCCCCCGGCCTCGCGTCCAGCCCAGCGTCCAGCCCCCGGCCTCGCGTCCAGCCCAGCGTCCAGCCCCCGGCCTCGTGTCCAGCCCAGGCCTCGTGTCCAGCCCAGCGTCCAGCCTGGCCCCCAGCAGAGGCCCCGGAGCAGTGCCCAGGGCAGGGCCGATTCGGGGGTCCGGCCGAGGCCCCGCCCCGAGCAGGCCCCAGCGCCCACCTGCTCGGCGATGTAGAAGGTGTGGCTGTCCGTCTGGGGGTGGAACCAGCAGCAGCGGAAGGTCTCCCCGAGGATGGGGTTGTAGGGTTTCTTGATCCCCTGCAGACCAGGAACCGAGAACGTACGTGAGAAACCCAGTGCAAAGGGCCCATGGGGCGGGGTGGGGCCACAGACCCTGTGCCGGGCGGGCAGCGGACGCGGGACACGGCCAGGCCGGCTCTGCCACCCGCAGACCTCTGCGGGGAGGGCACGTCTGTCCCCAGCATCTGCGAACAACATCCCCTTTGGCTCCGGGAAAACCACGCTTTGCCCACAACTTACATTCCGGGGAGGGGGTGGGGTGCAACTTAGAAGCCACCCTAAAGTGGCTCAGCTCAGAGGGGGACGTAAGACCCCAACTGGGCCTCCTCTCCCCAGGCTTTAAGTCCTGAGCAACTAAAAGATGAAAAATGGGTGGCTCCAACTCACAACCTGCTCAACCCCCCGACGGCTTCGATCAAGCCCTCCAGCCCTGCCCACCTCTGCCCACGACCTTTCTCTCCCCCTCTCCGCCCTCCCCAGTTCCGTCTGGGCCCTGCTCTCCCCTGGCTGGAAGGAATTTCTCCCTGTCTCCCTGCAGCAGCTCCTGCCCACCACTCAGCTTGGACCCTGGTCTGGGGCCCCTTGGCATCTCCAGCTCTCCTTGGGCTTGCACAGGCATCTGCCTCACCCCACAGCCCTCCGTGGACGCGGGGGCAGGTCTGCTTGTGGTCTGCTTGGTGCCCACCAGACTTGTCGTGAGATCCCCACCTCCCATAGCTGCCTCTCAGAGCTGCACCTGCAGCGCCCAGCATTCCTCCAGATCCAACTCTGGGCCCTGCAAAGCTGGAGCTGCCGCCTCTGAGAAGTCCTCCCAGAGTGCCACAGCCCTGCCTACACTTTCATGTGGTACGCATCTGCTCAGAAGAGGCCAGGCCCTGGGAGCCCCCTCTGTGCCCACTGCTAACAGAGACCAGATAGCCAGCAGCCCTGGCTCTACCCCCAAGCGGCCACATACGTCTCTGGATGCTCCCTTCCCCTCCCCGAGCCTCAGTTTCCCCACTTGTGTAAAGAAAAGGTGGGACTAGGATATGGTATTCCAAACTTGTGCTCCATGGGACCCCAGGGCTCTGAGCTGGGGCTGAAGATTGGGGCTACAGCTCCCCCAGCCCCACCCTCCACCCCCAGCACCTCAGCTCTCCTCTGAGGCCTGGGTTGTAAGAGGTTCCACGGCTGATGGAAACCAGCAACCCCAATCTCCCATCATCTTGACCTTTGCGGGGGGCAGTGTCTCTGATACAGCCAGAGGCTGTTTTGGGGACAAAGGGAGACCATTTTGAGTATCTGGAGAAAGGGGACCCCCTCCCCATCTAGGGGAAATCAGGGTCCTGTCCCAATCTCCCAGGACCCTTTGAGACCATGTGTGTCGGGACAGCCTTGAGGGTGGGGGCTGGGACCGGGCCTGGGGGACAGTCCATGTGGCAGGATCCCCCGCCCCGGGCCGGCCCCTTACCTTGGGCTTCTTGTAGAAGCCAGACAGGTACCAGCGCAGGACATGCTTCATGCGGCTGTAAGCATCCTCCTCCAGCGCGGCCCTGGGAGGGGCAGGGGACTCTCACTCCAGCCCGGGCCCTCGGCTGCCCCAGCCCTACCCCTGCCCAGCCCCTCCTTCGGGCCCCGCCTCCGTCCACACCAAGGGAGACACATCCTGCCAGGAGGCAGGTTTTCCATCTACCCAGAGAACACCGGGGCCTCTCCAGTGCTCGCCAAGAAGGTACCACTGAGTTGAGCTGCCGCCTCCAGGAAGCCCCCTTGGGTGCTCCCGCCCTCCCCTAGTCCCCTTGTCCCCTGCAGTGAGCGTGCAGCCGCTTTTCCTGACTGAGTCAGGCTCCCCTACCCATGCAGCCCAGCTCGGCACACAGAAGGCGCTCAGGACTCCCGCACTCACCCCGACTGAACGTGCAGTGCCCCCAGCCCACCCGCCCCCAGCTCCCCCCAAGGGGCTGCTCTTGGAGGCCCAGAGCCTGCAAGCACGGGGGGGTCATGCTCGGCCAGGACCCCCAGATGGGGCTCTCCTGAAACCTCAGCGGGGCGGGAGGCTTGGCTCTGGGGGGCCTCGGGGCGCGCACCGGGAGAGCAGGTCGGCGTGGTAGTAGTAGTCGGAGAGCTTGTTGAGGAAGGAGCGGGGCTCCAGGACGAAGGTGGGCAGCACCACGCGGGACAGGTCCATGCCCGGCCGCAGCTGCTTCAGCAGCACCCAGATCAGACCCTTGTTCTCCTCCGACACGGCCTCCACCTGCGAGGACTCGCCCTGCTGCCGGCAGAGGGCCGCATCAGGCCGGGGCGAGCGGGGGGCCGGGGGTGCAGCACCCCACCCTGCAGGCCTGGAGCCTTGGCCCTGCGACTCTGTCCTTGTTGTACCCCGGCCGGGAGGCTGCCACGGGCCCTGGGCCCTTCCACCTGGGCAAATCCCTCTCTGAGCCCCAGGTGGCTGCTGAAACCCATCTGGGGGTTTTGTGAGATTCTGTCCCTGCGGCAGGAGGGACGGGCATGGGACAGCTTCCCCTGCTGGCTGGCTCTGGGGGCAGGAAGGCCTGAGTCCATTCGGGCCCCACGACTGCCCGGCGAGGGGGGCTCCAGGCCTGCCCTTTCCTCGGACCCACAGCGAGGAGTGGAGGGGCCACCTGGACCTCGGACTCTCTTCCCTGCGACATATGACGCAAACTGCAGGGGGGCAAATACGGGTGGGGGAGGGTGGTCTGGGGCTTCCAGCCTTGCTCCCCTCTTTTGGGGAGGCAGGTGGAGGCCCCACTCCCAGTCCTCACCAAAGAGCAAACCCTCAGGTGGACAGAACCTTCATGAAAGAATGACGGGGGTGTCTGCAGACGGTGGCAGGGGGCAGCAGCTGGGGCCGCTGGGCAGGGTCCCCAGGGCAGGGCTGTCCAGCAGGTGGACAACTCTGTGGGAATCTCCACCCCGTCCCTCCTCTCTCTGGGGAGCACTCTGGACTTTCTGCCATCACTGGTGGGAAGTTCTCTGTGGCTCTGAGTTCTTGGGCCCTGGGTGTGGCCAGACTTGGCTGAGGACACCCCTGGTCCCCCCTTGTGAGCCCTCACAAACCTTGAGCTGGACTTTGGGTAGGACAAGCTGCAGCATGTCCCAGGTTCCCAGTGACCAGCCCGAGCTCAGCCATCCTTCATCCTTTCTAGACTTAATCCCTGCACTTGCCCACGGCATGGTGACTCTGGTCACCCCAGGTTTGCAGAATGGACAAGCAACTCGCCCAAGGTCGCACAGCCAACGTGAGGCAGAGGGGGCGCGACCTCAGGGCTGGACATGTTCGTAGCCCAGGATGGCGCTGCCTCTAAGGCAAGCAGCGAGCCCCGGATCTGAACCCATCGCCACCAGGCTGGATGGCCGAGAGCCAATCGCTGAGCCTCTCTGTGCATGTGGAGCTGTGGCTAGGGTTGGGTGGTGCGCTGAGCACCTGGGGGACCCTAGAGGCCGGGCGTGCCTGACCCACTGAGACCACTGGGGTGGGGGTAGGTGTCAAGGCTCCCCATCTCGCTCCTTGGGAGGGGGGGGGTGGCTCCTTGAGGCCCGCCCACTCCCATCCTGCACCCTCCTGCCGTGTCCCTGCGTGGGCCACGCCTCACTCTCATTAGCCCCGCCCACATTGCGTCTTCGTGGAGACGCAGCAGCTACGGTTCTCACCTGCTGCTTCGGCCTCCTGCCCTCCCGGCAGGGCACGGGAAAGGGCATCTTTGGGGAAAGGGTTGTGCTCACACCAGGTGTCCCGGCGCGCCGGGAGGGTGGGGCTGGGGGCCTCAGCGGGCTCTCTCCTCCCCCCTGCGCCCTCTGCTTGGCGGGGCGGGACCCGGGCTCTCACCTCCCCGAGCTCCTCGTGGGCCTGTCCCACGTACGTGGTCCCCCTCGGCGGGCCCGCAGCTCCCGACTGCTCGCTGTAGCGGCCGCCGCGCCTCCCGCCCTGCTCCGGGGTCCCGGCGTCCCACTCCTCCGCAGCCTCTCTCTCCGACTTGTCTGAAAACGCGTCGTTCTCCAGCGAGGACCCGTTCAGTCTGGAGGGCGGATGGCGCGGTGGGACCCCGGCCCGGTGCTGCTGGCACCAGCGGTCCTTTTTCCAGGGGAGGAAACCCTGCGCGGGAGGCCCGCCCCCGCCCCGGCCACCCGCACCTCCCCCCACGTCCCCCCCCACCCGGCGCTCACGGGAACAGGTCCTGGTCCGCGCGGAGGGCGGCAGAGGCCAGCGGCCCATAGAGCGCCGAGGGCGACGCGTCAGGCGAGGACCCAGGCTCCCCGTCGCGGCCCTGCTTGCATGCGCTGAGTCGCAGGAGGCTGGAGCAGCGCAGCGCCAGCTCCAGGGCGTCCAGCCAGCAGCGGCCTGGGGCGCGGGGAGGGGGTCGGGTGAGCCCCACCCTACGTTAGCAACCCCACCCCACACACACGGCAGAGGAGACCCACCCTCCCACCCCCGTCCCCGGTGCCCAAACCCACTTCCCTGCACCTGGAAGTCCCCATCGGCCTCGGAGGAACCCCACCTCCTAACCCCAGCCCATCAGGGAGCATGCCCCACCCACAGGCATCATTCTCCCTCCTCAATGGAGAGTCTGCTCCCCTGCGCCCCTCTCCCCATCATGAAGCCCTTGGTCCGGGTACCTATTCACCTCGGGGACCCTGCCTCCTGACACCCCTAGACTCTTGCCCCACGGAGGCGCCCACCCGACCCGGAGACTGGATATACTGCACCGGAGGCCTCTGCCATGGGCAGCTGGAAGGACGGTGGGGAGGGCAGGGAAGCTGGAGCGAGTGGGGGGCACATGGTCCGCAGCCTTGCATGTGTGTGGGGGTCTCCCAGCTGCAGGGGGGCTCAAGGCCGCAGAGAGAGCTCATTCCATCTGGACACCCCAGGAGAGCAGGGAGGGCAGTGGGTGGGCAGCACCAGCTGCTCCCATCCCCCACACTCTTGACCCTGTACCCCACTGCCTCCCTGGTGCAGGCGACCAGCAGGTTAGCCAAGCACAGCCTGCAGGTCCCCTAGGTGCTCACACCTGTGGGGATGTACACCTGCCCAGCTTCCACCTGATGGCCTGTGCTTGCTAATGAAGGCCCTTCCATTCACAAAAGGGACTCTGCTTGGAAAGGCATCTGGGGTCACTGAAGTGTGGGGACACAAGGTTAGAGAACGCTGAAGAAGAGTCTTTACTTTGCTGAGCCTTGAAACTGTTGAGCTCTCGGTGAGTAAGTTTCTTTCCCTAACTTTTAAAACCATGGACTCCTGCTCTTGGGGTACTCCTGGGACTACGGCTCGGAGGAGTGTAGGAAGCACTGGGTGAGCGTGTCGCCAGCATAGGTGGGCTCCAGCCAATTCCTGCTTCTTTGGAGCTGTCCTTGTCACAGGGGCATCTGGGACCCTGCCTGGCTTTTGCTGCAGGCCTGGCTTGGAGCCAAAGGTTCAGGCACCTGTTGTTCTGAGTGTCGGGGTCTGGAGGCCCCTTCCTGGCCTGGACCCTGGCCCAACAGTCATGTGGGACAGGGAAGGGAGGTCATGGGGGGCAGGGGAGGGGGATCATGGAAGCAGCACGTGCAGGCAGAGAGCTGGGAAGGTCACCACTGCTGAGTCGGGCTGGGGCTCTGAACAGGCGGACTTTGCAGTTGGCACAAAGAGAACCAGCCATTCTGAATATGATGCATCCTTTGAAGCCTATCCCAAGGTTGCCTCTTCCTCCGGGAAGCCCACCCTGATACCCGTAGGGGCTTGGCCATACTTCCTTGCTGATTGCTACTCAGGGAGTCAGCTCATGCTTCAGCCCAGTCTGCCTGGTCTTGGGGTCCCCTGCTCACCTCCCTCTCCAGACTGCGAGCTCCGTGAGAGCATGAGCGGCCCTGCCCATCCCAGGGCCCATGTGGGGCTTGGCACAGAGCTGAGGCCTTGGGAATCGACTGTGGAATTAAAGACTTGGTACCAGCCAATGGTGCATGGAGGTGGTGCTCGGCCACCAGGGGGTGGCATGGCATTGCAGGAGAGGACACTGGCCGGACGCCAGGTGGTAGGGGCTGAAGCCTCAGCGGGCAAGGCCAGGCTGCCTCTGCCCTAGCACGGCCAGCCCAGAGGGCCCTGCCTGCTCTGGACCACCGGCAGGACAAAAGCCCCTTACCTCACTTCCCCAAGAGGTGCCCCCCTGAGCGCCTTGGGATCAGGCAGCTGCATTTACTCAGAGCAGCCACTGGGGGCGCTGTGGAGTAGGCGTGAGGGTGGGTGGAGGATGGGTGGTTCCACAAAGAAGGTAAGAATAATCTAATTATAATAGTCATTGAGGCTCAGCTGGAGGGGCTGTTACTTTAGGCTCCAACAATGTGCAATTTCCTAGGGAGTCAGAAATTTGGATTCATGTCTAGCACTTCCTTGCTGGCAGTTTGCCCGTGCCTCAGTTTCCCCGCTTATCAAATGCGGATGACAGTAGAGCCTACTGATTCAATGGTGCCGGGTACACGATTGATGCTCAGTAATTAGCTAGCTGCTTTATATAAGGTTGCTGGATTCTCATCCCACCGGGGAGACAGGTTTCATTAGTCACATTTTACTCATGGGGAAACTGAGGCTCAGAGAGGAGTTCCAGTGAGTGGCAGGCCCCCTGACCCAAGCCCAGGCTTGCCCAGGGACTTCAGGCGTTCTCCTCCCCTCTGCCCCACAGAGCTGGGGCACCTGCACCTCGGTCTTAACCCAGCAATGGGGCCGCTCCAGGTGGGGCCCCGGGGAATGGATAGTGGGCGGGGACTCACCATCCGACTCAGAGGCGGTCCTGAAGATCAGGTAGCTGCTGGGGAGGGGCTGCGTGATGGAGCCCACAGTCTCACCCTTGGGACCCTGGAGAGGCAGAAGCATGGGCATCACCCATAGGCATTCCCGTGGACATAAGGACACAGAATCACGCCAACCCATGCCCAACATGCACAGAACCTTCCAGAACCTCTGGATGCCCAAGGTGGGGTCAGGCACCCAGCAATGCAGACAGGGCAGATGGCGAGAGAAGCGCCAGCGATGGGGAGCTCTGTGGTCTTCTTGAATGGGGGGGGGGGGGCGCTGCCCTTGGCTTTCCAGCTCTGAGTGCCCCAATTTAGGGGACCAGATTCAGCAAATATAAATCTAGGATGCCCAGTTAAATTTGGATTTTAGAGGAACAGTGAATAATTTTTTTAATGAAATGTGCCCCATGCACTATTTGGGACACACTAAAATAACCAACCAAACAAAACATTTATTCATGGTTTCAGCAGCTGGGCAAGGGGCACGTGGTATGATTTGATCCTCCCCAGGCCACTTCTGAACCCCAGGGCCCTCATCAAGGGCTCCTTGTCGCACGTGGGTCTGTACGGGGCCTCTCTCCTCCATCCTCCTCCCGCCCCAAATCCCTGTGGCCCCGGGGCCCGAATGGCGGCACCTTCACGGCCCAGACGGACTGGTCCAGGGGGTGGAAGAGCTTGAAGCAGAAGCCGTCCTTCTTGGAGGGGCGCTCGATGAGCTCACAGCAGTGCAGCAGGACGGTGCCCACCCAGTGACCCACTTTGGGTGTCTTGTAGATGAGCAGAGCCCCCGGCTTCAGCACGCACCACAGCTTCGTCCAGCTCTTCAGGGTCCCGCGGATCTGCAGGGGGCGGTGCGGCCGTCAGCGCTGGGCGCGGCTTGGCGGGCAGTGGGGGGGAGTGGGGCACAGGCCGGGGCGCGCCCTTCTCCTCCGCAACCCCACACCGGCCCGCGGACGCCCCAGCCACCCCCCGGGCAGCATCGCACGCCCACCGGGTGGCCAGGCGGGGGCTGGCATTGCCCTCTGGCAGCTCAGGTGAGAGCTTGGGATTCTCTTCAGGCTGTGGGCACAATGCCACTTTAGTGTGGTTTTTTGTCCCTAAATACTTTTTAACTTTAACGGGGAGATACAGGGAATGTGAAATGTTTACAAAAGTAGAACATAAACTCTGTGCACGATGGTCCGATTGTAATCTTATCTCTATGTATTCATTTCAAAAGACCAAAGGAAATAACACCGTGAGCAGTAGCTATCTTTGGAAAGCAGAATTCTGTTTGATGTTAATTTCTACTCTTGTTATCGGCATCATCCGAACGAAATCATGAGAAAAGTTAGTCTGATGTAAAAAAGGTATAAGAGAATGGGGGAAACTAGAGCACTGATGGATACCTGATGACGTAAACGAAGTGTATTGTTATTTTTTTTAGATGTGATCATTATCTCAGTTTTAACAGGTGCCCATGTGGGTCCAGGACTGCACTTGATCTCTTTACTCTCCACGGCAGCCCCGGAGGTCAATCGTCTCACACCCCCCTGGGTAGAGGGGGAAACCGATGCTCAGGGACTGAGTGACCACCCAGGGCCTCAGGGAGGTCTGAGCACAGGCCTGGCTGCGTCCCCAGTGCATGGCTCTATGGGCACTCGGGGGGGTACAGTGGGAGGGGCCCCATACAGTGACAAACATGCTGCAGCGTCTCCAGCCTAGCCTTGGGGCAGGCGACCTACGGCCCACCCTGGCCCTCGCACCCCGGCTGGCCTACCTTCAGGCTGTCGGCCATGATGACCACACCGGGGTCCATCAGGGCGCTGAGCAGCTGCCTCGTAGCGCGCTTCTTCTCCTGACGGTAGTTTTCCTTTTGTGCCTGAACAGGGCCAGCCCATGGGTGGTCAAGGCAGGAGGCTCTGGGCCGCTCCCCCAGCTCCACCCCTGGCGGGGCCTCCCTCGGGAAGGCTGGTGGGGGACCCCTTTGCCGGCCCAGGTGCCCGTTCATGTGGCAGGGGTGCAGCCACGCCCCTCCACAGGCCCGTCCCACCTTGAGCGTCTCCTTCTTGGTGGCCTTGGCCGTGGGTGACACACACTCTCTGTCGGAGCCGTTGCATAGTCTGTGCTCTGCCTGCAAGAGAAGTGGTTCGGGTGGAGGGAGGACAGGGCAGTGGCACATGGCCTGGGGCTGCAGGGGGCGGGGCGGGGGCAGGTGGGCTGGCTGGAGGCCTAGGGTAGGAGCAGGGGTCCTCCTCCCTGCCCAGTTCGCCGGCGCTTCCTGGGGTGTGGGACAGGAGGAGATGGAAGAGAGCAGATGGTTGCAGAGAGTAAAATTCAGGGCTCGCGAGCAGGCCCCTCAGGCCCGGTGCTCCGTGGGGGGCCTGGGGCAATGGTTTGAATGGAGCCCCACTCCTGGGAGCTGGGGGGATTGTGCAGAAACATAGAAGGGACAGAAGGAAACACAGGGCGCTCTAGGGGTCAGGGCTGAAGTCTGACCAGGGCCCACAGGGCGAGAGGGATGGGTTCTCCAGGAGGAGGGGGAGCTCAGTGACAAGCTCTCAGGCTGGGTTTGCAGGAGAGTGCCACGTCCACTCAAAAGTACGGCGTCCCCCGCAGGACCCGGGGGGCAGGTCGTGCCTTAGCCATCGCCATGTGCCCAGGCCCTGAGCAGGGACGCGCCGACAGGTGCAGGGGGAAGCTTCCCCCTGGTCCCCCGAGGTCCCTCACCGGGGGCCAAGCCAGGCTGGTGGGGCCGGCCTCACGGGTCCTGAGCAGCGCTCCTAGGATTTGGGTGCCGGGGGGGGACCAAGGTCCTTTTACAGATGGGGAAGCTGAGGCCCCTGGGGTAGGGTGGGGCTGGGGGACTGGTCAGAACAGTTAGTCAGGGCAAAAGGCTCTAGACTCTGCCCTGCCAACCCCCACCAAATCACGCCACATCCTGCCTGCTGCTGGTTTCCCTACAGCCTGTGAGCTAAGAATGGTCTGTACATTTGTAAATGGGTACAGTGGTCGAAAGAATACTACTTCCTGACACATGAAAACCACACGGAATTCAAATGAGTGTCGGCTAAGAGTACCGTGGATGAGAGAATGAATGAAGGAATGAATGGATCCTACCGCCAGCTTCCAGGTGTGGGCCAGAGGCACTGCACTTGCTTTAGGCCACAGGGGAAGAGGGAAGGGTGGGGGTGGGGGGCAGGCTGGGGTGGACTCGCCAGGTCCCCCGAAGCCCTTCTGCCTCCCACATGCCAAAGCACGTGCCCCGTGGAGCACCCCTGGGAAGTCAGAAAGACTGCTTGGAACTATGCTTGCACACGTGCGACCTACAAAATAAATGACTTTACACATACCATTTACAGATCACATCTTTCCCAGCCTATGAGCCCAGACTGCTCTGAAGAATTTGTAGGGGTGAGCAGAGCGTCCCTATTTTGGTCCCCCATAACCATATGGTTTGTGGACGAGTTGTCGGTGTACTTTTCCCTTTTGGGATCTGTGTCCCCTGCCGGGATGCAGGGAGTTTATGCATCTCTGTACCCCAGACCCAACAGCAGGGTGGTGTACACAGAAGGTGCTCGGAAATTATTACTGAATGTATCGACTCTAAAGTCTGGATCAAACGGGGAACTTTCTGACGATGGGTGTACGTTTCCTTGGGTTGGAGAGGGACACGGCCATGAGTGTTTTCAATGTTTTTATGTAATCAACTTGTATCTATAAAGAACATTAGTGAGGGCATGCTAAGAAATAAATAACGGCCTACCAGGGTAGTCCCAGCAACCCTGGGGGCCGAGGATGGGGATACGCAGGCGCCAGGAGGGGTCACCCCAAGCGCTGGCATATTCTACCCGAGGCTGACGGGGGACAGGGCATTGGGGCCACCACCAATGCCTTGCTGGACAGACAGGGAGATGGGATCCCGGAGAAGCAGGGGGTCCCATGGGGCAGGTGGCTGGGCAGGGAGAGAACCTGGCCTCTGGCTCTGCTGCCCTCAGCAGTGTCCTCGGCACAGGGCCACTAGGCCGTGGCTCCGTGGGTGGAGGCCCCCCATCCTGGGCCCGAGGTCCTGCCAGGAGGGGCTTCTTATCTGGGGGCCCAGCCAGTGTGTGGAATTCTCCAGAACCCAGCGCCACCCCAGGGAGGGGGGTCCAGGTACCTCAGGGCAGAGAGGCCACAGGTCCCCTCTCACCACGACTTTCTTCCCAGGGGCCTGTGCCGGACCCTGGAAGCCACGACTCTGGCTCTGCATATTCGTCTCTCCCTTCTTGGGGAGCCCAGTCTGGGATTTGCACGGGCTGGGGGGGACAGGCGTGGCAGCTCCCCCCTCCTGAGCCGCTTCCGGCTGTCCCCTGGCATGACCGGGCGCTTACCGGTGGCACCTTTGTGGCCGAGCCTGGGGTCGGGGGTCCTTCATCCCTGGGTAGCGACAGGCCATTGGGCTCCATGTCCTTCCCTGCAACGGAGTGGCCGGGGTGAGGCTCAGGCTGGCCCCCAGCCCGCTGCCCGGGCAGGGAGGGGCAGGAAGCAGCCCATACGCAGCGGCGGCAGGTTCTGCCCTGGAGAGATCTAATCAGGGCTGGGGGCGGGGGCTGCGGCCTCTGGCACCGGCTGCTCCCCCGGGGCTGTGGAGCCACCCCACAGTTTTCAGAGGGAGCACGTGGCACCCTTTCCCGCCCCTCTGGCTGCAGCAGCGCCAACTCCTGCGTGCCCAGACCCCGCCCGAGGGGCTCTATTTTCTCATTTGGTGCAGGAAGGGTGGTCATGGCATTGGCTGCACTCAGTCCTGCGGGAAACGGCTTCCTCTTCCCTGCCTTTTGCTTCCGAGTCGGCTGCCAAAGCTCCCACTTGGGGCTGCACTGTGGGCAGGAGGAGGGAGGGGACGGGGCCGAGCAAGGCCTGAGTCCCCGGGGCCGCTCGTGCCGCTTCCTGTGGCGGGGTGATGACGGTTTACTGCCTGGGGCCCTGGGGCCGAGAAGCGGTTACGCCCGGGGGTGGCATCTGCCCTGCCAAAGCCACAGGCTGCCCACACCCTGTGCCCAGCTGGACAGCCGGGACCGGGGGCGCTGAGGACGGGGGCAACACAGGGCTCTGCAGACCCCCTTTCTGGAAGCCGTGGGAAGGGGCCCGGTGGCGGCTGGGACCCGGGAACTCGCACCAGAACAGCTGGCACGCGTACCCGGAAGTGGCCTGACCCCAGGGTCGGTCACTGTCCGGGGTGGGGGTCCGGGGCTTGCTGGGACCAGGGAAGGGTCCCGAGCCTCGGCCTCTCCCCCATTCAAGCACCACCTCCTGGGCTGGGAGTTGCAGGCAGAGGCGAGGGCTTGCCCCTCCCTCCTGGGGGTGCCCCCACCCCAGGAAGCTGTGTTCCCAGTCCTCAGAGAAGGCCGTCAGCCGGCTGTCCTGCATGCGTGGGCCAGCTACTCCAGGGACACAGCTCCCATGTAACGGACCACCGAGGGGCACCTGCCGCTCCCCTGCCGCCCCCCAACCTAGGTGGGACACAGTATGCCCTGCGACTCGGGGCCTCAGTTTCACCATCTGACTGATGAGCATTTGGATGAGACGGTCTCCAAGGGCCTTTCACGTCCAACCTGGACGTCATCTCGACACGGGGCGGGCCTGGGTCCCTCCCACCCCCAGGGCAACAGGGACAGGACCATGGCCAAGGAGGGGTCAGCTCCTCTCTCCTCACCACGCAGCAGGGTGGGACGGAGGCCAGGCTGGGGGCGGGGGTCTCCCCCTGGGGAACCAGGAAGGAAGTCACAAATGCCAAGCGGGGGGACTTGGCTTGGACCCAGCTGGGGGTGGGGGGGGAGGGGAGGGCTGGCCGGGGATGTGGTGACATCGGGGGGTGGGGGTGGCGGTGTGGACTGTGAGCTCAGCACGAAGCCGGCCTGGTCCCAAGTCTCCCCTCCCACAGCTCGGTGTACCTTCGAGGCTGGGAGGAGGGACACATCTGTCCCCATTTTACAGATGGGGAAACTGAGGCCCAGACTCAAGTAGTTGGCCCGGGTCACCCAGCCAGGAAGCAGCATGGCTGGGCTGGGACTCAGGCCGGCTGTCCCCAAGCTGCCCCCAGAGGCTGGGCCGGGGGAGACCCCTTCTCCGTTCCCTGCACCCCGAGGGCACGCGCTTTGTTGCTTTTACAAAGCAAATCGCTTTGCCCCACTGGCGGCACCGCAGCCCGCGCTGGGTGGGCACGGACCCGGCGCCGGCCGAGACCCCGGGCACTGACCAGGGCTGAGCGGGTACAGCTCATTCTCTCCGCCGAAGAGCAGGTTCCGAGTGAGCTTGCGGGGCTCCGTCTTCTGGGGAGTGGCGGAAGGCGGGCAGAGGGAGAAGCGGCGGCGCAGGAGGGCTTCCTCCTTCATGGCGTGGGCGCTGGGGGGCCTCTGGGAGGAAGGAGGGAGGGACACGCCGGTCACGCCCAGGCCAAGAACGGGGTGGAGGTCCCCGAGCTCAGGCAGGAGCGTTGGGGCCGGTGGCGGGGCTTCCTCCCCGGGCAGCCGGGAGGCCTGAGGGTCAGGGGCTGGCAGGGCGGGGGCTGCCCACCCCCAGAACGAGCCCGGCCCCCTTCCCTGGCCCCTTTGGACGCCCCCTCCCGCCGCAGCTGCCCCGCTGGGTTTCTGTTGCTTGTCACCAGCCTTGAGCTGGGGACAAAGCTCAGGTGAGCGCATCGCCAGGGGCACCTGGAGCCACGCTCAGGCTTAGGTGCCGTCTCTGATGGAAGCCGTCCTCCACGTCCGTGGAAAAGCCCGGGACAGCCCCCATGCCCCAGTCCTTGCTGCCAGCCTGCCGTGCCCACCCTACCCCCCCCCCAGGTCCCCCATCCTCCAGACAAGTGGAGCGTGGCTCCAGGAGCCCAGGGGGCTTGGCGTGCAGTGACACCCTTCATAAAGGCCCACTGCCCAATTTCTCCCGGCCGCCGCCTCGTGGCCGGCCAGTCCCAGGTCCAGGACAAAGACCTGCTTTCCCTGTGGCCCTGGCCCTCCTGGGCGGGTGCTTTTCTTTCCTGCTGTGACTCAGGATGGGTGGGTGGGATGGCCAAGGTGTCAGGGGTCCTGGGGGCTTCCACCGGCGGCCCCAGAGCCTCCTCCATGCCTCTTGCCCAGGGGGCGTCGGCCTGAGGCGCCGGCCCGCGCCGTGCCCCCCTTTCCTATCTGCCAACGGGGCTGCCGCTAAGTGCCTTACCTGTGTCATTTTATGGACGTGGAAACAGCTCAGGAAGCTTCGGGACTCTAGCCCAGGCTCACAAGGCTAATGACGGCCAGGGCTAGACACGGGCCCCCCAGGGCTGACTGTAAAAGCTGATGCCCGAGCTCTGCCCTCTCAGGACCTCGGCCTGGCTCCCAGCCAGCCAGCCGCTGGGGAATAAAGGGTGGGGGTCTTTGCTATCTGAGCTCCGGTGGACACACCACCTGTCCAGAGAAGGCTGGGCTGACGCGCTCGTCCAGCTGAGACTTTCCGGGCACCGAGGCCGCACAGGCTGCGGGCACCCACGGCGAATCAGACGTGCTCCTGCCCTCGGGGCCCCACGGGGAGGGGTGGGCCACTCAGCAAGGTGACGCGGCACGAAGACACAGTGTGGGACGTCGAGTGGGCAGGGGCCCCTCCCCGTCAGGGAAGGGAGACACCCCCTCCCCTGGGGCGGAGCCTTGCTGCTGTGGGTTGGGTGGGGGGCGCTGGTCCCCAGAGCGTGAAACTGGCTCACAGCTCAGCCTCAGCGCCACCTGGCCGTCTGGCTGGCCCCGGCTGGGCTCAGGTGGGGGGTAGCCTGCAGGTCACTGGCTGACTTTCCTCAGACCCGATCACTTGCATTCTCCCAGCACGGCCGCCGACTGATGCGGCTCAGTCTGTGAGCACCACCTGCCTTCATCCACTCATCCTCCTCTCTGCTCCGTCCTTCCATCCATCTACCCACCCATCCGTTGATCCACCCAGCGTATCCCCATCCATTCTGCTATCTCTCCATCCCTCCATCCGTCTGTCCATCCATCCAGCCTCCCATCCACTGCTCATCTGTCTGTCTATCCATGCATGAAACTTTCTAGCCAGCCAGCTGACCAGGCTGATTTCCCCCTTCTCTTCCCCCTTCCTTCCCCTTTGCCACCAGAGGTGATAATTGTAATCACTCAACTCAAACACCCCCAATCAGATGGGGGTCTGTCGGCAATACACGTGTGTGTGGCAAATGTGGCTCTGGCTGTGCGTGCCCCAGACCAGTGCGCATGGGCCCTGCAAAGCCCTCCGATGGCCCAGATTTCGGTCAGGCGGAGTCTCACGGCCCCCAGGGCACCCCAAGGCCCCCAGCCCCCTTGGGCGTCAGGGCGACCCCTCCTCTGGCTGCAGATGGCTGGTGGCTCTCGCGGGCCGGGCACTGCCCTACACAATTTCGGTGGTGGTAAGTTCGGATCACACCACCCCTACGGCTTCTCGTCGCACTAGGAAGAAAACCCAGACTCGGCTTCCTCCACGTTCCTGCCCCCCCCGCCCACGTCTCTGACCTCCAACCCACTGCTGCTCTGTCCCAGCCACACGGGCCTTCTTTATGCTTCTCAGAAATGCTGAGCATGTGCCCAGCCTGGCTGAAATGCCACTTCTCAGAGGGCCGTGCCCCACTGCCTCACAGGGCTCGCCTCCTCCAGGCAGCCCTCGGCGTGCTGGGGGCTTAGTTTCCTTGTTTACCCCCTTCTAACCCTTCAGACACGTGACAGTCTCTGTCGTTCCCGGCTGCACCCCTAGGCCCTGCGACAGGGACATGCTGCAGCATCTTGTATTTTATTTCAAAATGTCCAAACACCCTGTACCCCCCCCAAGCACAGCCCCCCTTAGCCCAGCCCCGGGTACCCTCTATTCTACCCTCTGCCTCTATGAATTTGCTAGGCCTGGATATTTCACGTAGGTGATGAAACATCCGTCCCCCTGGGTCTGGTTTATTCACTCAGCATTCCGTCTTCGAGGGTCCCTGCGTCAGAGCAGGCAGCAGCGCCCGATTCCATCTCGGGTGGACATTATTCACCGGGCCACGGACTGTGTTCTGTCTGCCCCTCATCTGCCGACGGACACTGGGGTGCCTTCCCTTGGTTTCCGCGTCTTGGACCTCTGGGACCGACGAAGGGAGGGGGTTGCTGCGCAGTGTGGCACCTCCCCCCACCGGAGCTGTCAGTTCTGGGGGTGACCTGGTTCCCGGTGCACCCCCAACCCCCGCCACCGACGTCCGCCAGAATAACGAGTCCTTGTGGAGAAGGGTGGTGGGGGGGCCACGAGGGCTCCACTGACCCTCGGCACGGGGTGGTGCGGCCGCCGGCTCACTCTGGACATCCCTGAGGTCTGAGAAGGAAGCCACTGGGATCTGGGACTCACTTCAACCCCATCTGCCCAGGTGGAAGGTGCCGGGGATGACCTGTCATCGTGCAGAGGTCTGGGACCCGAAGGGTCAAGCAGGAGGGTCCGGCCTGCCTCTCATGGCTGTGACCCACTCCTCATCACCCTGGCCAAGTCCCGTCCTCAGCCTCTGCTTGCACAAAGACCCAGGCAAAGACCCAGGCCCAGCCAGGGCCCCATGGAAGGAGCTAGTCGCGGCCAAGATGGCATGACAGGTTGGAAAAGGGTCCCTGGGGAGGACACTGGCCATCAGTTAAAGAACAGCAGCCATCTGTCAACACCAAACGCTCGCATCCCCAAAATTCTTTAAGGTCACAAGGCAAGTGATCTTGAGGAGAGAGGGGGCCGTCCCACGCTCTGAGTCGCTGCACCGAGGGAGCCCCACAGCCCAGCCCCGCCCTGGCGGGCCCCACAGCCTCCTCCCCGAGAGGAGACTCCCGGCTCCGGTCTCTGGGGCTCCCATCAGGGCAGCAGCCCCTTCGGTATGTAGGAGCTGGGTCCCAGGGTCTCCAATGCCTGTCCCCAAGGTGTGCTCAACTTCTTAGGAGCTTCTGGAGCTGAGGCCCTTCCCAGTCCGTCGGCTATGCTGAGCGACCACCTCTTCCAGACCCCGAAGTGCCCCCAGGCCGGGGAAGCAGATCTCATCACCCCATTTTAAAGAGGCACAAACTTGAGTCCCAAGAGGGGACAGGATGGGTCTCAGTTCTGGAGCTCAAGCTGGGCCCCTGGAGGCCACCCAGCCTCAAGCCCCACGTCCCCTTGGCCTGTTGGAAAAGAAGGAGCAGGGCCAAGGAGGGCAGGGCCCCTGGCGTGGAGGGGGCGGGAGTGGAGGCCCCCCCAGGCAGGCATTCCCAGACACGGGCTTGGAGCCTGCTGGAAAGGGGCAGGAAACGGCTCCCCAGGCTGACTCAGCCGCCCTGAGCCCACAGGACCTGCCGGCCCCGCCCATCATCCCCGCCCCACCCTGCCCACTGGCCTCGCCCCACCCACCAGCCCCACCCACGCTCCTTGGGCCGCCCCTTGGGCCACTTCCTCAGGGGCCGAGCACTGCCCCCGAGTCAACTCTGGAGGCTGGGTCTGAGGTGGGGGGTATTCTCTGTCCCCAGAGCCGGGCCTGACCCCAAACGTCCCACCCAGACCCTGCCCCACCCATGCCAAATGAAAGGAGAATTTGATTGTCATTTACAAACTAGCCAGCAGCCAGCCGGGGTGGAGCGGAGGGGGGGGGGGCGAGGATCTGCAGGGGATGTGGGTCAGAGGCAGCGCAGGGGCCTGTGGGGGGGTCCGGGATCCGGCCCCACCTCGGATCCTGCCCAGCCCACGCGTGAAAACAGGGCAATGCTGCTCACTGACCCTCTCCATGCCCCGAGGTCTGGGCCCCCGGGGGGTAACACGTCCTGCTTTCAAAAGGGACACGGCGAAAGCCCTGACAAGCCCAGGGGTCTCTGCTGGGGTGCCACCGCCACGACATACCCGCAAGTGTGTCCTGGCCCTGGGTGCGGCCGAGAAGCAGCCAGGCTGTGCCTGGCGGGGGACACGGGTGGAAAGCTGGATGCCTCCCTCTGGCCCGGCCTGCCCGTCTGCCCAGCCACCCACCTTCCCTTCTGCAGACCGCTGCGGCCCAGTGTGGGCAGGAAACCATGGCAGCACAGCGGAGGGAAGCAAAGGGGCCCAGCCTTACCCTCTCCAGCTCCTTCCTCAGCGGGGAGGGCCCACGGCCCCTGGTGGGAGTGGGGGGTCAGCACTGACCCCAAGGGGACCAGCCTGCACTCTCCTCCAGCAACCCCTGCCCAGACCCATCTCACTGCCCATCCCCCGCCACTGCGTGGGCCTGAAAGCCAGCTGGGCGCGGCCAGCAGCGCTGGGGGGTTGGGGGGGCACCCGGCAGGGAGGGAGGCTGCAGCCTGCTGGGGGTCAGCGTCGGGGTCAGCTCTGGGGTCCAGGCACCAGACCGCGGGGGTTGCTTCTCCCCACAGGGGCAGGGAGGGGTGAAGAGACCCCGGGCCAGGGGGGACCATGACGGAGAGGCCCCCTTGGGAGCCGGCCAGGAGGAGCGGGGGCGGGTGGGCTGCGTGGATCTCCCAAGGGTGCCCCTGGGCAGGATGGGGGCGGATGGATAAACAAAATGTGGTCTTGCCACACAATGGGGTATTATTTGGCCAGAGAATGGAATGAAGACGTGGGTGGACCCTGAAAACAGGCAGAGCGAAAGAAGCCAGTCCTCAAAGGCCACTGCTGGTCTCATTCCATTGCTGCGAAATGTCCAGAATCGGGAAATCCCAGACCCCTGCAGGACCACGGCCAGGCGCAGCGCCCCAGGGCCCCCACCCCTGCCCAATCCCTGGGACACAGGCTTTGGGGTTCAGCCTGGGTGAGGGGCTCGGTGCGCCCCAGCTCCCCTGGCTTCTGCGCTCAGATCATTCACTGCTCTTCCCCGGCAGCCCCGGGCCACCTGCAGAAGAGGGGTCTGACAAGGACCCTGGGTTCTGAACCCAGCCCTCAGCTGTGCTAAGCAGGAAAGAGCACAGGCGGGGGAAGACTCCCAGCCAGTCGCACCACCCAGGGTCCCTCTGGAGCGCAGCTGGCCAAGGCCCCCGAGAAGCAATTGCTGTCCGGGCTGCATTAACAGAGGTTGAGCCCTCAGACAGAGGGAGGGGATAACTGCCGCAGACATTCCCAGTCAGACTACTGAGTTCAGTGCTCAGTGTCTCAGCAGGGTTGGCTGTGACCACCCTGCAAGGGGCAGGCTGGTCTCCCTTCTGCAACCCCCAGGGGCTGGGCAGGTGTGAGTGGTGCTCTCTGCGGCCTGCAAGGGGCCCATGGAGTGCTCTGAGACACCTTGTCTGGGGTCCGGGCAGCCATCTGAGGAAGTGGAGGTGCCGAGCCCTCAGCCCAGGTAGAGTTGGCAAGCCCTGGCCCCCTAGCACCCTTCCAGGTATGCAAACTTATAGGACACAACTTTGTCCTACAGGGCCCGTGGGCCAGTCAATGCATCTGGAAGTTTCTAAGGAGACCCAGTGACTTAGCATCCTGCACCTTGGGAGGGGGAGCTCCGGTGGCTGCCCCGGGGGCACAGGTCCCAGGACCCAGGCCAGGTGCAGGAAGAGCTCCTCCTTTGCTCCTCCTCTTCCCAGCCGTCTGGAAGGAGCAGTGACCGGGGCCTCCCCCTGCTCCCTCTCCAGCCCCGCTGACCCTCAGACAGTTCTACGTGCAGGACTAATGGGCAGCCAGTGACCCGCTCTGCTTCCACCTGCCGGGTTGGAGAGAGGATGCGAACGTGAGGATTTATTTTCTTTGTGGCAAGGAGGCCAGTCTGGCAGGGGGGCCCCTGGGAGCCGACACGGTGGGAGGGCAGCCCCATGGGCGCCTTGTGTGGAAAGGCCCCCAAACAAGGCATCCAGCCAATGCTGGACACAGAAGTACAACCAGACAGCCACCTCACTTTCCTCCCAGCCCCCAGCCCCTCGCCCCTCCTTGGAAGGTAGTGCTGCTGGGAACCCTGCTGGACTGGCCATGGAACTGCTCCGTGCCTCAGTTTCCCCATCTGCAAGTGGGCTGGTGAAAGCACCAGCTTGTAGAGCTGCTGTGACCATGAACTGGGAGGTGGCTGGGAGGGGGTTTAGAAGGAGGCATGTGCGCCGCTCGCCGATATGCATGAAGTGTTATTAATTCAGGTGCGGGGCACAGTGGGTCCCCGGGAAGGCGGAGGGCCAGGGGACGCTGCTATGCTCACCTCTCCAAGGGGCTGTGCAAAGCTCAAACCCTCTCGCAGGGCAAGTGTCTCGGACAGAGCTGGGGACCGGGAGGGAGCGCAGTTCCCAAGTCTGTCCCCTCTTTGCATCGTAGCGCCTCGAAGGTTTTCTGAAAACGTGTGCTGAGCCAAACCAAAGACGCCATGTGCAAAGGGCCGACCCTCAGAATGGGGAAAAGTCGCTGCAAATCACTTCATCTGAGAAAGGTTTAATATCCGGATCATACAAAGAATTCCCCCGATGCAAAACCCAAAAGACAGACAATCCAAGGAGAAAACGGGCCAAGGACTTGGGCAGACATTTCTCCAGAAGAGGCACAAATGGCCAATAACCGCACGGGGAGGTCATCAGGGAGATGCAGATCGAAACCACAATGAGACTCCCCACCCCGCAGGCCACAGATGCCGGGAGCGAGGGGAGGACGGGCCACCACGGCTGGCACCTCTACGCCCTCTAAGGAGGGTTTTATCCTGAGGACCCCTTGTCCCTCCTCCCCACGCCGGGGCTCCGGGCTCGCAGGAGGAGCACCAGGAGAGAAGGCGGAGAGGAGCAAGGCGGTCGCGTGGCCGAGGCAGCCTGTGGAGGACCTAGCAGAGGCTTCACCATGGGAGGGAACACGGTCCATCCCCCAGAGCCCAGCCCCCCGATCTCGCAGTCATCTCCCCTGTGGCCGCCGGGAGCGGCATCTTGCAGATGCTCTGCTGCCCTCCCGCTGCCTGGGCTCTGCATCATGTCTTCGGAACTGCCCCGAGCCGGGCTTGGAGGGGCATCTTCCCGGCCTTTCCGCCCTCCGGTCACGGCCCGCCACGAGCAGACACTCACGCCCAGGCCCCGTCCTGAACGAGGAGCAGGTGGCTCGAGCGTGGACGCCATGCCCCCGGCACCCAGCGCTCATCCCCCCGGCACCCAACGCTGTGCCAGCCCTAGCAGGAGTGGCCGTGCACAGAGCCCAGGGCACCAGGAGCCCCTCCGGAGGGCAGGTGGCGAATGGGAATCGAGGGGGCACGCACGCCCCATGGGGCACAGGCCCTCGAGACGAGGCCGGGAGGCACACCTGGCGGGGATGTGCTCCGGGCAGGGCCCGCGGTGCTGAGGGCAGAGGCGCCGGCGCGGGGGGCGCCAGGAGGGCCAGCCGAGCACTTCTACTGTCAGCAGGACACACCCAGGAGAGCCAGGGCTGGAGAGCTGTGAGGGGGACCCAGGACATGGAGGCCACAGGACAGAGGGGCCAGGCACGGCCGGTCCAGGCAGCAGAGGAGACCATCTGGGGACAGGCCTGGATCCTCCTTCTCTGGGAGCTGGAACCCCCTGGCTGCTGCACATGCTCACCCCCACTCCCCCCCGGTGCTTTCACAAACTCGTCCCCTCCCCACCCCCAGCTGCCTGCATACACTCATTCCCCCCCAGCTACTGTGCTCGCTCCTTCCCACACCCTCACCCTCCCAGGTCCCCCAACCCCCACCCCACAGAGACACTCTCAGCTCCCACTGCCACCTGGAATGGCTGGGCTCTGGCCTGGGCCACTCCCCTGGGGACCCCGGCCCAATGTCCCGAGAGTGCAGTGCTAGGAACAGTCTACAGCAGAGGCCTGTCCATCCCATGGGGCAGGACCCCTGAGGGTGGAGGAAGGCTGCCTCTGCACCCCCAGCGCCCTGCTGAGCTCTTGGCACATGGGAGGGGCTAGTGAACGTCTCCTGGGAGAATCCAACTGAAATGTGCATACACAAGGTACTCAATAACTGACCAAGTAGACAGACAAGTGATCAGAGGTGGAAGGAAACTCCAGAGTGGCTCCTCAGGCAGCCGAGGTGGCCAGAGAGGAGAGGCCCTGTCCCCACACCTGAGCCCTGAGAGGCCATCCAGGACCCTGCCGGGTGGGAGGGGACTTGCTGACCCTGGGGCCCTCCCAAGGTCCTGTGGGGTATCGGGGCACCCTTCCGGAGCCCTCCCCACTGCCTTCTGCCGTCTAATGCTGACAGGCTCCGCCCATGCATTCTGGGGTGCCTGTGGGAGGATGGTGGGGTCACCCTGTCCTGGGGGCCCTGCATGGGCCTGAGGTCTCCCTGGAGTGCTGGATGTACACGCTGGGGAGTCCTCCCCCAATCTGGGGAAGCACCCCCTCCCCTGACCCGCTGTCTGTCCCCGTGTCCCCAGGTGTCTTCCTGCTGGCAGCTACAGAGGCAGAGTGATGGGAGGGCAGCAGGACGCGAGCACACAGGGTTATTTTAGGCAGCTGTGCACAGATGCCTGGGGGAGGCTTCAAAGCCGGGGCGTGGGGGGACACCGGTCCTGGGGCTCGTTACAGGGCCCTCTCTGTTTTTGTGTATATCTGACACCTCCATTTCCTATAATAAAAAGTAAAAAGAAAAAGGATGGGTTTAGAGCTTTCTCATGAAGGCAGGAAGTCAAGGTGGAGAAGGGAAAACAAGCAGGAGTTTGAAAAGGAAAAGTAAGAGAAAGTGAGAGAAGTTGCCTAAGAATGAGAAGTTGCCTCATTCTCCCAAAGCAGGTGAAGAGGTTAAAACAGGTGTGGGGTGCGTCGGGCACTTACGGGCACCGAGACCTGCGGCCATACCCTGGTGCTCCCCCGGCCTCCCCAGTCCCCCAGGCTGCAGCATCCTGGGCCCCCTCAGTACCGTGGAGGGGCAGCTGACGCCCCCATAGGCCGCTGGGACAGGTCCTAGGAGCTCAGGCCACCGCGCCCCAGCTCTGCTCCACGCCCTTCCATGAGTGCATGTGGTTCCATGCCCGGCTGAGGAGACGCCTTCATGCCACCCACTTTGCAAACCCAGGACGTAGGGGGCACACAAGGGCCCAAGGCCCATGGCGGGCAGGTGGCAGAACCCGCCTCGAGCCCCTGGGACCCCTGCCCAAACCTCTCCACTCTGAGCCTCTGTGTCCCCCACCCCGAGCCTCTCAGCCTCCTGCTCTGAGACCCCTGCCCCAAACACCTTGGACCACTTAGCCGCCCCTGGGCACCCCACCCGAGCCTCTGCGCCCCCTGTCCCTCCACCCCCAACCCTGAGCCCTTGGGTGCTCTGTCCCTGGACCCCTGTCTCAAGCCCCTCGCCCCCTGCCTGTGGCACACCAAGCCGAGGGCAGGCCCCTCTCCTGTGCGCTCCTCCTTTTTGGGCACCAAGCAGCCCACCCTTGGCGGCGTGCTGATGGTATCTCTGTGCCTGGCCACGCATGAGGCAGCCTGGGGGGCACAAAGAGCAGTGGGCCTCACAGCTGCATGTGCTCCGTGCACCCTGCACTGGCCACCCACTGTGGGGAGCTTGTGTCTCCATTTCCACCGGATCACTGCCCACAGAGACACACGCGGCAAGTCAGGGGTGCCCCAGGCCATCTGCACCCAATGGCCAGGGTGCTGCTGTGGATGCAGGGAGGGGTGCAGGAGCCGGCCTACTGCCCCAGGCCTGGAGGAAGGAGACGCACCTCTCCAGGACGGCTCTTGTCACAGAACGCTTTTCAGTTCCCAGGTGACACACGTGGTGCCGTTGCAGCCAGTGCCTCTTGGCCTCCCAGCTTCTCCACCTGGGCACTGGGACCTGGTCCAGCGCTTGCGGCCCAGGCGAGGAGCCTGGGGCCCCATGAGGGCGGAAAGAGGACCCAGGCTGCCCAGACTGACATGCCCGATGACCAGACCAGGCCGGCCGACATGCAGGCAGTCACCCAGGGCCCACTGCCACCTGGCCAGGTGTCCCAGGTGGCTTCTGGGCCCTCCAGCCAGGAAGCACGGCACCCAGTCAGGTCTCCACCTCTGCCTGGGCTGGGTCTCAGGCCAGGCCAGCCCAGGAAGTCCCCTGCTTCCCCTGGGCAGCTGCCCCGGCCGGGCCTGCAGAGCTGCTCTGACATCTCTCGGGACTCACAGGGAGCCCCTGGCCGTGGCCACCCTGTCCAGTTCCTGAGTGAGGCACAGGAAAGCCTGCTGTGGAGGTGAGTGCACGCTCCTTCCTCAGGCCGAAGGGCTTGGGACTCGGCAGATGCTGGCCTGTCTCGGGCACGGGTCTCCCCTCCCAGCCTTGGTCCCCTGTGCCCATGCCCGGAGAGAGGGCAGCTCCCCGAGCTGCTGGGAGCTGGCAAGCAAAGCCCTCCTTCCCTCCAGAGGCAGCCTCAAACGGTGCCCATGGCGAGGTTTTCCCGAAATGTGGGGGGCACAGGACGGGGCTGGAAGGGCGTGAGAGAAAGCCACAGCCTTTCTCTTCTCTTTGCACCCCCCAGGCCACCCGGGGAGAAGGCGCCCACCCACCTCGGACTTCCAGAGCTGGGTGGCTGGGCCCGTCTAGAGCAGGTGAGTCACGCGGGCAGAGCCTCCGACGGTAACACGTCGTCACCGCTTCACGCTCACTGGGCGTATTTTTAGTTACCTCCTATTTATTCCAGGCAATGCTAATTCTCCAATTGCATTTACTGTGGTAAAAATAAGCGTGGCTTTAAAGAGTCATGCTTTAGAATAGCAGGCTAGGTGGTGTCTGGATATAGCAGAACTCACGGAGGTGGTCTGCGAACGCAGGAAGCCGTTCCGAAAATCCCAGAAGCCGCTCCGGGATGGCATGGGGCAGGAGACCCCTGTGCTCCCTTCCGACCAGGCCGGGGACCAGGCCCCCTTCCCAGGGCACCCACCCCCACATGTGGTTCCATGGGTCTAGCGGAAAAGAAAAAACCCTATTATTAGAAAATAAAACGTAGTTCAGCTGAAACTTGTATGTTTCAGTGTAAGAACATTCTGGAGCTCCCACTCAGGTCCAGAAGCCCCTCTGGGTCCGTCCCCCCCATGCCCTGGTCACTCCTGGGTCTCGCCCGAGGTTGCTGCTGAGTCCTCTTTACTTTGAGTGCCCTCCTGCCTTCCCTGTTCTTACAGTCGAGGGGTGCCCGGGGTGTCTGTGTCCCAGGTTTTGCAGGCTTTGGGTCTAGCCTGAGCTCCAGCCGGCCGGCTGCCATGGCCAGGTGCGGGGAGGTCCAGCCCTGGAAACGGCACGAGGGCCTGAGCAGGATGGACGCCTGTGAAAAAACCCGCATGACCGCACACTTGGGTGGCACCTGGCACCCACTGGACACCGCCGACAACCTCCACGGCCTGGGGTGGTGTGGGACTGCAAGCACCCCAGTAAGCCACCTTTCCGGCCCCCTCATCCGGGGGGTCTCAGTCGTATTAGTGGACCCCTCCATAAATGGAGGGAGCACAGAAAGACGGCGAGGGAAAGAAGCTGAAAGCAGCGGCATCTGAAAGGGGAGGGAGAGGCCAGCAGGTGGCGGCCACACACAGAGGAGCCCAGGCTCCCCGGCAGCCGCACCCAGGGAAGCAAGCATTGCCCTGAGGACGCCTTACGTAGACATTTTCTGGCCTCATCCATTAGCAAATAAATCCCTTTTCTTTTTGCATGGGCAGGCACCAGGAATCGAACCTGGGTCTCTGGCATGGCAGGCAAGAACTCTGCCACTTTGAGCCACCATTGCACTGTGCATCCCCCCTCTTTTTTCAACCTGACCTACTTCCTGGCTTTAAGCAGCTTTGGACACTAAAAGAAGCCCACAGCAGATTCTGAGTGACAGCGCAGGACGCCGTCGGGAACAGAGAAGAACTAAGAGCCTCCCAGCAGCCGCCACACTAAGCGCTGTGCCGCGCGGCCACGGGCCCTTCTCCCGACAGTCTTCTCCTCTCAGACCCGCTCCCTGCACATTTCTGACCACACGCTCCCCCGGCTCCTTAGCAGAGTTTCTTTAAGAAGGGGAGAATAAGTGACCGTGTGTCCAACGGGAGCCTCAGGGAACCTCCCGGCCATCCGGTGGCTGAGCTGGCTGCTCTCTGCCCGTTCGAGCCTCCGTGTCCCCTCCTGGAAGATGGGGTGAGATGTAGGAGGCTGGAGGGCTCGAACGCGGTAAGTCGCTTGAAAGGCCTCTGCTGGGAAAGAGCTTGGTGACTGCTGGCCTGTCCTTCAGGCCGCGAGGGGGCCGCGCTGCGTCCGTGAAGATGCCCACTGAACGCGCGAACCTTCTCCCAGCTCCGATGCCGGAGCGTCCCCGGAGCCACACGTCCCCCTGGGTCCCTCACACTCAGACCAGCCGGCCGGGGCCTGGGCAGTGGGTGACGCTGGCACCGCTGGCTGAGCCCGGGTCACAGGTTGAGGGTGTGGCGTCCGGGAGGCCACGGGCGGACAGGGGCAGGCCGGAGACAAAGGCCGCTGTCCCCGCGCCTTGGAGATTTAAAAATAAGCCGAAACGCAGACACGGTTTAACAAAGAAGCGCATGGCAGAGGACGGCGACTTGTGAAGCCATTTGTTAACAGTTATTTTAACAGGTTTAGGGACCAGTGGTGGGGCGGCTGCGGCACAGGGCTGGAGGACACGGGGCGGGGGCCAAGGGGACACCCAGGCACCCATGTGACCACAACCTCAGGAGGATGGCCAGCCGCCTGCTCTGGTCTTACCTCCCTCCCTCTCCCCTCCCCCTCCCCCCCCCCTCCCTCTCCCTTCTTCCTTCTTTCCTCTCTGTCCTTTCTCCTTCTGGATTCTCAGCACTTTTCCAGAGAGCAGAGGGGCCATAAAGCAAGGCCTGGGTGAAGCCAGAGCCCCTTGGGCACCCAGCCTGGCCTGTCCCCTGCTGTGCACCCTCTGACCTCCCCAAACTGCACCCACTGGCATCAGCTGGGGCCTCCCCGCACCCCCGGCCGGCTGGTGGTCTTGGCGAGCCCCCACGGCCTGGCCCCAGCACAGCCCACCACGGGCGCAGGAGGCTCAGGCTGCCGTCACCAAGAACCACAAACGGCATGGCTTGAACCAACAGTTTATTGCCCCGCGGTGCTGGGGCCAGATGTCCAAATCCAAGGTGTGGGCAGGCCACGCTCCCTCCAGAGGCTGGAGGGCACGTTCCTTCCTGCCTCTTCCAGCTTCTGGGGTCCCGGCTGTCCTTGCTTTCCCTGGTTTGTGGCCACATCACCCCACTCTCGGCCTCTGTTGGCACGTGGCCGCCTCCCCCATGTGAGTCTGTCGTCCCCTCTCCCCTTTTTAGAGGGGCACCGGTCACAGGGGTCAGGACTCCCCGACTCCAGTCTGGCCTCACCCTAACTCGATGACATCTTCCAAGACCCTATTTCCAAACCAGGTCGCAATCTGGGATGGGGCTTAGGATGGGAGCATCTTTTGGGGGGCACCACCTAGCCCGCAGGCCCCCACCAGCCCCCTCACCCCTTCTACAGCACGGAGGCCCCGGAACGCATCACAGGCATCGCACGCAGTCAGTGGGTATTAAAACAAACGACCACCAGGGCTGGCGCCCCTCCCTCCACCCGCCCCAGAGGGAAAGACCCGAGTTGGTTTCCAAAGGGCCGGACCGTGGTGGGGGAGATACAGCGTCCTCCAGCAGCATGTCGGGACAGACAGATGGACGGCACGGTGGGTGTGCAGCCAGCGAGCCGTGGTGATGGTGGTGGCACTGACCCTACCCCCGGGACACTGACCCTACCCCCGGGACACTGATCCTTCCCTGGGACGGCCAGGGCTCTGCCGAGTCAGGGGCGGGAGCAGGAGGTCCTGACACCTGAACCACTCGCCGCGCGGCTGTGAAACAGGCAGGATGCAAGTGGGCGAAACCCGAGAACGTGTCCATGCCTTCGTGGCTCCAAAAGGCTCTACTCAGATTGACAGCTTCCTACACACGATGCAGAAGCCCAGCCTGGGGGCCACCCACGACCCCCACTGCACATCGCGAGGCCTCCTGAGCGTCCACCTGGGAGAAGGGACCGTCTCCCCGGCACAGCCCAGCACAGCCCGGCACAGCCCGGCAGACGTGGGCTGGGATCCTGCCGCAGCATCTCCCTGTTGGGTGACTGCCGAAGCCGGGGGTGGCTGGCGTAGCAGCTTCATCGACAGTGCCTGGGCCCCCACCCCAAGAGGCCAGATGACTGGACAAACAGTCCTGGGGGCGGCCATCAGCCCCCAGAGCCCCTCCACACCCACGGGGGCCAGGCAGCGGCCTGAGCACCCCACTCCAGGAGCCAAGTAGTGCTCACAGGGCCACTGCCAGCCCCCACCGTTCCTTGACTCATGGGGTCCCGGGATTTAGCTAACAGTGTGTGCCGGTCACTGAGAGACCACAGGGGACGCTGGCAAGTGCTGTATCTGAATGCAGAGAGGGGGAGGCTAGGAAGGTTTCTCCCTCCAACCTCTGCAGCAGAGGGTTCTAGAGCTGCCTCCTCCCCGGAGGGCAGAGGCAGCAGGGGTCCCCGAGGGCGCAGAGCTGTTGGGCTTGGCTCCAGGCCCCCTGCCCTTCCAGGAGACGAAGTACCTGCCCCCACGCCCGACTCCAGGTGCGTGAAGTTCTTAGAGCTGCTTGGCTGCTGCCCTCCCCCTCCTCCCCCAGGTACTGGGAGCATCTGCGGCAGGCAGTCTGGCCAAGTCCAGTTGGGCAGCTGGCCACATGCCCTGGGACCTCAAAACCCAGTCCCAGGCAAATGAGCTCCCACGTGGGCCCCAGTACCTGACACAAGTGTGACACAAGCGTGCTCGCCCCACAGCTTGGAACAGGGATAAAATAGAAATAACCTGAGATTCCCTCCACAGGAGAGTGGAAATGAATTGGAACTTATTTATATAAAGCAAGAAAAATGAGCTGGGAATCATTACTCATAACAACCCAGAAAAAAGAAGTTGCAAAATGCTATGTAGATTAGAACTTCACCTACTGTATGAGACCAAAGGAAGAGAGGTTTATTTTGTCCAAAACCTAAATTTTCTGTAGCACGTAATTTAACTCAACCTGTCTGGATAGCTCATTTTAGCAACCCAAACACATGGAACCCAGAATGGGAAATGAGGACTTGTCATTCGGTAGAGCTCAATGTAATGCTTGGACACATCTTAGAGTATGTTAGGCAGATAATTAAAAAGTATTGGCAAAGTCCCTTGAGGGCCAGGAGCAAAAACATGAAACTATTAAACTTTACCACCAGGGAAACTGCTGATACTGTCTCCAGCACTAGGAGCTCTCAAGTCAATAGGCCAAGCCCTTGATCTTGAGCCTTGTTCTCGGGAAGCTTATTTCTGTAGTGGAGAAGCTAAGACTACCTATAATTATGCTTAAGAGTTATTTCCAGAAAACCTCTTGTTGCTCAGATGTGGCCTCTTTCTCTCCAAGCCCAACTCTGCAAGTGAAACCACTGCCCTCCCTCTTACGTGGGACATGACATCCAGGGGTGAAATTCTCCCTGGGGACGTGGGAGATGACTCCCAGGGATGAGCCTGGCCCTGGCATCATGAGATCAACAATGCCATCCTGACCAAAGGGGGAAAAGAAGTGTAACAAATAAGGTGCAGTGGCTGAGAGGGTTCAAATACAGTCAAGAGGTAATTCTGGAGGCTACTTTTATGCAAGCTTTAGCTAGATATTGCTATTTATCACGGTTTGCCAAATCCCAACCAAAACCATTCCTGCCAACCCTGAAGAACACCTAGGGCTTTATCTGAGATTCTACAAAGGTTCCATGCACCAGGATTACTTTCTAGAAACCTACACTCTCCAGATGGGTTCCTGGGCCACATCAGTCTTGAAACCCTGAGGGTCCAGCCTCTCCAGAACATCAGCTAGTTCCATCCCCCTACCCCATATTATCCACAGCCCCTTCCAACATGAAAAAGTTAGAATGGGTGTAGCCCAAATACCCCTAAAAGTAGAGAAAGATCAAAGGTGATGGTGGAGTTATACAGAGACGGTCGGGTTTAACAAATGAGTGGGATTGCTGAATCCTTACATTGATATTTCTTTTAGTCTCCAGTGTCTTGGAGCAGCTAGAAGTAAAAACCTGAAATTGTGGAACATTAACTCATACCAAACTCTGAAATCTGTTCTATAATGTACTTTGAAATGCATTGCTTTTTCTGTATATATGTTATATTTCACAACAAAAAGTTTTTTTTTTTTTAAATAGGCTACATAGGGCTGTTTCTGCAAACTCCCCGTAACTCTAAAATTGTTAAAAATCCGAATGGGCAGGAAGAGAGTGGTAACAGTCATGAGACGCTGTCAAACCAGCCCAACAGGCCTGCGCTTGTTTATGGATTCATCCATATATAGTAAAAGCAGAAAAGCTGCCCGGGATGCGGACCCGGACACCGAGGCGAGGGGAAGGGGGGTGCAGAGGTCTGGGGAAGGCTTTCTCGGAGCGTCCCCTGCTCTAAGTTTAGCTCTTAAAATAGTCTAAGGCAAAGAGTGCCTAATGTTAAGACCTCCACAAAGCCAGGGCAGGCTCTACTGCTTTGCATTGTTCCTGTGTGTAAATTTTTGTAGCAATTAATCATTAATACGTTCCAGTTAATAGCGAGGGGCCGGCCACTCGCTGCTCTGAGAGCCCGGTGGCAGGAAGCGGGGACGGAACCGCCCTCTCGCCTCTCCGTGGACCCACAGGCTGTGGCCGGCGCTGGCCGTGAGCAGATTTTGTGCTTCAGACACATCCTCACAGCACCCTAGGGGGCGGGCACTGCGATGGCCCCTTTTACAGATGGGGAAACTGAGGCCCAGAAGGGGAGGCCCCCCCGCTAGCCAGCTGTCAGAGCAGAGCTTCCCACGGGGTGGTGACGGCCAAGGCCACCCACATGTAGGGCGTCCCTGCGGTCATACGGGGCCCTCTTCCAGCCCCCACGGGCATAGGCTGCCCAGGCCAGCTGGTCAGCGCCTACAGGGCTGGGGCTCTGGCTAGGCGAGCAAGCCAGCAACCGGCTTGTTGGGGCTAAAAAGGACCCCCTATAGCCAACAGCCGCTCTTAAGACCCCGCATGGAGAGCCAGGGGACACTGCCCCAAGCAGGGGTGACGAGGCTGGGTGACGCCCAGATCCGCAGGGGGCTGTGGCCAGCAGCAGGGTGCCCCCAGCAGACAGAGGCAAGTAGGGGGACAGATGAGGGATGGGGTCTCCCTAAAGAGACAGAGGCTGCCACAAAGAAGATGAGGGGGGGCCAGAGTGGACCCCAGAGGAGCTGAGCCAGTGCCAAGGGCTGGGCCCCCCTGGGGTGCACCAACAGAGCAGGGCAGGAGGGCTTCCCGGGCACGGGAACAGCAGATGCAGACAGTGGTGTAGGCGACGGAACGTCTCGGGGGCACACGTCTGAGGTCACGAGACCTAACCCCTTTGGTCAGGGCTAAGGAGACCACGCTGTCACCTCCCCTTCAATTCCTGGCCACCAACAGACAGAGTGCCGGGCAATTCTGGGGAGCAGAGACAGAGGCCCTGGTCAGGGGCGGGCACCCTCTGTGGGGAGGGACAGAGGTGCTGGGTCGAGGCCCGCGTGGCTGCGAGTGGGGAACCCTGGCGGCCTGAGCACAGCAGCACCCACCCAGACTGTCCACTGGGAAGCCAGCAATGGATCGGGAGCACCCCCGACTGCACCCCTGTCCCTGTCTGGGCAAAGATGACCCACTCAGATGGGACCAGAGAACTGGCCTGGCCCCTGAGTGGCCTCAGCTGAACCCTGATGCTATTTTCTTACTGAACCCCAGCTCTCCCAGCCTCGGGCCATGACCCTTGCTGGGGGCCCGTGACCTGTTGTGGGCACCAGGCCCAGAGTGGAAACACACACAAGGGGTGCCGGAGTGGACGAGGGTCCCCCCAAGCCGGCTTCCCTCCTCCAGCACCACCTACCCATCTGGGAGGGCACCGGGAGGTGGGTTTAGAGGAACACAGAGACGTCTTTAGGGTCGTGTGGGAGGGCGAGGTAGGAGGGGGAACTGACTTATATCTTGAAAATATCAAACAGCTGAAAGAGCAGGCTTGGGGGTGGGGGGCGTCCATCCAGCCCCAGGTGAGGGGCGGGATCTTGGGACAGGCACACTCCCTAAAGCAATGGCTCCCCTAAAGAGGGGGCCTAGTTCCTAACCAACAGGCTTGCTGGGTAGAGGCCATGGGATGGAGTGGACAGGGACGTCGGGACCCCTGTCCCCGGCCTCACTGGGTCTGCTGCCCCTTGCGAGGTCACGTGCTTGCGTCTGGACTCAACAGGTGGTGCGAG
Source organism: Tamandua tetradactyla (assembly GCF_023851605.1). Taxonomy (NCBI): domain Eukaryota; kingdom Metazoa; phylum Chordata; class Mammalia; order Pilosa; family Myrmecophagidae; genus Tamandua; species Tamandua tetradactyla. Next base: position 2,947,816 of record NC_135335.1, read on the forward strand.
GGCCAGGCCGGGTGCCAGCGCTGGCTGCTCCCCCGGGGCACCCTGTCCCCTCAGAGTGGGGGAGACACACAGGCTCATGGAGGAGGCAGGTCAGGGTGCCAAGGGACGAATGCCCAGCTTGGGAGCAGGGGAGGGGGCCGGAGAGGCCGAGGGAAGGTCTCCCAGTGGGGCAGGTCCCCCTGGGGCCCTGCACCCCAGTCACGGTGGGGTGGTGGTGTTTTGGGGACCACCTGGCCCAGGGGAGACGGTGGGGCTGGAGCCCAACACCTGTGACCAGAGTCTCGTACCCAAGGGCTGATGTGACCCAGGGCAGACGTGGAAGCGCCCTGGGGTCTCCTCACGCGGAGCTGGGGGCCTGGATTTAGAGGCGCTGTAGAGGTAAAATGACCTACAGACCCCCAGCCCCATCGCGGGCCCCGGCACCATGGCTGATCACCTACTCACCCACAGGCCTGGCCTCTGCTGGCGTCAGGGTCTGGGGAAGGCAGGAGGGGGCTAGCGGGGGCCACGGTGCTCCCCTTTAGGAAAAGTCGTGGCCTCGGAGCATAGCCTCTGTCCTGCTCTGTCCTGGGAAGGACCAGAAGCTACCAGAAGCCTCAGATGGTGCATTCAAAGGTATGGAAACAGAGGTCTCCTGAGCGGGCAAGGGCACTGCCCACGGCCACCCCTCCCCATGGCCATCCCTGCTCACACGGCCACCCTTGTCCACACGTCCACGGCTGCTCAAGGCCACCGCTGCCCACGGTTATCCCTGTTCACATGGGCGCCCTTGCCCATATGGCCACCCCTGCCCACGGCCACCCCTCCCCACAGCCATCCCTGTCCACCACCACCCTTGTTCACAGCCACCCCTGTCCACAGCCACCCCTGTCCACAGCCACCCCTGCCCATGGCTGTGCTCGTCCATAGTTCTCAGTGCCCTACCCAGCTCCCCAGATGGACACACTGGCCTTCAGGTTCCAACAGGGAGGTGCGAGTCTCTGTCCTCGAGTCCCCTGCCCTGGGGTTGGGGGTGAGGAGGGTCCACTCTGGGAGGGGGGACAGTCAAGGGCCCCCAGACCCTCGGGGGTCACGGTGGCTGCCTCGTCCCATCAGACAACTGAGAAGTGGTGGCACATGGAGAAAACATGAGACCCCACCTTCACTCTAGGCTGACGGAGACCAGGCCCCCGCCCCACCCTTCTCTCAAAGTAACGAGGGCACAGAAAGCGCATCCACCGACACACTAACCCAAAAGGGGCACGCCCCTTCCCTGGGGTCTTTGGACAGGGCCCTGCCCCTGCCAGTCTCGCAGCCCGCTGGCTTTGGTGATCCCCGAGGCAGCTGGGGTAGGGGGTGAGGTTCATCCTGCAAAACGGGAATCCGGCCACCCAGTGCCATTGCTCTGGGGCCCACGGGTCACCCCCAGCCGCCCCTCTTGTCACTGCGCAGCCTAGAGGCCCCGGCCCTTTAAATGACTCCCTACCGTATTCACCCCAAGAGGTGGGCAGTGAGAAATCTCGCCGCCATCGCTGCCCAGCCAATAACAGCACAAGGCAGCAGAGGTCCCCCTCCACCATGTGGCCTGGGAGCTTTAAGGGACTCTCCACCAGAGTCACCCCAATATACAGTCACACACACACACACACACACACAAACCCCGGCCGCTGCCCTGTAAACAGATCGATCGCAGGGCTGTGGACAGTAGGCTCTGAGCCTCTGGCCCTTTAAGCGAAACCCCGCCACCGTATTCACCCCAGTAGGCGGGCACAGAGATCCGGGCCGCCGCACCCTCCCTCCCCTAGGAGAGGGCCGCCTGTTCCAGCGTGGCCGCAGCTTGTTTGGGAGCGGGAGAGGCAGGGAAGAGACAGAGGCGGGTCCTTCGGGGCCTGGAGGCTTTGCTTCCTTGGCAGGCCCAGCGTCCCTTTGGTCAAGGGCCTGCCTGTCTGTGGGCAGGGACCGGGGCTGGGCCCACCCCACAGGGGCTCCTTCTCTGACAGCACAGTGGGGCGTGCACCGAGTACCCCAACTCCCCTGACGACAGACGAAAGGACGGCAGTGGCGCCAACAGCCCGGGCATCCCAGACAAGCCCTCGCTACGTTCTCATCTAAGCTTTCTTCAATGGTTGAGCTTCAACTTCCCCTGCAGGGGCCAGGGCGGGAGGGTCGGCTGAGCCATGGGGTCCCTCTCCGCCCCCAAGCGAGCCCCCAGGCAGCCTGCGAGGAAGTCCACTCTGTCCACATCCAGTTGTAATTCAGATGTGACCGGGACACTGGGCAGGGCTCTGACCATCCCACGGCTTTCTCCTCGGGCATCCCGCGCACCCGGGCACACGGCCACAGTCCAGCTCCCGGGGACATGGCCCTGAGCAGACATTCGGGTAACAAGTGAGCGATGACGAAAGGAGCCAGCAGGTCTTGCCCTGGGCCTGGCCTGGACCCAGCGCCCTCTCCGTGTGAAGTCATTCAGTTAAACAAACAGAGAATGGAGGCGATTTCAGATACGGATGGATGCTGCTAAGAAAATGAAACAGGGTGACGGAAGCCACTTCAGAACAGGCTCTGTGGCTGGGCTAGGCCTCTGGGGGGAAGGGATGTGGCTGAGAGCCTCTGTGGGGAGGGGGTCTCGCTGAGACCCTTTGGGGGAAGGGATCTGGCTGAGAATCCACATTGGATGGAACATCCCGGGCACAGGGATGGCAGGTGCAAAGGCCCTGAGGTGAGACTAAGCCAGGCCTGGGACTGGACCTCTGGGGAGAGGGGAGACGAGAGAGGTGGGCAAGGAGCATGGAAAGGAATCTGGACTTACTCTGAGGTGGAGGGTGCATTGCACAGGGTTCGGAGCAGGCAAGCTACACGATGGGTTTTGTGTTTCTAAAAGGTCATGCCATCTGCCGGCTGCAGGGGCTAGAGGGACTTAGAAGGGGAAGGTTGTTCAATGGCAGATGTGGTCCCCCAGAGCTGGGACGGTGCCGGGAGGGGTGAGGCAGGGCCTGGAGTGAAGCAGTGGACCTGAGGGAGGTTTTGGAGGCCCTTTGGGTGTCTCAGGTCTTTTTAAGCCAACCAGGTGGCACATTCTGAGGGCAGGGCCCAGCTCCCAAAGTTCAACGCCCTTGAGGACCTTTGGAAGGCTCGGCAGGTCCCTGTCACCAGGGGACCTGGGACTGGGTGGTCTGAGGCCTCTCCCAAAAGTCATCGAGGCCCCCAGGGGTCTGTGGTTCTGGTCACAGGAACGCCCTTTTCGGGGATCCTCAGAACACATCACGGTCCTGCAACATTTCTTCTTTCAGATGGTTTATGAACCTGCCAGACAAAGGGCTACAAGCCAAGCCAGCATTCCGGCCTGTTCCCCCACTGCCTTTCCCAGTCCCGGCTCTCGATCCAGCAGGAACAGTGGACTCAGGCCATGCCCACTCCTCCGGGGTCCCTGGCCAGGGAACCGATGCTCAGAGAATACCATGATCCCAGGTCCCAGATGCTGTACTGGCTCTGCTCCCGCCCCCACCCCCTGCCCTCAAAGGTGCTTCTTTATTAGCATTTAAATCTCCCCAAACAAGCGGCCAGCATGGGGAGGCCACCAGGCCCTGATGAGCCCACGGATGCCCACTGTGAACCTGTGCCAGGCCCTCCTTCCTGGGGCCCCAGGAGGAAGTTCTGTTTTCCTGGGCTGCACGTTGAGTAAGTCACGCAGAAAACCTGGCACTGAAAGCAATGCCTCTCCCCTTCTGTGACAGCCACCGGGCACGGTGCAAGGACACTCCAGGACCACATGACCAGCGGCCATCAGGAGGTCGGGGGCCCAGCACTGTCCTTCTGCAGCCCCCACATGTGACCCCCAGCCCACTCTCGCCTCGCCCCTGTCCACCCGGCCTGGGGCCCAAGGTGGAAACTGCACTCTGACGGCTCCAGGGGTGTCGGAAACAGGGGGATTCGACAGGGCCCCTGTGCCCCCATGCCCCAGGGCCGGAACGTCCAGCTTGCCAGGCCCTGCCGGAGCACCCACCAGGTCCAGACATGCAGCCAGACACCCAGGTCCTCCTGGTTCTTCAAAGGGTGGGCGGGGCGTTGCTATCCTTGTGGGGACAAGCTCGCCCTGTGCGTGAGTTTGGGGGCTTTGGTTTCAGGACCAGGAGAGACAGCATGCACACATCCCCAAAACGCAGGTGCCAGGGACACGCGACAGCCTGCAAACCACTGACTCGTCACGGACTTTTAATTCCCTCCCCCGAGCGTAGTGTGTCAGATTAATAAAACAGCTCAGCGAGCTTCCAGAAGTCCGTAATTCAGAGAGAAACCAACCCTGGTCATTCTCAGCGCAGGAAACCTGGTTGCGAGGGGCCTGCATTCAGTGCTTTGCAAAGAGCCGAGGCAACTTCCAAAGGACAGCCCGATTCAGGCAAGCCAGGGCACCTGGGCCCGGGAAGCCAGCCCCAGCAGGCTCCATGGATGACAGGCCCGTGGCTCAGCGCTGGCGTTTGCTTTGTCACCTTTTCTCTCCAGCCCGGCCGGGTGGGGATGACCAACCAGACAGACGCACACCTGGTCTGTCTCCTGGCACCCCAAGCCCTGTGTTAAAGGGCCCACCCCCCACCGCACACACGTGCTGGCAGACAATAGGAACTGAAGCCGGAGCCCAGAGAGAAGGGGGGACAGCCAGGCGCAGCCCACGGGCCCCTAGGTCCGCCCAGCACCTGCCTGCAAAGCCAGTTCCAGCTCAGTTCAAACCCTGCCAAGGCCACGGGACACAGGTCCTGCACCTACATGGAAGCAGCAGTGACGAGCAGGGCTGTTATTGTTGAAAGGGCACTTTTCGGCTCAGCCTGGGGTCTGGATGCACTCGATGCAGACCCCTGAGCACAAATGCTCCCACCCCAAGGCCGTGCCCACTTCCTGGGTTAGCCACTCCCAGGGCTGTCTTCAGGACGCCCTGCCCCTGTCCCCAGCCTAGGGGTTATGGGGCTGCAGAAGGTCACGGGGGTGACCTGAGAAAGGCACCTTGGAGGAGGGGCTCAGGTAGAACGGGCGGCACACACCAAATTATTTCTTGGGCAGACAAGAGGGTAGAAAAAAATCTCAAGATGGTAAAACAGGGAGACTGCAATCAGCTGCTGCAGCAAGGCCAGGCTGGGATAAGCCAAGGATGGGTGCGGGGCCCAGCAGCCCACCTGGGGCTGGTGGGACCTGTGCACACCTCCAGCCCTAACTTCCTTGGGCCTCTGGGGGGAGAAAGCTCAGCTGCCTGGGCCAGCGGGCAGGCCACTGAGGCTGGGCCATGGCCTGGAGGGGCTGCCTCCCCACCTCCACAGCCCACCCCTCCCCCACCCCCCCACCTAGCATTTCATACCCTTCCCCCGCCCTCATGGACCCTCAGGGGCACAGGAACCTCCCGCAGACTCAAATCCCCAAAACCATTCTTGGGGATCCCTAACTTTAGAGGGTCAGTGGTCCAGAGATGGAGGCAGGGGTGGGTGCCAGGGAAGGGTCCTCTTTGCAGTTCTTAGAGGGGGCAGCCCCCCACTTTGTAGACCCAGAGAGCTGCCCTCTAAACCACGGCTGGGGCCGGGGGGCCAGACAACTGCCCCTGGACTCCAGATCCAGATGCAGCAGCCCCCCCCCCCCAACCCAGGGCACCCAACCCCCCAACCCTTCAAGTCCCCAGCCAAGGCCCCCCAGCCTCTGAGCTGGGGGCATAGTTTCCTCCACTCACCAGGGCTGTGGCGCTGGGACCCAGTCACCCTCCCTCCAGCTACCAGCTCCTCCAAGCCTCACCAAGCCCCAGGTGGCCCCAGCTCTGTGTGTCTCTCCAGGTACCCAAGCCCCACAGGCGCCCCAAACCCGCCTGGCATCGACCGGGACCGTCCCCGGATACCCCGGTTTCCCGGGCCCATCACCGCTCCACGCACCCGCACTCCCGGGCGCGACTGGGCGGGGTTCCCCAGCGACGGCCGCTGTCTGGGTCCGCGGGGCTGCGCCCCAGTCCCCGGGAACTCCCCGGATGCCCGCAACCGGGCCCCGGCGCCTGCTGAACGCTGCGGCCGGCTGGGAGCGCGGACCTTCCCGCCCCCTCCCGGCCCTCTCCGAGCCCCCCTCCCAGGTCCCTCCGGGCCCCCTCCCCAGTGCCTTCCCGGACCCTTCCTCAGGGCCGTCCCGGCCCCCCTCCCCGGCGCGCCCGCGTCTTACCGGGTGCAGAGCCTCGGTGCTCCGGGGCCGGGCCGGGCGCGCGGGGGCTCAGCTGGCGGCGCGGGCCCGGCTGCAGGAAATGCCAGAAGACTGATCCCAACACGCTAGGCGGAGCGAGGGAGCTGGCGAGCTGGGAGGAGGGCGCGGGGAAGGAGGGGGGAGGGCGCGGCGGCGGCGGCAAAACCCGGGCGGGATCCGCGGCGGCGGAGCGGGCTCGCCGGCGACCCAGGGCCTAACCTCTCCTTGGCACACTCTCGGGCTCCCGCGGGCGCAGGGCCAGTTGGGCAGGAGGCCGGAGGTCGCCACTTGGCACTGAAAATAGGCAGGAGGCTGGGCGTGATGGGGGGTGGTCAGCGGGGTCAGCCTTGCTGAGTTCTCCCGCAGGCCCAGAAGTGGGTGGGTGCTGCTAGGTCCAGCTGTGAGCCCACCGCCTGCTCTGGGACTCTGGCCCTCAGACCCTGCATATGTCCCCAAGTGCCCAGATAAGGGGGAGGGGGCCATGTGTTCAGACATCCCCAGGCACAGGTAGAACGCACAAGCACATGGCGCCTCCTCCCAACAGAACCCGTCAATCCACTCCTTAAGAGACTCCACCTCCCTCCTCCGGGGACAGACATGTCCACCTGGAGGTTTTCACTTGATACTGGAGGGCAGCCCCTCAGCCTGGTGCTCCCCGAGATGCTGCGGGTGCTGGAAGACCACCAGGCAGGGCTGGCAAGGGCGAGCCTGGAATGCTCCAGCTCAGACCATGAAGTGGCTGGGAAACAGGCGCCACCACGTTAGCCGTCCCCAACCAGCCTTGGGGACACCACCTTAGCCTCCCGTCCACTCTGCTGGACCAGTGTGGATCTCCACCTGGGATAAAGAGATGCCCATGTCTGTCCATCTCCATCTCTGGTCCAAATTCCCTCCTCCTATGAAGACGCCGTCTCATTGGATTGGGGCCCAGTTACTCCAGTTTTCCCTCATCTTGACGAACCACATCTTCAGAGGCCCTCTTTCCAAGGAAGGTCACGTGGCCTTACCAAAGGAGCCCAACCAAAGACAGGTTCTTAGTCATAACTGGGGTTCCTGACAGTGCAAACCGTTCGTAAGTAGGGCCTTTGAAGATGTCACCATCGGTTAGGACATGCCGTTGTCCGTGAACAGGATCTCAAGATTCTAAGATCCTGCTTAGGACAGAACCAACAGAACCAGGGTCGGCCTCGATCTGGGCAACTGGAGACCCCATGCACAGAAGCCGAAGCCAGAGAAAGCCCCAGGAAGAAGGCGGAATCCGTGGACACTGGAAGGAGAGAGAGAGGGTCACACGATGGGGGCAGAAGCCAGAGCACCCCGAGAACGTGGCCAGAACGCTATGGGCTTCGGGGAGAATGCGTGGTGCTGCCAACTCTTTGGTTTTCGACTTCTAGCCTCTGAAATTGCAAGACAATAACTGTGCAGTTTAAGCCAGGCATTGGGTGGTATGTTTCGTAGCAGCTCTGGCAAACCGAGACAGCCACGTTCAGTGGATGGTGCTAGGGCTTGCACATGTGGGTTTAGGAGGACACAGGTCAACGACTCATTATGGCTGGGAAGGTCGCAGGCTGGGCGGGCAAAGGGTGGCGCCTGGAGGAGGTCACAGCCATGTGGCCAGAGGCATCTGACAGCTGTGCCAGACAGTGACAGGTGTTGGGGGGGGTGTGGTGGCCAGTGATGGATCTTTCTAGAAAGCCCCCTTCTAGGTAGATTGGAACTGAGCCACTGCTGGAGCAGCTCAGGTGTGGGGAGCTGGCCCCTGGGCTCTGGGACTGGCTGGCTGGGGACCAAGCAGGATTGCCGCAAAGCAGACAACGCACGGGTGCATCGTTACTGAAGGAAGAAATGATGCTGGGAACGGCAGAGTACAAACATCAGCAGACACTTCAGATTTGCCTGCGAGGAGGTAGGACTTTAAAAAATCAAAACAGCTTTATTGAGGTGTAATCCACCTACTGCCCAATTCATGCATATGAATGAATGAATGAATGAATGAATGAATGGCTGTGCAATTCAGTGGTTTGTAGAATATTCCCAGAGTTATGTGGCTATCACCAAAGTACATTTTAGATAATTTTTATCATCATTAAGAGAAACCCTGTACCTTTTAGCTATTACTGCCTACCTCCACTCCTGCCCCCCAATTCCAAGGTGAGAATTTTAAAAATGCCTTTGCAAATACAGAGCTCTTACTTTTGAGCAAGTAGAATGCACATTAAACCCGTCCCAGTCCAAGTCTGTGCAGGCACCATCCCCAGCCAGGTGCGAGTGGCCCCCAGGGGACACAGGCCAATGCCTGGAGAAGTTTTGCAAAACTTCTCACAACTGGGGGCACAAGGCTATTCCTGGCATGTGGAGGGTAGAGGCCAGAGCTGCAGGGCACAGAGCAGCCCTCGCCCCAAAGATCCCTATGTCAGTAGTGATGGGCTGGAGAAACCCCAGCCTAGAAATGAGTCACATACACACACACACACACACACACACACACACACATGCGTCCTCCGGAAGGGCACATCTAAACCCTGATTCAAGCAAACACCGGACGGCAATAAAAAAATAAAATTTCTCACCTGTCTTACTGAAAGTGCATGGACTCTGATCTGGAAGGAAAAGGATGTGCAATTTATAGGGTGAAAACTCTGTGGGACTCCAGGAGGCAGGTGGGCTGTGGGGAGGGACTGCTGCCTGGGGGTTGGCCGGCCAGCACTGGGGCGTCCCTGCGATCAGGGGGCCAGTTCTGGGGCTGAAATCCAGCTGCAAGGAAGCCTGGCATTTGAGTGACCATGTCTTGCCTCCTGTCGCCTCCCCAGCTCTCCTGGCCTCTGAGGAGGGAGCAGGGCTGCCTGGTCACTGCTGAGAGTGGGGGACCGGCCCAGAGAACCCTGTAGGGTAAAGCCTGAAATACCCTGAGGTGGCCGGAGCCCAGGTGGCCCAGCCCGGTGGCAACTTGGTCTGTTGGAAGCTGTTCTTCATCCGCCCAGCCTCGGGTTCAAGCTGGGCCCATCCACGGCCCTTCAGTGATTCCTTTTGGGGACGAGGCCAGCTTGCAACTCAGCTTGCAGGGGCTGAGCCTACCACAATGCTGGGGTGTCCTCCCATCCCCCCAAAGTGGTGCTGTCGGAGCGAGTGGAGGACAGGACTTGGAGGAGA